>NW_006283554.1:0-32107 GCF_000327345.1 Myotis davidii
TTCCCGGCTGCAAACCGTCTTACCAGCTGAGCCTCTCATTGTCATTTTAATTTGCATTCTTTGATGATCAGTGACTTTAAACATTTTTTCATATGTCTCTTGGCCATCTGTATGTCTACTTTGGAGAAGTGCCTATTTGGGTCCTTTACCCATTTTTAATTGGATTTTTTGTCTTCCTCTTATTAAGTTGTATGAGTTCCTCATATATTTTGGATATTAAACCTTTATCAGATATATCATTGCCAAATATGTTCTCTCATACAGTGGGCTCTCTTTTCATTTTGATGGTTTCTTTTGCTGTGAAAAAGAAATATTTTTATTTTGATGTTTATTTTCTCCTTAGTTTTCTTTGCCCTAGAAGATGTGTCTGTAAACATATTGCCACCATTGATATCTGAGATTTTGCTGCCTATGGTTTCTTCTAGGATTTTTATGGTTTCACGACTTACATTTAAGTATTTTATCCATTTTGAGTTTATTCTTGTGTATGGTGTAAGTTGGTGGTCTAGTTTCATTTTTTGCATGTACCTGGTCCAATTTTCCCAATACCATTTATTGAAGAAACTGTCTTTACTCCATTGTATGCTTTTACGTCCTTTGTCAAATATTAATTGAGCATAACGGCTTGGGTCGATTTTTTGTTTCTCTGTTCTGTTCCATTGATCTATATGCCTGTAATTGTACCAGGACCAGGCTGCTTTGATTACAGAGGCTTTGTACCATAGCTTGATATCCAGTAATGTGATCCCTCCAACTTTGTTCTTTCTCGAGATTGCTGCAGCTAATCGAATCTTTTGTGGGTCCATATAAATTTTTGGAGTATTTATTCTAGATCTGTGAAAAATGGCAATGGTATTTTGATAGGGATTGCATTAAATCTATAGATTGCTTTAGGTAGTATGGACATTTTAATGATATTAATCCTACCAATCCATGAAGATGGTACATTTTTTCACTTCTTTATATCTTCTTCTGTCTCACATAAGGCAGGTTTTTCCTTTTTTCTGTGCTATGGCTTCAGGAGGGGGCTAGAGCCCCAGGAAAATTGTCCCTTTCGTTTTCGGGGGTATGACCAAATGCAGGACTCCCAGCTGCTGCTTTTCCCTATCTGCCCACAATGCTTCCCCCCCCAGCCTCTCCTTAGGCAGTCTGAGTCCACACTACCCTCCCTTTACCAAAGCTTTGGGTGAGTAGCTGCTAACAAAACTCCTGTGCTCTGGGTTTTAAAAAGAGGGGAAACACACACACACACACACACACACACACACACACACACACACACAAACACACACCAAACGAAAAAGCAGGCTTTATTTCTCTCCAACCAGCTCAGGTCTACCAGCTCTGGTCTCTTGAGTAGCCAGAAGCCCTGCCGCCTTTCATGGCTGGATGTTATGTAGGCCACTGGTCTCGGCTGTGGTGTTCCAGGCTGTGCAGCTCAGCCTGGGTTCTGGGCCTTGATCTTTTCAGGGACATAACCCTCCCATAGCTGAGAGATCCCTCTTCACTCTTGGCCTGCCACCCATGAAAGCTGGGGCAACCCCTCTCATAATCTTGCCCTTCCTACCAGTCTCCAATTTTTTTCTGTCCTTCCTTGATATAAGTCTCCTCCTGCCCTGGACCTCATTGGTAATTCCAGATGAATGTTTCCCAATTTAGTTTTATTTTCATTCTGGCCTTGGAGGGAGCTATAAGAAAGGTCTGCCTTTCGGCTGCCATCTTCTTTCCATCTGATTGTTTCTTTTGTTGTGTAGAAATTTTCAGTTTGATGTAGTCCCACTTGTTAATTTTTGCTTTTGTTGCTTTGGGTGACATAGCAAAAAAATTCAATTTGTTTAGGACAATGTCTCCCTGTGTTTTCTTTTAGGTATTTTATGGTTTCGGGTCTTACGTTTAAGTCTTTAACCCATTTTGAGTTCATTTTTGTGAGTTCTGTAAGATAGGAGTCCACTTTCCTTCTTTGGCATGTGAATATCCAGTTTTTCCATCACCATTTATTGAAGAGACTATCCTTTGCTCATTGAGTATCTTGTCAAATATTAGTTGACCATATATGCATAGGTTCATTTGGGGGCAATAATTGAAAGTTACACAAGATGCACAGCAAGACCTAATAAAAAGAAAAATATATGATCACCCAATTTGGGGGAGAATCATGACTCAAGCCCAAATATCTTGTGTGTTTTTTCTTATATAAACTATGCAAAAAGAGAAAAGTAAAACTTCAATGAATCAAGCCTTAAATGTTACTCCTACAGGGAGTTTTAACAATTTACTGGTAATATACAAAGCCGAATAGCTAACGGAAAATATAGAGCCAGGGATAGACATTCTTGTAAGAGAAAATATAAGGGAGCCAAATTTATGAGCCAACTTGCTCTTTAAAGGTGAATGGACTTCAGCTTTAACTATCATATAGCCCTAACTAGCAAAAACCTTCCCCTGATGTTAACTGTGCTTGTTGTCAAAATAAGATCCTACCAGGTTTCCAGCCAGCAGTGTACTCTGATACCAATGTCAGATGAATATCACCCAGCCACCACATTTAGTAAAGAAATGTAGCTCATTCTTCAACCTCTAGTCAATACCTCCAAAATTTACATTCTGTAAACATTCACACTTTGCTTCTAAACAAATAATTTCATCATAAGCTAGTTCACAGTAAAAACTACAATAAGTTTTCACAATATATTACGGGAGCTCTGGCTATTCAGTCCTAAATAATGGCTCCTTTTGCTGGACAAGTAAATTGAAATTGATTTGTTTCAGCTGCCTGTGCTAGAACACACAATGCCTGCTTACAACAAGCCTATTGACTTCTGCAAACAGTACTCAGGCTGCTTCCTCAAGGACTCCTGGCAGGATTTTTAAATCATCCCACCTTCTCTCCCGTAACCCCAAGAACAAAGCATCCATTCAAATAAGGGCTGTGTACAATGTGTCCAAAAATGGGAGTTTGAGGGAACTTCCTTTACCATTAACTGAACAGAGCCCACATTGAGGAGTGGGTTCTCAGATGAAAGGAGAGAGACACAAAGAGAGACTTACTAAAAAAGTCTAATCAAGCCCTGGCTCAGTGGACAGAGTGTCAGCCTGCGGACCAAAGAATCCCAGGTTCGAATCTGACCAAGGGCACATGCCTGGGTTGTGGGCTCCATCCCAAGTAGGGGGCCTGCAGGAGGTGGCCGATCAATGATTCTCTCTCATCATTGATGTTTCTATCTCTCTCTCTCTCCCTTCCTCTCTTAAATCAATAAAATATATTTTTTTAAAAAGTCAAATCAAGCCCAGCCGGTGCAGTTCAGTGGTTTAGCGTTGATCTATGAACCAGGAGACCACAGTTGATTCCCAGTCAGGGCACATGCCTGGGTTTCAAGTTAATTTCCAGTGTGAGGCATGTAGGAGACAGCCAGTCAATGATTCTCTCTCATTATTGATGTTTCTCTCTCTCCCTCTCTGCTCCTCTCTGAAATCAATAAAAATATATTTTAAAAAGTCAAATCAACTACTCCAGTGAATCACAAAGTGAGAGAGAGAGAGAGAGAGAGAGAGAGAAGAGAGAGAGAGAGAGAGAGAGAGAGAGAGAGAGAGATACCCTCCACATCTTTGAAACAGTGCCATCATGAAGACAGTTGAGGCTAGAAAAAAATATCCTGATAGAACTCTTATCTCTAGAGAGATGATTATGACCAGCTGTAGAGATAGTGCAGGCCTCTGGCTGCTGATTTCTAAAGATGTTGCATACAAAGCCCATGATGCTTCCTGTACTCCTGTCATCAGGAAGGCAGGCTGGCTGGGCAGAACAGGAATCTGATTTTCACAATGATTGCACAGGAGTTTGGTACTGGATTTTGACAGCACCGAGGTTTCTTTGTGGGATGATGCATCTGGTGGCACAGGCCAGCTGTAGTAACCCTCTATTATGAGTTCCAGAGAAACCTTTACCTTAACAAACACCAAAGTGGCTGTCCTTAGTCACCCCAGGATATCTCTATGGATTTTAGAGTTTCCAAAAAAATATTCCTTTTCCATATACTCTTTTCCCCACAACCGTGTGAGGAAGGCAAGCCAAGTTTTATTATTCTCATTTTAAATATTAAGAAAATAAGGCCCGGCCAGCATGGCTCAGTGGTTGAGCGTTGACTTATGAACCAGGAGGTCACAGTTCGATTCCACATCAGGGCACATGTTTGGGGTTGTGGTCTCGATCCCCAGTGTGGGGCATGCGGGAGGCAGCCTATCAATGATTCTCTCTCATCACTGATGTTTCTATCTCTCTCCCTCTTCCTTCCTTTCTGAAACAAAAAAATATATTTTTAAAAAAAGGAAATGAGAACCAGAGACAGGAAATTTTACCAATGGTCCAACAGCTTGTAAATGGAAGTCAAAAAATTTTAACCCAGATCTTGTGGCTTTAAGTTAAGTGCTTTCTTAACAATATTTGGATTTTTTTCATTTATTCAATCATTCATTCATTCAACAAATATAGATCAAATGTTGACTCTATGCCAGGTAATGGGAGTTCTCATGCTGTTCATAGTCTAGAATTTTCCTTCAGTATCACTTCTTGGTGATACAAAGGGAACTATGGAAGGTGTATTCCTCTGCATATATTAATTCCAGGCTCAGTAAATTTCTCCCATTAAAGCCTAGCAGGTTATTTTTTATCCCAGTAGAAATATATAGTTATGATAATAATCAATGCTCTTTTCATAGAAGACTAATAAATACCTGTCAAGGTGCCTCTCAAACAGCACATACCACCAATATCCACTCAGTAGAAAACTGTCACTTGCCAGACCTTCAAACTTAAGAATTTCTGAAGATTTCTGCCGCTCAGCTCTGGGGCTGCTATGAGCTGATCCAGGAATACTTGTGAAGCTGGCACAAGACTCTCATCTCTCCATACCCAGCAGTGGCCATTAGTTTCCTAGTACATATAACCCTCATGCATGTTAAGGAGCCTTTTCCCAACACTATCTAATCCCACAGAATTTTTCTGCATCCCCTCACCACAGCTTACCTTCCTTACATCCCCATTTCCTTGAGGCTTTCTCTATGCTAAGTAAGGAGTTAAAATAATCTCAACTGAAGGTACTCCTCTTGGTTTCATATACTTGCTTTTTCATAGGGCCTTGTGCCTTTACAAAGTAATTTGCATAGTAGCCACCCTGGCAAATTGATGATGAGAGAAACTTACATACAGGGGAAGGGCCTTTTCAGTGCCATGTTCAATTCACAGCCCAGGAATAGGGGCATATGTCACTTTTCTGAACAGTTAGATGAAATGCGATGATTATCATCATGCTGTGGGGACACAATGTAGGTATTGCTAAGGGCAGAGAAACATCCAATCAATCAGGCATGGGCCTCAAAATTCCTGAAAGGACAAAACCGACCATTACTTCTTCCCCTTAACCCTTCATTTGCACAACATATTAGGCATTGTCTTCAAATAGCTCTGGATGAAATCTATATTTATAGCTGAGCTCTTGTCAGTGTGGTCTCCAGTTACATGTACCTTGTAAACAAAATCCAGGCTAAATTGCTGGCTTCACTTCTAGCTACTCCAAAGTCTGTCTATGACCTTATGCTTCAGTGGTAGTTACTATCTCACAAGGCTCATTGGCAACCATTTGTCCCATCCTTTCAAAATTTTATATATCAATCAGAATATCACCTTTCAGACCCTCTGGCAATATAAGGGAGGGTTGGTTCTCCCACAAGGCCACAGCAGCCATCTCACTTCACAGGCTGATTTTTCAGGAGTTTAACAAGAACTTCAAAATGCACTATGAGATAAACCTTGGCCCCACAGCTTCTTAGCCCTTCCAATGAGGTGATTTGAAGGAGGAGAAGAAAGGTACAGGAGGACCTTAATCAGTCACAAAGTCCTGCTGTTAACCAGTCTTATGACTTGCTCTCCAAACTCTATAGCCATCCTGATCCAGGGTCTCAATCCCCTCACACCTGTCTTACTGAAATTGATATTTATCTTCATCTAAGGTTCTCCTCCCTTTTATGTACTGTTGTAAGGTTAGTTGTTTTGAAGACATAGCTTTTGGTGTGTCATTTCTCTGCTCAGAGTCCTTCATTGATTATTTATTTCTAGGACAATGTCCAAGTTCCCAAGGCAAACATTCAAGACCCTCCACGCAATGCCCCACCCTAGCTATCCAATGTTATCTTCATCTACTTCCTCAAATGAGACTTCTGTCCTGCAAAGATCAGCTTTTCATCGTCCTGGCGTATATCATACTTACCCTATCCTCACCTGACTGTCTCTCCTATCCTGTGCAGCACAGAATGTCCCCTCTCTTCTCTCTCTATCCAAACACAAACTTATTGCTCAATGCCCTGCTCAAAACATACCTCTTCCTTGAAGCCTTACCCAACTGTCTCCATCCATACCATGTGCAGTGTTAGGAATGCTGAATATCAGACACCTTCCCACACCTACAGAATCAGAATATGTATTTCAACAAGATCTTATTACACATTAGTTTGTGAAGCATTGTCCTAAACAACACTATGATTGTACCAATAAAAGAAAAGAGATAAAGATACCTATGACTTCCAATTATGATAGACAACCAAACTCTCCTTTGCTTTTCCCCATCTATTTTTCTCTATCTATTTCCCATCTTCACTATGTATTTCTTTTAGTTTGTGGAGATATAAGGGAATCAGGAAGGGTTAGCTTCCCAACCATCTATACTCCACAACCTGTTCCTTTCACCACCTTTGTGTCATTTGAGGACCCAAATTCCCTTGTTTTGATTTTCAGGCTTCCCTATTCTGGGATCAAAATTTCATATAATTGATTTTGCTGCCAGCTAATTATACACACACACACTTGACTACATTGGACTCCCCTCCCCCAAAGGCAGAACAAATTGGTGAGTGAACTTATGAGCCTTAGTTTAAGGACAGGAAAGTAATCAGCAAGCCAGGTTAATAGGTATACAGTAGTACCCCCTTATCCATGTTTTGCTTTCTGTAGTTACAATTACCCACAGTTAAGTGAGGTCCAAAAATATTAAATGGGACTTTACAGACGTAAACAATTTAAATTTTAAATTACACACCATTCTGAGCAGCATGATGAAATGACACATCTTGCTCCATCCTGCCCGAGACATGTCCATGCTGTATATATTATCCACCTCTTAGTCACTTAGCCAACTAGGTTATGAGATCAACTGTCATGGTATGACAGCACTTATGGAATTTAGCACAAATAAGGGAAAAGACTTATTAGAAATGTATGTAGAGCACTAATTGTAGTACACAAAGCACTGTTTAGGCTAACAGTGTTTGCAAATGCCTGATTCTCCTGGAATCAGAGTATTCT
Organism: Myotis davidii; assembly: GCF_000327345.1. Classification (NCBI taxonomy): domain Eukaryota; kingdom Metazoa; phylum Chordata; class Mammalia; order Chiroptera; family Vespertilionidae; genus Myotis; species Myotis davidii. The sequence goes on from NW_006283554.1 coordinate 7,355, forward strand.
CCTATGCAGGCAAACCATTCTCCCTATTCTGAACTTGTTAGTAACATGACCTTCTCATCACAGACCCCAACAGAAGTTTCAGCTCAATTCATGCCAGAAAAACCACAAAGTCCAACTTAAAGAAGTTGAACTAATGAACTGTTACTACAGTTCTAGTACCCATAGCATCAGAATTACCTGAGGCACTTGTTAAATGCACAGACTCCCTGTCCCTGGCATAGATGAAATTAATCAAAACTTCACATTTAAGGGCCTGGAATCCCCATGTTTCAAAAGCTTTCTGGGTGATATGGGAGCCACTGTTTTAGTGCATTCACCAGTAACAGTCCTCTTGGGCTACCTGATTCTTCACCAGAGCCTTGTTAAACTGGCTGCCATGCAACTGCATTCTAGCATCTGTCCCCTAGCAGACACCAAGGGTATTTCCTGTCTTCTTTACAAAGCTGCTCTATGCATCTGTGGTGACACTAAAGTTGAATGCCTTTTAAAGAGTTTTCCTATGAGACCTTTTACCTTCTCTGATTATCACATCCAGCAGCACATCCAGCAGCCAGTGAAAGACTTGTCCTCTCCCAGGTGAGGCCTTGCAGCAGGCTCAGACCTGCAGATTAAACAGCATCCTACGTGACCAGACTGGAAGTCCCTGCCCACAAAGGTCCTGATTACCAATGGGACCAGGAAATTGCTCAAGGTGGTTAACACTTCAAAGGTAGCCCATGGATTCCAGAGTAGAGAGAACAACCATCACAGTTGTCACTACACATATGATATTCCAAAATAACTTATTTTTAAATCCCTCCCGACAGAAGTGCTGGATTCTGCGGAAGGTATAAAAGGCAAAGTTGTGAAGTAGGGGAGGCTTGTATCTAGGGTTCCTCAGTCTCCATGTTCTTTTCTGTAGGCATCACACAGTGGCAACTGACCCTTGTGCTTCCCTCGCCTGGACTTGCTTCTGACCTTCCCTTCCTTTTACTATGCCTTCTACCTTCCAGCTCTGGTTCACTTCCCTCCAGGCTCTCTCTGAGTACAAAGTGGTAGGTGCTATCAGCCTTGGGCAAACTACGGCCAGTGGGCGGATCCTGCTAGTTTGAAATGAATAAAACTATTGAAAAAAAAAAGACCATACCCTTTTATGTAATGATGTTTACTTTGAATTTATATTAGTTCACACAAACACTCCATCCATGCTTTTGTTCCGGCCCTCCAGTCCAGTTTAAGAGCCCATTGTGGCCCTCAAGTCAAAAAGTTTGCCCACCCCTGTCAGCTAGATCGTATAAGTAAATGCCCTTTAGGGTTTCAGGAAAAGTTCAATTAGGGACCAATCTGAACTAACCATTCCACTAAAGGTAAATGATACAGTTACTTTCACTGTATCCCTGGCATCTAGCTCACCATGATTCTACATTGAGCTCCTAGCGCTTACCACAGGCTGAACTCCAATGCTGGTAAACTGACAGCTATCTATGGTTGGACACTAAGAGAAACCCCCAAAAAGTATGATTGACTGAGAGAAACCCCACCCTATGCCCCAGCAGTAAAGACAATTCAAAGATACATTGTTGAGTGTTTTCTTCCCACGTCCCGCGTGGATCAGGGTTCAGGACCTGGAAGCGGAGCCGCACACAAATGAAAGAGAAAATACATGAGATCATTTGGAAATATTGGGGGACCAGGCGAGTAAGTCCAACTCAAGAAGAGGGACTGTGCCTGGTGCTCAGGCTGCACTAACCTTTTATTGATCTGGGATACACCCATAGCATAGCCCTTAGGCAGGCAAGTTCCAGTAACGGGGGCGGGGAGGTTCTCTGTCTATGCTTATCAGCTAGTGAAGACAATAAACGGTTTCCCACAATACATCCTGTCTAATTGAGAAGTGTTACTATAGGGAGGATACCAAGTTATCAACTGGAATTTATAACTCACCAGTAAAATATGGGAGGGGGTAGAGAGGGACAACAATGGAGTTTCATATATAGGTAAACAGTGAATTAAGCAGAGCCTACCTGACCTAGACCTCAGAGCTTCATGGTCAACAACATAAAGATGTATTTTTCAGTGTGTTTATTGGCATGTCCTTGACTCTGCCCATATTGGACAAATAAGAATTGAGCCATGGTGCCAGAATATTCATGGAGGTGAATTTTTATAACCAGAATAAACAATAAAACCTTAAAAACCATCGAATGTGAAAGATCCAACATCATTGCCATTTGCTTTAGCTTTGGGCTATACATAAGTTTTTAAAATAAATTTCAGTCTTCTAATGGTATCATATTTGAAATATGAAAAAAAATCTGAATGATTTCAAGGCAGTTCACTCTGTAACAACTGTTACGTTCTGCCAGCTATGAATTGTCAGCGATGCACTCATGTGTCTTGTAATAACAACCTTGGAACCCAGTCATTTTTTTTTTCAGTTGTTCCCTAGATGCTGATCACTCCTCCCAGCTAACTCCTCCTACCATACAAGATGTTTCTAGGAAGCTCCCTATGAATCAGGTGTATCTCTGTCTCCGGCAGCACTATATGCTGACAAGGGATAAACTTGTAGGTAAAATCATTAATGAAAAATGAGACCAGATCTTGTTCCAGGATGAGGGCAGCAATTGTAGCCCTCGGCAACATTAGGGAGGTGAAGTCTGTCTTCACTGGTTTTACTGTCCTCCTCCCCTCCCTCTTCTCTGTCCTTAAGCCAGCAACACAGTCCTCCCAACCCCCATATCTACCTATTCCTGCACCAGAGCAGAGTCTTCTAAGTAGAACCACAAACGTGAACAAAGAAACAGGAGACTTGTGTTCCAACCTGGACTTTATCTAGCTGTATGATTTTGGAGAAGTCACTTCTCTCACAGTCTCAGTATCCTCATTAATAAAATGAAAGAAAGACGATCAAAAGAACTAAAATGTATAGAGCTCTTCCCAAGTGCAAGACACTGTGCTTGAGGCTGTTTCTATCAATCATTCTTTTAATCTTCCCACACAGTTATTACAATGCTTACTTACAGATAAGTAATGTGAAGTTCTGAAGGGTTATGTGACTGGCTCAAATATGCAAAGCTTGTGAGTGGTAGGAGATGGTTCTTTATTCAGATTTGCATGTCTGACTACATTGCTCCCGGGAGCTTGGCACAGATAGTCCCTAAGGCCCTTCCACTTTTGACATCTTAGAAGCCTATGAAATCCTGAAACTGTCTGCTTCATCTTTTTAAGATGCCAGTTCCATAAACTTTTGTAAAAAGGACAAAGTTGGGTGACATAAACCGGAGATACTTTAAAGGGAAGTTGGTGCCTAAGTATAACAGTATGTAAACCAGAGAGATGAGACCTGAGTAGATCTTTAAAAGAGAATTAAAATAATGTGCCAGCTAAATTTTAAAATGCCCACCTCCACTCTGTAAGAGAAAGGGAAATAAGCTGTATGGAAGCTAAGATTCTGTAACTCACTACCCCCTGCCACCTTCAATAGAAGAAAGGAACTGGTTTGTCTCCAGGCAGCTTAATGGACCAAAAGTGGATGCTATGTTTTCTCACCAACTAAACAAGATTGCCAAACACTTCTCTAACTTTGTTTACTTTGTTTTCCCCGTGTCATCTTATGCCACTGTCACCCCTTGCTCTCTGAACTTTCTAGGCTATAGTGTGCACTTGATATTTGAGGGAGGGTAGTAGGATAATTGTAGTGGCCTGAGTCACGATAGTGTCAGTGGAGACAGAGACTTGGGAAGAGAGAAAATCAGCACTGATGAACATCAAGGGCTAGGAAGGAGCAGGTTTCCTATTTGGGTGAATAGAAGCATAGTAGAGCTAGTTCCTGAGATTATGACTACTGGGTAAAGGGCCAGAGTGGGAGGGAAATTCATAAGTTGTCACAGAAGAGAAGTTTCTCTCCTCTGAAAAGCCCTCCCCCCCATCATGAGTCTCTCCAGTGAAATGAATGCTAAATCATCACTCACATAGGTTTTAAACTTGTAATTCAGGTCTACATGATCTCTCCCCAGATTTATATTATAACTAGAGGCCTGGTGCACAAAATTTGTGCAAAGGTAGGTTCCCTAGGCCTGGCTGGAGATCAGGGCTGATCTGTGGGGCAACCATCAGGGTGATCAGGGGCCTCCACTGGCACCGCCTTGGAGGTGACGGCAGGGTGATCGGGGGGCTGGCACCGTCCTGCTTGCTGGCTGGCCCTGCCCCCTGCCGCTGAAGCCAGCTACCTCCCTCTGTAGGGCAACCAGTGGGGTGATTGGGGGTTGCCCTGGCTGGCCTGGGGCCTGAAGGCTGGGGGCAGCTCCTGCATTGAGCGACTGCCCCCTGGTGTTCAGTGCACATCATAGCGACTGGTCATTCCACTGGTTGTTCCACAGTTCAGTTGATTTGCATATTAGGCTTTTATTATATAGGATAATTCCAACTTCTGTTCCTGCCTCTAGCCTTTCCCCCTTCCAATCTACCCTCCATACTGCTGCCAGAGGATTCTGATTCATAGGCAAATCTCTTTAAATCACTGTCTTTCTTAAAGCCCCTCAATGGCTCCCTATTGCCCTCAGCATAGAGATTCAGTACCCTCAAATGGTGTAAAAAGCACTTCACAAACCCACCTGCTTCTACAGATTTACATCTCTAAACACACCAAACTACTTGGAGTTCCCAGAGAACACTAGAACATTTAATATTTTTGTGCCTATGTTTATATTGCCCCCTTTACCTAAAATGCTCTCTCCTTCACCTCCAGGGAATATCTACCCAATATTCACAACTCATATCACATATACCTTCCCTCTCAAGCCTTTCCTGACATCTTCACCATGACCTAATTTGTGCCTCACAACCAGTACAAGATCCTATTGTGATACCTATGGCACTTTATAGCACCTAATTGTTATATAGATTTGTGCCCTCACTAGAATAGAAGGACAAAAACTATGCATAGAGTTTGGCACAGTTCACTCTTAGCAAAAGACCTTTAAATTAAGGGATGAATAAATGATTAAATGAATAACCAAATTAATGGAATGATGAACAATGAACAAATGGTGTCAATACTAGCAAAAATAAGATACAACACATTACATGTTCAGAGTGCATCACAATTTACAAAGCACTTTAAACTTTCTACCTAATTTGCCCCTGATAATATTGTGAGGCAGAAAAGGCAAACAGATGGCAACACCACATCCTTCTATAAATGACAGATTTCGGTGACTTTTGAAGGTCACAGATCTAGTACATCAGAGTTAGGATTAGAACTCAAGTAGCCTCAATTAACCCAAAATTATCTCTTCAGTGGCTAACCAAATGCCATGAGAAAGAAAATTACTAGGTAATAGGAGCTTTTATTCTTTTAACCCCTACCCCCAAAATCCACTTTCTCCATACATTCAGTTTAGCAGCAACCTCTACCACAGCACTTTTAGACTTTTTAACATTTGGCACAAAGTCAGGTCAGTGTTACCTGGCCTTGTCAGCACTCCAAGAGCACAGCAGTAGAGGGCTAAGGGGGGACCTCAAATGTTTTGCCCATTGCGAGTCTCATCAGAAAATCAAATACATAACTCTAAAAATATCCCCCGTGATCTATGCATGTAGCCATAGTGTCTGACAAATTCAATTAAATCTGTCATACATCATTCTCCACAGTGTTATTGAGAGAGACATAGTAGTATCGAATTTTAATTATTCAGCTTCTATTGATCCCACCATAATCTGGTGAGAATCATTTGCAAACTGACAGTCCTCTCAGGAGACAGCCACTATTATCTAATTATAAATCTCACAGTGTCATTTGATAAAGGTTAGGATTTTTCTTTCACACACACACACACACACACACACACACATAAAAAAAAATTACCAACAAATTCCTGTATAGAAACCAAATAATGCACACAGATTTTAACTTAAGCTGAGATAAGTGGAGCCTGCTTTGTGGCATCATTGCCTACCTCTATCACTCTTCCCACACTGATTGATCAATACACTCACACTGAGTGCTTGAGCACTGCCTTCATGCATCCTCCCAAGTTTATGCTGTAGGATTTCTCCACCAAGCCCCTTCATCTCCTACCATCATAACCGAATGGCATATTTATTCCAAAGGGACCTGTGATCAAAGATAAGTCTTCTTTGCTCATTATAATCAGTGGCCACCATTTTTTCATTCTCACAAATGTCATCAATGCCTCAATAGAGAGGAGTAAAGAGTGGTAGAAATTTCAGGTCCTTGCCAATGGCTGGGGAGAGATTGGGGAAAAATACCTAAAGGTACAATTTGATCTGCACCACCTGACCACCATGAAGGACTGGCCTAAGAAGAAATAGTCACCCAGCCAGTTAGTGAATCAGTCAATAAATAATTTTTGAATACTGATTTTGTGCCAGGAACTATGCTAGGCCCTGAGGGATACAGTGGTGAACAAAACATAAACATACTCGACCAGGATTTAAATAATGGCTATAATTAATTTATCAAATGATTAAAACCTGTAATAACCCATGAAGGAGAAATAAAATGTTGTTCTAACTTAATCTAAGATGCCAATGATTAGGCTGAGAAATGAAAGGTGAGTGGAGTGTTATCTGGGTGAAGAGCGAGGCTTGGAGAAACAAGAGTGTAGATACCCTCTAGGCAGAGGAATGACTGTGAACAAAAGTATCTCAGAACATGAAAGGTGCATGGTAAGGGAGAGGTGGTAGCAATAAAGGATGTTGAATATGGTTGGTACCAGGTGCAACCACTGGTGTGGCCATTGCTAATAGATACTTTCAAGGCTGGTTGCAGTAGGTATGGCTGGTAGGTAGGGTTGCTGGTAATGGGGATTGCCAATAGATAGTTGCTGGTGATAGGCATGGAGTGTGGGATTAGAACTTAATAGTGGTTATGACTGTTGATTGGCATGGCAGTTAATGGTATGTGTGGTAAGTGTATCATGGCTCTGGTAGAGAACATCACTTATGGCAGTGGGCAACACTGTTGATGATAACTTATGGAGGTGGCTATGTTCAGTTGGCATAGATAGAAAAAAGCAGGAATCCAACTTTATTTTTCTTAGATGGCTACCCAGCTTAAACAACATAATTTATTGGATAAAACATCTTTTCTCCTCTGATTTGACATATGAAGCATATTTACTATATACTAAATTCCCACATGTATCTGCTGAGAATTATCACCCTGATAATTCCCTGAGACCCTGCCCCACCACAAAGGTCTGTGGGCACCTGGCAGGTGGCGGCTGGCATTGGTGTACCCTGGAACTTTTGTTGGGTGATCTCAGACCCAGCACTGGCACTGAGTTTGAATCATTCAGTCTGGCGAATACCACTTTTGTCCCTACCTGGTGAATCACTGAGAACCTACCTCTTGAAGGTCTCACACCACCACAGGCTCTTTCAGTGACTGAGTATAACAGATAGCTGGCAGGCAGAAGAAGGTGAAGGCAGAGCTCGAGGCAGCTTGGACCTTTTTGTAAAAAATATATATATATATTTTTACTGATTTCAGAGAGGAAAGGAGAAGGAGAGAGAAACATCCTGCATGCTCCCTACTGGCAATCGAGCCCACAACCTGGGCATCTGCCCTTGACTGGAATCAAGCCTGGGACCTTCTGTCCACAGGCCAACGATCTATCCACTGAGCCAAACTGGCTAGGGCACAGCTTGGACCTTTTGCTGATCTGCCCCAGGGCTTGATGTTGATAGAATCTGGCCTTGGCATGCACCTTGGCCTTTCCCACGCACACCTAGGCCAAGGACAGGAAGCCACAAACTGTGCCTAGCTTTGTAGCTCCAAACAGGTAGCTCAGAGCCAATCACAGACAGTGTCTGACATTGACCTACACTGGAGTCCCTCCCAAAAGGCCCCAGAAACAATGCACTCAGTGGTGGCTTCAGGCTACACCATAGCAGGACTCAATTAGCCCCACAAGTAGCACATCCAAAAATAAACTGCTGCAAGCACCAGACCCATCTGGGTAAATTCTGCTTCATTTCATCAGCATCTGCATAGCAGCTCATACATTATGGTTGGGATGAATCTTCATAGTTAGCCAGCCTGCGAGTTCACCCTACTCATGGAAGGGACAAAGCAGTTGAGGCTCAACTACAATAAGAGGGCTCAGATAACACACACAAGGAACATTCCTTATGTTGGTGATAAGGGAGACTGTGCTAGTGTAGGACACCTACTAAATAAGGATACCATACCAAGACTGGGAAACATAGCACATCTCCCTAATACACAGAAATAAATACAGAGAGGCAGCCAAAATGAGGAGACAAAGAAACATGCCCTGAATGAAAGAACAGGAGAAATATCCAGGAAAAGAACCAAATGTAATGGAGGCAAGTAATTTATCAGATACTGAATACAATACAATGGGTATAAGGATGCTCAAGGAACTTAGAGGAAGAATGGATGAACTTAAACAAAGAGATAATAAGAATAAAAAAAAAGGACATACAAATCATAAAAAGGAACCAGTCAGAAATGAAGAATACACTAGTAGAAATCAACATAGGTTAGATGAACCAGAGGATCGAATCAGTAATTTGGAAGATAAAGGTAGCAGAAAGCACCCAGTCAGAGCAGCAAAAAGAAAAACTAGCCAAAACTGGTTTGACTCAGTGGATAGAGCATCGACCTGCAGACTGAAGGGCCCCAGGTTCGATTCCAGTCAAGGGCATGTACCTAGGTTGCGGGCACATCCCCCGTAGGAGGTGTGCAAGAGGTAGCTGATCGATGTTTCTCTCTCATCGATGTTTCTAACTATCTCTCTCCCTTCCTCTCTGTAAAAAATCAATAAAATATATTTTTTAAAAAAGAAAAACTAATTTTAAAAAATGAGGAAAGTTTAAGGGACTTCTGGAACAGCATGAAGCCTAGCTACATCTGCATCTAAGGGTACAAGAAGGAGAAGATAGCCCGGCCTGTGTTGCTCAGTGGTTGAGCATCGACCTATGAACCAGGAGGTCATGGTTCAATTCCCAGACAGGGAACCTCCCCGAGTAGGGGGTGTGCAGGAGGCAGACAATCAATGATTTTCTCTCATCATTGATGTTTCTATCACCCTCTCCCTCTTCCTTCCTTTCTGAAATCAATACCAATATTTGTTTTTTTAAAGTAAGAAATAAATTCACAACATTGTTGAAAAGCAACAGGTTGAGCTTAGTCCTTAAGATATTCTTTAATTCCACATCTGTCTTTAGAAGCCAACTGTTCTTTTATGGGGGACAGAAAAAGCTTTGGCAAACAAGCTTTTCTCCCTAGCAGAGTCTCACATTTCCTGCACGGAACTGTTATGTGTGGGTGAGTGTTCAGTGACATTACGTGTTGCTTTGAAAAGAGAGACATACTGTATGAGAGTTGATCTGGTCCTAGGGCTTTTTTCTTTCTTTTTTTTCTTTCTTGATAGAGATCTCTTGGGCTCAACTTGGATTCTACAGATTGCTCACATAGAAGAGGATGGCAAATAAGTGGCTTGTGATGCTGACCAGTGTTAATAATCTGAGCTCTGGTACACAATAAAGATGGAATCAACCCTCCTCCCACTAAATAGAAACATTGTTACTGATTAATGGTGGTTTCCTCTGGATGATAAAATTACTGCTAATTTTTATACTCTTTATTTAGATGTCTTTTCCAATTTTTCTATAATGTATATATACTTCATGTGTAATAAAAAGTAACCAACATAAAAAGTATACACATTTTTATTTATTTTTTAATTTAATTTTAATTTTTACACATCTTTAATAACAGGACATTTAAGGTATATATGCAGTATTAGCTTATAATACTTATCTGATCATTAGGTCACTAGTTTCATTTGATATCTAGTAACTTATTTTGAGTATAATTAGCATTTATACTATAAACTTCTTAACTACAAACATTTTCTCTAAATAGAAATATCGTTCATATTCAATAGACTTGAAAATACAAGATTTTAAAAAATCTGTAAACTGATTAGTGTGGGTAATTATTTCCTTTTGCTGTAGTAAACAATGGGAATATAATACTCCCCAAAACTACTTTTATTCAAATCCCTTTTTATTTCTTTCCTATAGATCTTTTCTAAAATAATAAATGTTATCATTTACACACACACACACAAGAAGAAACATTGTTAGATGACTAAAATTTGAGAAATTCCTGAGAAACTGACAGCCAATCAACCAAACTAAATATGAAAACAGCAGCCTAGGAAGCATACATATTTAGTACTAAGCACTGTTTTTCTAAAAGATAGAAGCTACACAAAGGGTATAATCACACTTGGAGGCTATGAAATATGGGAAAGGAGAAACTAACAAGGGGATTAAAAGCGTCACTGGAATTATTGTAGCAGACAAACTGGTCAACCTCTATGCATTTCCCACCCCCAGTGTAAGTCTGGCAATAGCAGTGAGGGAGGGTGGCAATCTGTTTTGGGGAAGGAGTTGTGCTTGAGTCAGGGAGACATAATAGTGTCCCTGGAGGCAGACAACTTCTGGAAGGAAAGGGGTGTGGCCACGTCATAAATGCCAAATGTTAAAATATCCTGCCTATCAACACATTCCATTCATCTTCTACTGATACTGAAAACAGATCACAGACCCCAACAGGCATTTCCCAGGGAACTACATAAACAGGAGCAGTAAAACATCTAGCAGGGAATCTCATCAATAAAGATAATTCTTTTAATAAAGAATTACAAAAATATCACAACAAGCTAAAGGATATGAAGGATAAATGCAGAGATGGAGAGAAATACATTGCAGGCAGAAGGAAATATATCAATGAAAGCATAGGGGTAAGAAAGAAATAGGATATGTTTCAAATAAAGAGCAAAGAATGCAAGAGGGAGACAAGCCTGGAAAGGAAGGCTGGGGCCAGATAGTGGAGGCCTTCAGATGCCAAGTAGGGTAGTTTGGTTTTTATTCTATAAACAATGAGGATGCAGACAGTGGCAGTTTATGAAGAGGAAACTGACATGATGACATCTGTGTTTTAGAAAGAAAACTCCGATGGACATGTGGAGTGTAGAGAGAGGCAGAGGGAGTAGAGCCAGTTTAGGGAGCTCCTGCAAAAGACTATGGATGACCAAGGCCTAATTGAGGGCAGTGGCAGTAGTAGATAAAAGAAGAGGAAAAAAAGTGAAAAATGCTGTTCATGTATCTGTAATTGATCAAGTTTCAGAATTTGAGCAAATGAGGGAGATGCTAAGTTGCACTTCTTGTATCATTCACTGAGTTAGGGAACAAGAAGAGAACTACATTTGGTATTTGTTTTTTTTTATCATTATTATTGTTTGGAGATGAGGAGTTCATTTGGGGATAGTTTAAGGTGCTTACAGGATATACAAATGAAAATGTCTCATAAGCTGTTAGAAGTTCAAATCCAGCCCTGGCCAGTATGGATCAGTGGTTAGAGTGCTGGCCTGAGGATGGAAGAGTTTCAGGTACAATTCCCAGTCAAGGGCACATACCTCAGCTGCAAGAATCAACCAGTCAATGTATCTCTCTCACATCCATGTTTTTTTTTTTTTTTCTCTCTCTCAATGAAAAAAATATCCTCAGGTGAGGATTTAAAAAAAAAAAAAAAGAAGTTCAAATCCAAATTTCAAGAGAAACCTAAAATATATAGACTTGAGAAATCTTTTGCAAGAGTGGGTTAGACTAGCTGCCAGAGTGAATGAAGTGAAGAAGGAATGAGGAGACTAGGACAAAGGTTTCAAATGGGAAGCAGTTATCTTAGAGGCTTACTTGTGGAGCAAAATAAAATATTTTTGTTTTGTTTCTACTAATTAGAACCAAATAAATTGGTCAAGTGATCATGGGAGTAACTCACTAGAAACAAATTGGTGTAAGAAAGAGTATGTTTCCTCAATAACAACAAGAAAGATGTCTTGGCTGAGTAATGTTGACATAAATAAAACTGTACCTAATGTTAGAGTTAAATCTTTATTTTACAGTTGGGGAAACTCAAGTACAAAAAAGTGAAGTGATTCCTCCAAAAATCACACAACCAGAGTCAGAGTAAGACTAGAATCCAGTTATTTTGTTTTATAATCCAGCTTGGACCTTTTGCTGACCTGCCCCAGGGCTTGATGTTGATAGAATCTGGCCCCACCCCCATCCCACTTACACAGCCCTCTCCTGCAAGAGCTAATAATTGACATGTTTGATTACTGCATATGATTCTAAGAATTGAAACCATAATTGAAAGTGTTTGGAGAAGGCAAAACATCATGTAACAGGTTGACAGTTTGTCTATTTAATATCTAGTTAACTGTCAATGATCTCTGCTAAAAAGAAAGCCATGGCAAGGATAGTCCAAAAAAATGGCTACATTTCAAAATCATTTGTTTTTATTTTAACATATATTTCATTTTTTCCTCAGTTTTCTTTTTTTAATATTTATTGTTGAAAATATTACATATGTCCCTTCCCCCCCATTGACCCCTTCTAGCCTGCTCCCCCAACCCCAACCCGTCTTAGGCCTTCACCATCCTATTGTCTGTGTCCATGGATTATGTATATATGCATGCAAGTTCTTTGGTTGATCTCCTCACCAGCCTTCCTTCTGAGGTTTGTTTGACAGTTTGTTCTGTGCTTCTATGTCTCTGGATCTATTTTCCTCATCAGTTTATTTTATTCATTAGATTCCACATATGAGTGTGATCATGTGACATATATCAAGTGAGAGAAGATGATTTGGGGCTTGAGGTCTATTGAGTTTGAGGTCCTTGCATCGTTTAGCACTGCATTTAGCATCCAGAAAAGGTTCACTTAATATTTGTCAAAACTCATTAATGTACACTTTAAAAGTATGCATTTTATTATATGTAAGTCATACCTCAATAAACTTGTAGGTAAGGAAGTAGAGACAGTGAGTTTACCTGTTATCTGATACATTTTGGCTAGGAAGGGGAATACAAATGAAGGACAGTTTCTGTTTCATGTTAAGGAGTCAACTCTACTTGAGGGTGATTAAATACTGAGATGAAAGAAAGAGATTGAAGGTACAGAAGACAGCCTTTTGTAGTCCTATCATCTTTTCCAACAATTCCAACTTCATGCTTCCCTAATAGATGGGGGTCTCCTTGTAATGAAAACTGTCAAGATTTGACTATTTTATATAATATCTGGACTTTCTTTTTTTAATCTTTATTGTTGGAAGTATTCCATATGTCTCCCTTTTCCTCCCATTAACCTCTTCCAACTGGAAATCTCAAACAGACCTACAGCTTGTCTCTGGGCACCGTATGTGAAATACTCTACCTTCTAGCAAATCTCAGTTAGTGAGCTACACCTTGACTATGGGTTAGAATTGGAGAGTCACTCCCCGCTTTCACTGCTTTTGACGTGACTGCCTTTTAGGTATTTAAAGATAGTTTTCCCCGACACTTGTACAAATATTGGAAGATTCTGAACTTGCAATAAATATTGTTGAACTATCAAGTGTGGCTTACTCTATTTTAAATCTTTGTCTAGTTTGTTGTTAAACCTCTTGTGCACTTTACTCACCAACATTTGGACTGGATTGAATTCTGACAAGTTTGTTTTGGTTACTCAGGATGAACTTCTTTCTCAAAATGCATTTTAGTTTTCAGCATTTATGTGCTTACAAAGTTTCGCAAGTAAGATCCACAATTAAACCAGAGTTACCAAAGTCAAAACCCAAAGGAATGACTCTAACAGGTCTGCTAGAAGGAAGTGTCAGACATTGTGAGGTAAATGATTTAGAAATCAAAGGGGTTTTCAGTATTAGGTGTCATTTTCTTATGGCCATTGGCCTTGGAGTCTTAAACATAAAAAAGTAAAGTAAAACAAACTAGACACATTTTTTTTTATTTATGCCTTTATCAAAGAAAAAAATGCCAGAAACATTTTCAAAGAGATCTTATCACTTTTATCCTAGCTTCTATCCTCAGAGCTAGCAGCAAAACTTATATTCTTACTCCAGCCCTGTGGCTTCTAGTTAAAAACATGTATGTAGCATTTATCATATGAAACAAGTCACTCCTTTCCTCTTAGCAAGGTAAGTTTGGATTTTTAGTAGAAGTAATGAACACTCTTACCTTCTTTTCTGGTCCCTTTTATGACCCATAATTCATATATCTCAGGTAGCTGGCCAGGGTTAGGAACTCAACCTGTGTCAAGGTTTAGTGTTCAGCCTATGATCATGGTTAGGGCCTCAGACTGAAACTACCCTTAGACTTAAAATTTATATCCTATGTCCAGTCTATACCTGTGAGCAGAGTAAAACTACCTGGCCCAAATTGGAAGAAACCCACAACCTTGGTCTCATTAGCACAAGATTCTGACCAGCTAAGTTAACCAGCCAGAGTCTGCTCCTTTCTGTTGTTCCTACCCATAATTTGAGTACTTCTTGGTTTTCTGAACTCCAAATATATTTTATTTCCCCCTATGCTATACTTCCCTAATTGGTTCTTTCCTCTCTGTCTGTTGTCTGTGTTCCTTTTTAACCTCCCTCCCTATGTGGATACATGCATGTATACACAAACATTTTGCAAGTAGCAGTGTTAAGGCTTTAAAAAATTGCAACAATACCTATATTTTCAACTGGAAATCTTAATCAAGTCAAGAAATATGCACACTGTTTCTTTAGGATGGTTATAGGGCAGTTTATCCCTTTCAGAAAGGAATTCATTTAAAAAGTCTCTTTGCAGGGCAATGACTGTACTAGACACTAAAGTGAGATGAGATGGGAAGGTAGATTTGGCATCATTCAATTGCCCTGTGGGCTGCTTTGCCTAGCTCTCAGGCCACAGATTGTCCCAGAACCCAAATAGCTCCTCCGAATAAAAATGGTATGGCCAGCTCCAACAACGTTTAATCTTTTTGTTTGAATAGTAACTCAATGTGAGCATAATATATCAAGAGGAATATTTAGATTACAAAGAATAAATATTGCTGTTGCTGGTGATGATTGTGATAATTTTAAATCATTTGGTTTTAGATCAGGACAATATTTAAACTCTCTTTTCTCGTGGTGGGCCAGTCTCTATCCCAATGACTACCACCTTTTTCCCAGATCCTTCAATTCACCAATCCTATGTTTATTTCCTCAGGGATAGATTAAAATAAAAGCATTGGTCAGCTTTACAGCCTAAAAGCTTAGGTTATGAGGGCACCAGAGAGAACAGAGGAGAAAGTCAACACATTTATTTAGGAGGAAAGTATTTCATATTTCTTTACACTGGAAAATATCCTTCACTGTGAGAAGAAAAGAGACAGGAAATTTTTGAGACTCTAGATGTGACTGGAACCCAGAGAAAAAGTCTGTGCAATCTGCTTCCTGGCCAAAAGCAAAAGGAAATGGAAAGGAATGAAATTTCAGAACCTGATCTTTGTCTGGAAGAAGAAGAATGATTAAAAAGTCCTTAAATAAAACATGAAAGTATCATAGAAAGTCATTGGAACTGAAGGATGCAGGTGGAGGAATGTCAAAGGGGCAACCTGCCTGGTAGATGACATGGCCGATCAAATAACTTCCCCTGTACGTGACCCTAGGAGTAAAGGGAAGTATACCTGAATAGAATAATGTTGAGTGTTGCCAGCTGAGGTGTATAAGGACTCAAATAGAAATTAAGTTGTGCTACAGAAACCTGAATTTGTGGACTGAAATTTGAATCTACCACCCCAATATATAGAAGATGACTATGTCTGAAGTAATCCACTTTATGGGCTCCTTAAATTTAGTTGAAAGTTGATCCTTTGGCTAGTGTTATTGAATGGTGTCAACCCTCATAATTATATCACACAGTTGGTTAGAAAAACAGAGGGCCTAAAATGACACCTCACAGGTGCACATATTATCAACTTCTACCTGCATGTAAAAATTAGACAGCAATTAAATTAGGGCTGTGATGCATGTGGATGGTACAATTTTTCCCAGGAGAAACTGTCAAAATGTCACTATATATATGAAGTGACATCAGATACTTGTACAGTGTAACTCATTTTCTCATCAAAAATCTGATCACAGACATATAGTAGTATTTAACTTCTAGTTCTAGACACACAGAAACATGCATACATAAGTGTATACAACACATTGCTCAAAATCATACCCTCCTGATGAATGCAAGTAAATCTCTGTTTTAATTCTTAGCTTAGGTAATTCCAGGTATGCTTTGAAACTGCTAACTCAAATATCAACTATAAGTGACCATCCCTTAAATGTTTGTCTCAGACTCCCTTGCCTAATTCTTTAAAGGGGCCTGTTACTGTCACTCCCCCTCGTCATATCTAACCTCTTCCTCTCATGAGTTTTGTCACTTCCAATCCAGAAGTAAATTAAGACCCACCTTCCCCAACTTCAGATGAGTTGCCCCTATTTTTCATTTTCTCAATTCTGATGTTCAGGCCATTTTTTTCATACTTTCTCCTCTGTCAATGGTTCACTCCTCTCCCCACAAAACTATTAGCACTGGGCATTGTGATGATTTACTAGAATAAGTTTCCTTCACTGGTTTCAAATGGCTATTATTTTCTATAATTTATAAGGTTCAACCTAAGGAAGCAGCATAATGGAATGACACAAAGCAGTGGACATTAAGTGCTCACATTCAAAAAACTTAAAATTCAAGTCTTTTTCTGCCGTTTACTAGCTGGGTACCTTTTGACAAGTCACTTTGCAATTCTCAGGCCTTAGTGTCCTTGTTGATAAATTTGAGGGTTGAATCAGACCAACATTCTGTAAGCTGAAGACCTGTATGGTAAGCTAGCATACTAATATATTTTGTTTGACCTACACAGTGTTTAATTTTTTAATGATTATAGATGGAGAATATATGCTCTACTTCCCCAAAGTGTCTACCAATTCCTACTAACTCCCACCCACCAGCTTCACTTATGGGCATTTGCATTTAAAACCACTGGATCAGGAAGATGGCTGTGGAGTAGGTGGAAGCTACACTCACCTCCTCACAAGGCCAAACTGAATTTAAAGCTACATTATAGGACAATAAACCTGAACAACCAACTTAAGGACAGCTGAACAGAAGTTTTATAACCAAAGATTTACTGAAGAAGCCATAGACTGGTAAGAAGGGTGGAGACATGGAAAGGGCTGGCCCCTGACCTCACGTGCAGTGGCTGAGAAACTGGAGGGATATCACGGTTGCAAAAGTCCCTCCTGATGAACGTGGGGTCTCAACCTCACACTGGGATCCCCAACCCAGAGCACCAGAGGCAGGAAGAAGACCCTCTATAGCATCTACAGTGAAAATCATCAGGGGCTTTAAGGGAGAGATCGATAGTAATACAGTCATAGTAGGGAATTTAACACCCCATTGACGTCAATGGATAGATCTTCCAGACAAAAAAAAAGAAAGAAAGAAAACAGTGACCTTAAATGACACACTGGACCAGATGGATTTCATTGATATTTACAGAACATTTCATCCCAAAGCAGCAGAATATGAATTCTGTCCAAGTGTATATGGAACATTCTCTACAATAGACTATATGTTAGAACACAAAACAAGTCTTAGTAAATTCAAGAAGATTGAAATCATATCAAACATATTCTCTGACCACAATAGTATGAAATTAGAAATCAATTACAAGAAAAAAACTGAAGGACACTCAAACACCTGTAGGCTTAATAACATGTTACTAAACAATGAACGTGTCAACAATGAGCTCAAGGAAGAAATCAAGTTACCTTGAAAATGAACACCCAAAACTATGGAACAAAGAGAAGGCAGTCTAAAGAGGGAAGGTCATAGCATTACAGGCCTATCTCAAGAACAAGAAAAATCTCAAATGATCTAATTTCATACCTCATGGAAATAGAAACAGAACAAGAAAGTGTAACTGAGTAGAAGGAAGTGATGAGAGAGAGAGAGAGAGAGAGAGAGAGAGAAGAAAGAGAACAAGCAACAAGAGTGCATTAGAATGGAAACAGCAGTTTGATGGAATAAACAACAACACAAGTGCCTAGAAGAGATAGAATGTATAACATGAAAACATGAATGTTTTTCTCCAACAGTAAGGACTGGATTTTCCCAGAGCCATTCAAATTCTTCTTCCCAGTTCCCCATGTGATTATACAAATGTGGGGGTATAATCTATATACATAAAATGCTAAGTGACCACCCATACATCCATCTGACCGGTCAACCAGCCGGCCAGTACAGACAACGTGTTCTGGCAATTTAAAAATAAATGTTGACTTGCACAGGCGTGACACATATAAAGCTCTCACTGGTGCCAGTTGCACGCCTGTTTTGATCTGTCATTGTCAATCATGAATTTGGTTGACACTTCTATAATAGAGAACAGGTGAACAGCGATATTAAAATATTTCTTCTAATTAATTTTCTTTCAATGTGCACGAATCTGTGCACTGGGCCACTAGTCCTATCTAATAAAAGAGAAACATGGTAATTGGCATCCGACCGCTACCCTTCCCATTGGCTAATCAGGGAGAAATGCAAATTAACTGCCAGCCAAGATGGCGGACGGCAGCCAAGCAGCTTGAAACTAACATGAGGCTTGCTTGCTTCAGTGACGGAGAAACCCAACGTTCCCCGCCTGCCTTGCAGGCTTCGGAGCCTGCAGTTTGAAACATTTTAACAAATATAGAAGCTAAAAAAAACCCCAGAAACCAGCTTTCAGCGAGCTGGGATCTCAGAGCTGGAGTCAGAGCTGGAGTTATACATTGTTTCGATTATAGAACCAAAACAAACCAGATACCTACTTTCAGCAGTGGAGGCCTAAGAGCTCGAGCCTCAGAGCTAAAGCTGGCCCAGAATTAAAAAGAAAAAGAAAAAAAGGAGCGGTTGGGAGCTTCCGTCCCCCGCCAGCCTGAAAACAGCCCTCAGCCCCTCACCCAGACTGGCCAGGCACCCCAGTGGGGACCCCCACCCTGAATGGTGTGTGACTAGCTGCAAACAGCCATCATCCCCTCATCCAGGCTGGCCAGGCACCCCAGTGGGGACCCCCACCCTGAATGGTGTGTGACTAGCTGCAAACAGCCATCATCCCCTCATCCAGGCTGGCCAGGCACCCCAGTGGGGACCCCCACCCTGAATGGTGTGTGACTAGCTGCAAACAGCCATCATCCCCTCATCCAGGCTGGCCAGGCACCCCAGTGGGGACCCCCACCCTGAATGGTGTGTGACTAGCTGCAAACAGCCATCATCCCCTCATCCAGGCTGGCCAGGCACCCCAGTGGGGACCCCCACCCTGAATGGTGTGTGACTAGCTGCAAACAGCCATCATCCCCTCATCCAGGCTGGCCAGGCACCCCAGTGGGGACCCCCACCCTGAATGGTGTGTGACTAGCTGCAAACAGCCATCATCCCCTCATCCAGGCTGGCCAGGCACCCCAGTGGGGACCCCCACCCTGATCCAGGACACCCGTCAGGGCAAACCAGCCAGCCCCACCCATGCACCAGGCCTCTATCCTATATAGTAAAAGGGTAATATGCCTCCCAGCACCGGGATCAGCGCGACAGGGGGCAGCACCCAAACCCCCTGATCACCCTGCGGCTCTGTGTGTGACAGGGGGCAGCGCCCCAACCCCCGATTGGCCCTGCTCTGTGCGTGAGAGGGGGTGGCGCAGCAACCTGCCCCTGGACCCTGCCTTGAGTGTGACAGGGGGCAGTGCCCCAAGCCCCCAATCGGCCCTACCCTGAGCATGACTGGGGTTCGCATCGCAACCTCCCGATCTGCCCTGCTCTGTGCATGACAGGGGGTGGCGCCCCAACTCCCCAATCGGCCCTGCTCTAAGCCTGACCAGGGGCTGCACCTAGGGATTGGGCCTGCCCTCTGCCACCCGGGAGCAGGCCTAAGCTAGCAGGGCGTTATCTCCCGAGGGGTCCCAGACTGCAAGAGGGCACAGGCCAGGCTGAGGGACCCCCCCTTCCCCCCGAGTGCACAAATTTTTGTGCACCGGGCCTCTACTATTAATATAAACAACAACAGGAAAAGCTAGCATTTATTAAATGCTTACTATAGGCCAAGCACTTTATAAAAGCTCATTTAATCTTCACAATATTCTTGTGAGAGAAGTATTATCATCCCCAATTTATAGATAAGAAAACTGAGGCTCAGAGAGGTTATATGAAGGGTCCAAGGTCAAACAGGTTAGGAGCAGAGGACTGACTTGAACCCATATTTGACAGACTAAAGAAAAACATTGTGTTATAGTGCCTCTCACCTCATCCACTGATCAGCCTAAGGTTAGCTATAGTTCTTATTTGTCTTCCTCCAATCCTGTCAGTGATTTTATAAACACGGATTATCTCTTTGCTTTTAAAAATATGCAATTTTTTCAGTCTGAAATCTGTTTTCCTAAGTTTGGGCTCATCCCTTTCACCCATTTCCATCAAGTGTGTGGCTGTGTGGGTGTGTGTAGGTTGGTGTAAGGTGTGAGAGAAAGGAAATGGGGGGTAGGGAAGATGGGGGTAAAACAGTGCTGTTCAGAGGTAGGCTTGGACACATTCCTTTGTGGCTGGATGCTGCACTCACTTCCCTTTTTGTTAGGCAAACCTCAACCTACAGACTCTAAAAGCCCCCAAGATTTGGCAATAGAAAAAAGCTGAGGCTGAAGTGGCCTGGGAGCACTGCTGTCCACCAAATGGGAGATTGGGATTCAGGGCAAAATCTGAGGTTTCTTAGAAGCCCCTGGGTAAGAGTCCTCCCTTTGGAAGAGGGCTTGCTCCACTGAAGGACACTGGCTCTTCCTGAAGGCGCCTCCTAGACATGACCTCTGTTTTGGCCTGTCTGTTCTTTCCATTTGGGATGAAAGAACCCCCCAAGCAATCACCCTCAAACTCCCACTTTTGGCCCCCTGGGGAGGTGGGAGAAGACCGAATCATTGAGGAAAGGGCCTGCCCCCTTCTGCTCCTGGCCAATTACTCTGAGCCTAAGCAGCAGCCCTGTTGGAGGAAGGTTTGATGAACTATTCATCACACTCCTAAATAATTAATTTTCCTTTGAGAGCAAGCAGCCCACAGGAACTGTAAGGTTTTCTCAAGTTGACATCTCTTGAGAGATGAAAAATAAAAGTTCCCTTTTAGAGAAACCGCAGTTGCTTCATATGCTGTTTTCTGCATCCTCCCTCCCAATGTTGTAGGGCTCCTCTGCTCTGCTCCATTCCTTGTGATTGGCCTCCTATTGTTTTCTTTGCTTTTTGTTATACAAACAACTCTGCAATGTAGGATCCTCTTGCAGACCGCCCCCGCCTCCCTCCCCAGCACTATCCCTTTCTCCCCAGGCTTCATGGGCTTCCAGTGTATAACAACCAACTGCCTTTAAATTGAGGCCATAAGAACAAGAGGTGGGCACAAGCATTTGGGGGGCAGGGGGGTAAGGTTGTGTTCAATGAGATGTGTCCAGAGCATTTTGGGGAGTTCAGGATATCCTCTTTGTTCTGCCTTTGACTTCCCTGACACAGCTCCACTACTTGTCATTCTGCAAACATCTTCTCTCCCCTTCCTTGATTTTTAGCAAAACCTCCACTGAGCTCTCCTCTGCGCCAACTAGGGCCAAAGGCATTGTATGAGACCTTTCTTCCTCTATCCCCAGACACCTGTACACTCCAGAGGACCCATTTTATATACAGGAAGCAGGCTACAGGGGATTGTGAGAGTGGAAGATAGCAGGCTGAGACTAATTATCTACTCTAGTATTGACCCTGCCTCCTCCTGCTGGCCTTACAGCTCTGGGGCTCTGACTGTGCCCTGGCAACAATAACGCCCCTCCCCACCCTCCAGACTTCAGAGACTGAGTAGAGCAGTTCTGTGCAGGAGCCGCCAAACCCCCACCCACACTGACCTTTCCCTAGTATCTTTCTCTTTTCTCTTGCCTGCACATGTTATAGAAACCACAACAGATTCAGAACCAGAGTTAATAAAAGAATTTAGGGGGGAGAGATTAAAAGGACACATGACCCCAAATAGTTTATCCTTCAAACTCATCCAGCTTTAACAAAATATCACCAAAGAAAATACACATAATTAGAAATTTTGCTTCCTTAAAAAGCAGAAATCCTCACTGATCAGGGCAAGCAGCTTGGGGTATGCCTCCCTTTGAGCAGATATAATGAGGAAATTGAGTTTCTGAAATACTTTCCTTTTAGAGCCAGTTGCTCTATTTTATTTCAAAAATGTACCAAATGTGCTTACATTTGTCAGCTATGCACTAAGTTTTTAAGACCAGGATTGCTTTAACAAGAAAAGTTGGTTGATATAAAAGGAAGTTCAAAAATCTAAATCTCTAGAAGTACTTGAGTATAGAGTATAGTAGCGCAAGACATAAGTGTGCTTGGCACATGCTACTAGCAGATGGAGAAAGTTTCAAGAATACTGTCACCTCAGTGCTATGTTTCCCCTTCAAGGTAAGGATATAATTTAACAACAGCACAGGGGGATAAATGGAGATTTAACTTGGATGAGGCACAGAGTGGCATATATTTAGTCATTATTTCTGAGTGTATCTATGAGGGTGCATCTGGATGAGATTAACATTTGAATTGGTAGACTGAGTAAAGCAGATTGCCCTCCCTAATATGGAGAGCCTCATTTCATCAGCTGAAGGCCCAAATAAAACAAAAAGGCTTACCTTCTTGATGAGAAGGCTTAACTTTCTCCTGCCTGAACCCTTGAGCTGGGATATTTGTCTTTTCCTGCCTTTGGACTTGAACTGAAATGTTGGCTATTCTTGGGTCTTGAACCTGCCCACATATACTATCAGCTCTCCTGTGTCTCCAGCTAGCCAACTTGGGACTTCTCAGCCTCCACAATCATATCAGCCAACTCCTTATACTCTCTCTCTCTCTCTCTCTCTCTCTCTCTTATTGCCTTGTCCCTTCCTCCCTCTCTTCCTTTCTTCCTCCCTCCCTCCCTTCCTCCTTCCCTCCATCTGACCCTGGAGGGCTCAGCTTAACTATCACCTCAGAAGACCTAAGTTACCTATTTCTTTGCTCTGTTAGTCTTTTACATTACCCTCTTTTATTTCTGTCATAGCAATTATCAGTTTATTTTTGTTTGTTTGCCTATATGTTTATTTATGTCTTTCCCCACCATTAAAAAGTAAATGGATTAAAAGGATGGGACTTTGTCCTGGTAATAGATATGTCCCAAATAGCATAATACTTGACACACAGTAGACCCTCAATAAATATTTATTTATTTCACTGATCTTGAATACATTCTGAGTTCTAGATCTGTCTCTGTCACTATATGACAACTTTGGCTTTTGGCAAGTCCTTTCCTCTCCCTTAAACCTCAGTTTTACCATCCAAGAGATGATGATGTGGAACTAAATTATCTGTGAGTTCTTTATCAGCTTTATAATTCAATCAATAATTTTATAAATTGATATATACTGCAGCCACTTGCCAAAAGGATCAGAGAATAGAGTAGCAGGCATCATCATCATCATAATCATATCATCTAACACACAGTAAACATTTATTCAAGCCAACTCTGTCAGACTCTATACTAAATGTTCAGAATAAAACAATTGATAAAGAATTTATATCCTTCCCTCATAGGGATGGTAGTCTAATTTAATTAGGTAGATATTCCATATAGATGCAAAGTAACAATACAAGTGCTATGCTAATTGTCAATAATAGTAATAATAAAGACTTTTTAAAAATATATTTTATTGATTTTTTACAGAGAGGAAGGGAGAGGGATAGAGAGTTAGAAACATCGATGAGAGAGAAATATCAATCAGCTGCCTCCTACACACCCCCCACTGGGGATGTGCCCACAACCAAGGTACATGCCCTTGACTGGAATCGAACCTGGGACCCTTCAGTCGGCAGGCCTATGCTCTATCCACTGAGCCAAACCAGTTAGGGCATAAATAATTTTGATAGTAGCTAAAATCTATTGAGAGCTTACTATGTACCAGACATTATTCTAAAAGTTTCACATATATTAAGTTAAATAAAGCCTCACAATAAACCTATGAGATAAGTATTGTTTTTTTTGTTTTTTGTTGTTGTTCTTTAAATATATATTTTATTAATTTTTTACAGAGAGGAAGGGAGAGGGATAGAGAGTTAGAAACATCGATGAGAGAGAAACATCAATCAGCTGCCTCCTGCACACCCCCTACTGGGGATGTGCCTGCAACCAAGGTACATGCCCTTGACCGGAATCGAACCTGGGACCTTTCAGTCTACAGGCCGATGCTCTATCCACTGAGCCAAACCAGCTAAGGAAGAAAAGTATTGTTTTTAAGAGCTCTAAGAAAGAGGTACTAGTTTTACTATGTCTACTCATAGATAGTAAGGGCTACTAGAATGCAAAAGAAGAACTCACTGAGGACTGAGTATAGGAAATCTTGAAAAAACAACACATGAACTGAGCTTCAAGTAAAGAATGGGATTTAGACAATTGTAAAAGCTCAAGTAAATATTGGTGCATGATAGTAAATATCCTAAACTTAATCATATGATGATGCCAATTACAAATGTGGTTCCAGGTATGGTAACTTCATTAGATAAAATCAAAATATTCCCTGGCACCTGATATATAGGTATTGACCTGGAAAATCCTTTCCTTTCCATCTCAGTCAGCAAGGAAAATTACAAGCACTTTAAATACATGGTAGAAACAATACTATATCTTCACTATCACACCCCAGGGTGGTGTCAGTTCTCCTGTTCTCCATCATAACATAGTCCAGAGACCCCTTAATATCATGCTGCTCCATTATAAGATAACATATGGCTAATGACCTAAAAGTAGCAAGAATCCCAAGAATCCTATATGCCACCAT
>NW_006283554.1:32152-36997 GCF_000327345.1 Myotis davidii
ATATATAATGCAGAGGGTAGAAGATAAATTCTGCAAAAGTTCAAGGACTTGCCACATTGATAGTATTTTTAAAAGGTGCAGTGATCTGGATATCCTTTCTAAAGTATGAGACATGTTGTTATACCTTGTACTGCCCACAGAAGGAAGGGGCACAATACTTGGCAGGTCTCTTTGGATTTCAAAGGCAGGTAAATAAATTCTACATTTTGAGGGACTGTGGCAACACATTTACCAGGTAACCCATATGCCTACTATCTGCCTTAGGTTTGGCCAATGGGGAGCCCGGCAAGGAGACTGGACAGAGGTAGGGTTGTGAGGTGAGGTTATTTATTCCCCTAGCTTACTTTCTGCTACGTTGACTTGGTCTGATTGTCCCTCTAGGCCAGCAGTTCTCAACCTGTGGGTCGCGACCCATTTGGTGGTCAAACGACCCTTTCACAGGGGTTGCCTAAGACCATCCTGCATATCAGATATTTACATTACAATTCAGAACAGTAGCAACATTACAGTTATGAAGTAGCAACGAAAATAATTTTATGGTTGGGTCACAACATGAGGAACTGTATTTAAAGGGCCAGAAGGTTAAGAACCACTGCTCTAGGCAAAGATAACTGGACCCTCATATCAGCCTCCTCTACATGAGTCTCCCCTTCTGGATGCCTGTAACAGCTCCTTCCTCTTGCCCCTTCAACTTAAGATAATAACAGCTCCTTTTGTTATCACTATGCTACTCTTTATGGATATTTTATCCCCACACCTCCATAAATAGTCCATTTATAAATAGACCCTCTTCAAATTATCCTAATCTGAATGTCCCATATATTTCCTATTAACATATACTGATTAACACAACTGGGAAGTGGGTTTTACATTTGTGCTATATATACTATACAATTTAGTATCATGGTTAAGAACTTGGGTTCTAGAGTCAAACTAATCAATGTTTAAATCACAGGTCTCTCATTTACTAACCTGTGTGACTTTGGACATTTTTTTTTTTACCTCTGAGCCTCAGTTCTATCTACAAAATGGGAATAATACTAGTATTTACCTCACAGATTTGTTATGAGGATTAAATAAGACAATATATGTAAAGATCCTGGCACAGTGCCCAGCATGACATACATATTCAATAATGTGAATTATTCTTATTCTTTTTATAGCTCACAGCATTCTCAGAGGAAGGAAGTACAGTTTGAAAATTCATTAATTAGGGTCCTGTTTACAGTTTTATTGTTAACTATAATTGCTTGTTTGAAATAGTCTCCTGACTTCATTAAAGTAATTATTGCCTGTCAGTAAATGATGGGTTTAAATTTCTGCACATATGCTAGAATTTTATGCATCTTGCACTTCACAGCAGGAACCCAGTCTTAGACAACACTTTCTTGCTCTGACATCTGCACTCAATGCATAGGGTCTTATTTAAGCAAAGACATAATTATCCTTCAAAATAAAAGTGTAAACACGATTGTATATCTCATATTTGTTAACTTGTTCGCTTACTGTGAATATTCTACTGATATTATCATTATTGGACTGTCAGCAATACAGCAAGTCAGCAAGTGGTGATGCAAGATAAGGAACTAGAACTCCAAGGAACTGAAGTGGGATTGGGGGTGAAGACCTTGCTGGCAGAAGAGCTTGTCTGCCCTGGGAAATTACCCAGAAGTATGAGTTCGGGATAAAGTTTGGAGTCAGAAATTAAGGGCTCAGGTCTTAAATGCCTTAGCAAGATCATGCAAGGAGGAGTCAGGGAATATATCCAATACTTAAGAAGTACCCATTCAATGCTATGTGCAAGAATTTATAACAGGTAGTGAGTTAAACAGGGACATTGGATAAAGAAAATAAAGACAAGGCAGGGTTCCAAAGTCCAAAGTCTAAAGTCTAAGCCAGCCGTGGGCAAACTACGGCCCGCGGGCCAGATCCAGCCCGTTTGAAATGAATAAAACTATTGAAAAAAAAAGACTGTACCCTTTTATGTAATGATGTTTACTTTGAATTTATATTAGTTCACACAAACACTCCATCCATGCTTTTGTTCCGGCCCTCCGGTCCAGTTTAAGAACCCATTGTGGCCCTCAAGTCAAAAAGTTTGCCCACCCCTGGAAGCAAACATCCTGAACCAAGACATTTATAAGAAAGGGCAAGAGTTCAAGTGTCCAGACAAGCAATTGGGGCAGGCAGCATGGAGTGCTAACAGCTCAATGGCCTAAGTAACTGAAGTCAAGTTCTCCTTTCTATCAGGGAGCTTCTGCTATGCTTTCTGCCCTGTGAATGGCCAACCTCAAGTACACAAATGAAAGGATCTTAACAGTTTCAGGGAATGGAGGGAAGAATAAAGTTAAAATGAGAAAGGTAAATAAATCCTAGTATGCATGCATAAAATGTACAAGTATAAAAATTTCATGTTGTAAGTCTTCAGTCCTGTCCATGAGCCCAACAGTTTTGTTGCTTGTCTGTTTTCATTTCCCACGTTTTATTATTCATAGACTGGAATACTGTAAGCCTGATAAATATCAGATGGCTTCCTCACCACCAATAAAGGGAAATACATGCAGCGGGTTTATGAGACTGCAAAGGAAAATTCTAGATACCGTGTCTATAAAACTAGGGGTCAGATTCCATTCAAGATAGAGGAAAACAGACATAGACTGTGGGTAAAAGAAAACTACAACAAAAGACAACTGAGCCCTAGCAAGTTTGGCTCAGTGGACAGAGTGTTGGCCTGAGGACTTAAGTGTCCCAGGTTCAATTCCTGTTAAGGGCACTTGCCTGGGTTGCCAGCTCAGTCCCCAGTAGGTTGGCATGCAGGAGACAGCCGATCAATGATTCTCTCTCATCATTGATATTTCTCTCTCTCCCTCTCCCTTTCTCTCTGAAATCAATTTAAAAAAACATATAAAAAAAGACAACCAAAAATTAAACAAAAAAAGGAGGTGAGCTTTGTGTCAGGTTGTAACCGCCCAGCCCAACACGCTATCCCAGAAACCCCTGGGTTATAGGATAAAGTGGTGGGAAGACATTAAAAAAGGTAGCCAGATCCTAAAACAAGATTTCAGAATCTTAACAGGTACCAATCTGAAAATTGCTTTACACAAAACTATGAAATTACTTAAGCAAAAGTGGGTTATTTTATCCAAATTGCAAAAGAATTTTACTTTTCTCATAGACAAAGCCTTCCCCAGATACACTTAACTGATCATGTGCATCTAAATGTTTGACAAAAATAAGCAATGTACTAAGTAATATTTGTCTACAAATGATAGCCATGAATTTTACATTGTATATGATTTTCAAAATAAATTTGCCCTTGAATATACAATTCCATCATGTATCTTTGGATAGCCAAGTGCTGACACATAACTTAGGTTGGGTTTTTCCAGAAGCTGACCCCGAGACAAGCATGTGAAACAAGTAGTACATTTGGGGGGTGATCACATGAAGTTCTACTAGGACTACTAGGAAAATAGAGAACAGAAGGAACCAATGTAGAGTGATTACTGAGTAGGTCAACATTGTGGGTAATTGGGATTCCGTCCCACTAGGAACCTTTGAAACATACCTCAGAATTGTTCCAATAGTGGTGGAGAGAACTGGGGTATTTATTCACCAATTCCCACCAGTTCTTGGTTGAGGGCTGCTTCACTGATTGGGATAGATGTGTTAACTCCCCAGAATAGGTCCTGAAAGCTCCGTATACCAAAAAAAGTGCACAGATAAGGGCTTGGTATTTGCAGTTCAAAGTTGTCAAATGGGTATGCACAGAAATGGTGAGTGCCCCAAAAATATGAATGGTGTTCAACATGCAATGTGGTTGCAACACATACCCAACTTCTTCCAGCTACCTGAAGGATAAAGGAATAAGGAAAAAGGCATTGGAAGGCATATTATATACCAGAGGCCTGGTGCACAAATTCATGCACAGGTGGGGTCCCTTGGCCTAGCTGGTGATCGGGGCTGATCAGGGCTGTCTTGCCCAGTCCTGATCAGGGCCGATCCAAGCCTGCAGGCCAGGGGGAAGGACTATGGGAGGCTGGCTAGCTGCAGGAGGTTGGCTGTGAGAGCACACTGACTACCAGGTGTCCCTTGGTGGACTACCAGGTGTCCCTTGGTGGTCATAATGGTTGGTTATGCTTTTATATAGAGAGATACAAATATACATTGCTATACACTGAATGTGTGTATCGCCCCAAAATTATTATATTGAAACCTAACCCACAAGGTGATGGCATTAGTAGGTGGGGCATTTGAGGTGATTAGGTCATGAGGATGAAACCATCATGAATGGAGTTAATACTTATAAAAGAGACCCCAGAATGTTTCCACATTCCTTCCATCATGTGACGTTACAGCAAGAAAACGGCCATCTATGAAACAGGAAAAAAGGTCTCATTAGATATTGAATCTGCCTGCACCTTGTACTTGGACTTCTGAGCCTCCAGAACTGTGAGAAACATCTCTTGTTTAAGTCACTGAGTCTATGGTATTTTTGTTATAGTAGTCCCAAAGGACTAAGACACATAAACACATACTAATAAGAGAACTTGGAATTAATGAAAATTTTACAAAAGCAAGGACCATGGATGTCTTGTTTACTACTATAATCCCATATCCACCCTGTGCCCAGGACTATGCCTAACACATAGAAAGCTTTCTGATCAATAGTTGTTGAACAAATAAAAAAGTTGGAAATCATAATAAAAAGAAGTATTCAATTCAATTCATGTTTACAGTTATCTGGTTAATTAGTCATCTACAACCTTTTGTGCAGTTGAACAGAAGTCTCTTTTCTAGCAGAAGTCAGCTAACATTCTACAGAATCACAATTTTAAGTGAGGG
>NW_006283554.1:37019-40504 GCF_000327345.1 Myotis davidii
TAAAAAAAATCTTTGTTTTACAATAGTATGACAGACAGGTTCTGAATTAATTTGGGAATAGTTCTTATCTTTGTATGGTAATTAACTCCAGTTGAATGTTTAGCCACAACACAATGTATGTGTGTTTATCTATGCTATGTACAGATACATTTGCATGCATATAAATAAACTGGAGACCATGCAAATGGGTTGACTTTATAGCTGTATCAATTTTCTTTTATGGTGCACTCCCAAGTTTTGACAATTGGTTTAGCACAATTTAGCTGCAAGTACTTAAAATATTCTTGAATGTGGGGAAGTAACATAATGCCTTTCCACAAGCTGCAGGAAGAAAGTTCACAAGAAAATTAGGGCAATTTTTCATAGCAACTTGTATATTTACATATCAATAATCCATTTAATGAAGAGCACCAAAAATAGCCGATCTGGTTAAGTCCAGAAGCTGCAAACACAACACATCCTGCTAAATTCAAAACAATAGCAATTGAACAAGCCTGGTCTGTGTTCTAATATTGGAAAAATCCAATTGTTCTTAAAAAAAAATCCTGACTTGCTATCTTCCAGCAAGGAGGAACTGTACTAGTATGCTGATCACATAAGATGTGGTCCTTATCTCAAAATCTCAGCCATTCTAGTGAACTCACTTATTTTCTGAAGTACTGTCCTGGTCCTGACAGTGAATCAATTAGTCATCAGTGACCAAGTGCCCATGGTAAGCTGAACACTGAACTAAACATTATTGAGGGGAGACAAAAGAAACAAGGCCCAGTTCCTGCTATTGAAGATTTACAACCTGGTTGCTTATATAGGACACACTTTCTGAAATAATAGCAACCGTTAAAAATGTTTACAAAGCAACTCAAGCAGTGTTAATTAAGAGTGAGGAGAGTAAGAGTGAAAGGAATTGAGGTTGAAATCTGAAAACCCATAAAGTGGATAGATGGGAAAATAAGTATTTATTGACAAATCTATATATATATAAAAACCTAAGCAACCAGCCGACCGGCCAATAGCTATGATGCACAATGACCACCGGGGGCAGATGGTCCGACCGGTAGCTATGATGTACATTGACCACCAGGGGGTAGACAGCAGGAGCTGCTGAGCTGCGGTGACTTGGCAGCTGTGGTTCTTGGGTGATGCACCTGGAACCAGAGAGGAGGGAGCCCAATTCCAGGGTGCATCACCCAAGAACCACACTCTTGCAATCCGGGACCCCTCAGGGGATGTAGGAGAGCCAGTTTTGATCTGATCTCTGCAGGCCAGGCCAAGGGACCCCACCGGTGCATAAATTCATGCACCAGGCCTCTAGTTTTAAAATAGTTGTACTAGCAAAGCAGTTGCAAATTAGTTGCCTCAAATGGAAGCAGTAGGCTATTTGCCCAGCCCAGTGTGTTTTACTACTCTGTACTTGAATGCCTACAAGTTCTGTCACTGTCCTATTCATATCACCTCTGGTAGTTTCACACATTTAAATTTCCTTACTGGGCTGGCCAGTGATAACATTTGAATTTGCTAGTCCTGAATTAGAGGCACACTTTTAAAACTTGCAAAAATGGTTGGGGATCTTGCTAATCAAAGTTGGGGCCAATGGACCAGCAGCATTACCTGGGAGCTTGTTAGAAATGCAGAACGTCAGGCTCCACCCTAGACCTACTAAATCAGAATCTGAATTTTAACAAGATCTTCATGCTCGGCCACCATTGGTCAGTGGTTGAGCATTGACCTATGAACTAGGAGGTCATGGTTCAATCCCTTGATTCCTGTTCAGGGCACATGCCCAGGTTGTGGG
This sequence comes from Myotis davidii, assembly GCF_000327345.1. Taxonomy (NCBI): domain Eukaryota; kingdom Metazoa; phylum Chordata; class Mammalia; order Chiroptera; family Vespertilionidae; genus Myotis; species Myotis davidii. The sequence goes on from NW_006283554.1 coordinate 38,812, forward strand.
CTCAATCGCCAGTGTTGATTTGTATGCACACTCAAGTTTGATAACTACTGGTTTAGGACACATGAAAAAAAAGGAAAGCCTTACTTCAGCCAAGAGTAATTAAAAATAGGGACTGGGCTACCTACCAACTGATAATATGTGGTGAAAATTAAACCAGCTTCAAAAATATTGAGATCATATGAACTAGATACAGTGTAACTTTTAAAGCAGTGGTTCTTAAACACCAGTGTTCATCAGAATTACCTGAAGTCTTGCAGATTCTCTGTCTCTACTCTAGCAGAGATTCTGATTGATGAGATGTGGGGGGGGGGCGGGGGGCAGGGCTTTCATACAAGCACACAGGTAATGCCGAGTGCTATAGATTGAATTGTATCCCCATGAATTCATATGTTGGAGCCCTAACCCACCAGTGAGACTGTATTTGGAGGCAGGGCTTTTAGGAGGTAATTACAGTTGAATGAGTTCATAAGTGGGGGCTCCAATAGGATTATTGGTCTTATAAAAAGAGGAGGAAGGAGAGATCAATCTCTTTCTCTTAGTACATGCTCAGAGGAAAGGCCACATGAAGACAAAACAATGTGAACAAACCAGGAACAGAATCCTCACCAGAGCCCAACCACTGAGTTCAGATTTCCAGTCTTCAAAACTGTGATAAAATAAATGTTTAAGCTACGCAGTCTTTGGAATTTTGTTATAGCAGCCTGAGCTAATGCAGCTGGTCCCCAGACCTTACTTTGCCTTGGACCTTGCTGTATTCTGGGCCCCCTATGGAATGTGGACTACTCCTTGATATTTTCTAACCCATGGCCTCTGAGGATTTCAGCAAAAGAGCCCAGGAAAGTGCATCCTCATGGTCCTCAAACAGAAGGAGCAGGAGAGCATCAAGGGTCAGTGGTTACCATCAGAGTGGGGCAGCCCAAGCAGCCTGGGCAAGGCACTGTGATGCTAAAGATTGAACGGAGTTCCCACAGGTAAAAATAGAGGGAAAGGACAATCCAGGCTGACCCATCATTTTCCCTCCATGTGCAGTTGTTAGGTGAGCAGGCATTTGGTCTCACGTTCCACTCCAGACCACTGCCCTGACATGACCTCTAATCCTCATCTCCAAACAAAGATTGCTGTGGGGATGGAATTCATGGCTTAGCCTAGTCAGGTAGCTGGTCTTGGTAATTTTGTTTTTGGCTTGCCCTGGGCTTCTTGCCCTTTTACAACCTCAACTCAAGTGCACAAATTCTTAGCATACAAACCCTGGTTCTCTCCAATTACCTCCAGTCAAGTTGCTGCATCTCAGAGCTCCTCCACTCTCCCCTGCACTCTAGCTGTCATGTCTCCCCATATTTTCCACCTCCATAGCAATAGAAGAGTTTGAGTCTATTGAAGTTGGGGCAAGTGGATCAGGGAAGGCTGGTACTATAAGGATGAGCAAGATTTCCACAGGCACAGATGGAGGCAAAGAATTTCCCAGTAAGAGCAAAGATAAAAATACTGCAGAACTCTGCCTTTCAAACTTTATTATACATCAGTGTCACTTGGAAAGCTGGTTATCATGCATATTTCTGGGGGGCGCAGGAGTCTGCATTTTAACCAGCATTTCAGCTGACTTGGATGCAGGTGATCAGAAGATCACACTTTGAGAACCACTATTTGGATCCACAGCTTCAGTAGTGCTATCCTTCTTCACATAGATGTGACA
>NW_006283554.1:40562-43157 GCF_000327345.1 Myotis davidii
TTTTCCCTGTGACAGAACAGGGTGAATGAAGAACACTTTAAAATAATTTTTAAATAAAGTATAGCAACATCTAAGAGAGACGTTTGAGGTAGAGTTTCAGAGACTATAGCCATTTATCCCAGACTTCCAATTTCTTTCTTAACATCTTAAACCAGAACCTTCTATTGGTTTCCCATATGTGACCTGTTATTTTGCCCCCTCTATGGCAGCTTTTTAAGTTACTTCTCCTATCTGAATTTTTACTCTGCCTCAAGCTTTAAAAAACACACAAAACTTCACATTGTCATCAGATCTTTCTTTTGAAAAATCTGATCATGGTTCTTCCCTGCTTAAGAACCTTGTAACAATCATTCTCAAATTGTTCCATGCTTTTATTTTAAAATGCAGGTTATGGGGCCTCTCCCCCCCACACACACACACATGTGAGCACACAATTTTAATTCTGCTGATTTAGGATAGGGCCCAGCAATATGCACTGTAACAAGTACTCCAAGTAATTCTGATGCAAATTCTGGATATTCACAAGTGTATGCAGGATCTATCCGAGGAACAATTTTCATTGTTCATTGGGGCCTTCAGGAGATACCCTTCAATTCTTAGGACTTTCAAGTTCTGTGGTAGATGCACGGGGGAGATTTTGGGGCCTAAGAATTTCCTGAGGTCAGCAAATCCCCCACCCTTGAAGGTTCTTGAGCAAGCAAGCAAAATGATAAAAATGAAAACAAAACCCTGGGAGTGATTATTTGAGCAACTACACATGAGGACAACCAGAGAGCAGTGGGATTAAATACTTAGAAAAGCTAAGCAGAAGGTGAGGAGCTATAGAAATAAAATCAATAGGTCTCCTAATAGAGTACCTTAGTTTTGTTTTGTTTGTTTGTTTGTTTTTTATTTGTTTGTTGCCTTCAAGAACTCTGATGAGAGTGGAATTCTGAAAAATATGACAGGAGAGAAATAGTCAAAAGCCTTCCTCAGACTAGGAATGGTCAGATCTCAGGGATCAGTTGCCTCATGAGAATCCAGGCCCAGTGTGTACAACCACGCTCCTTTCTTTCTTTTGCTACACTTCCAAGTCAGAGTGGAAAAGGTTTAGAGAAAGCAAAAAGAAAGGACAAGCAGCAAAGGTGTGTGTGTGGGGGGGGGGACATCTGTAATAGTGTCAACAATTAAAAAAATAATAAAACTAATTTAAAAAGAGAGAAAGGACAATGAGTAAAGCAGAAAATACATTCAGTGCCTAGGGGATTGGTGGGGTGGGGGTGCTTTTTAGGAGAAACAGATTAGGATTTAGAGCAAGCTATTTTTTAAATTGAGTAAGGAAATAATTGCATAGTATTAAGTGTCATATCACACCAGAGAATGAGTGGAACAGCCCAGACCAATAATGTATGCCATGTGGGAAGTCAGAACCAACTGTGCCTTGTGCCCCCAGCTCAGAGAAAAGGCTACCTTTCAGAAGATGATAATATTGCAGACCACCTGGGGTTCTTTTGCTGCAGCATCCCTTAGGACCTGAGACTGCATTGTTTCTGCCAGCAAAGGCTGGTGGCTGAGTCAAACATAGGTAGATTTTTCAAACTACATCTTTTAGCACAGCCAACAATGAGGCAGTGAGTATAGAATTTGCACTGATTTTAGTCTTGGAGCCAGAAAAGCTATTTTATCAGAAATCACTATTAATAAAACCTAATATCAGGGAAATTCATAATGTACCTGTCCATGTCCTTCATTTCAACTATTTTGGATATGCTAGAATTACACTTCAATAGATGAGGTGTGGAAACTTACTCTCTCGATTTACCCATACACACACACACACTTGGACCAGTTTCTAAAACTCTCCTGTGCTATGTGCTATTAAATAAGGCACAGAGGTGAGTAATTGCTAATCTAACAACCGAGTCCAGCCCAATGTATTAAGGGGCACTAATGGCCTAATGATCACACACAAATATGTCTGATAGTAGCATAGAGGTTAGGGGGCAGGCTGCCTCACCATGAGTGAGTCATTTAACCACTGTGTGCCTTCATTTTCTCATCTGCAGACCAGGGAAATAATAGTATAGATCTCATCAGAGTTTTGCCAGTATTAAATGAGATAATGTATGTATAGCACTTAGCACAGAACCCATCACTTACCTAATGACCAGTAATCTTCAGCCATTTTTTTAATATATTTTATTGATTTTTTACAGAGAGGAAGGGAGAGAGATAGAGAGTTAGAAACATCGATAAGAGAGAAACATCGATCAGCTGCCTCCTGCACATCTCAAAAAACTCTTGTACTGCTGACATTTCAGCATGGAAGTCCTAGAGATGCATTAGCAATGGTAATTCTGGGTATTAGGAAGAGGCAATTAAGGGAAGTTGAGTTGGGAGATTGTTTATTCCAGAAAACCCAAGGCAGAATTCACCTGACATCCTGGATCTTTCCTCACTAGTGATTTGAATCATGCCTCTTAGTGTTTCCATCTCCTGGCCCCCAAATGGCATTACACTGGGGCCAAATGGTCTCCTCCATCTAAAAGGAAAGGGAGCCGGCCTAAAGAAAACCCAAGGTAGAACTACTCTTTTCCTTTGTATTGCTCACTGTCA
>NW_006283554.1:43236-57218 GCF_000327345.1 Myotis davidii
CTCACAGTATGTCTCTGTTTTTCATTCCTTGCCAGAACCAAATTCCAATTAGGGGTTCATCAACAGTAAGAATTCTGCTGCAAAGAATAAAATAATTGTGACATGTTTGTTTTAAAGCTGATTTTTACTTAATAAACCATCTGTTGGGGATAAACTAGTGCTGCACAAAAAATTTCTTTATAGATCAATCAGAAAGTTTAAAGGTCCAAAGCAATATCTATGTTTATACAACCCTTATACTCATGGTAGAGTCTACATTTTTTAACATGTCAGGCTACTTGTACAGCAAGTATCTATTAGGTATCTACTTAAACTTCCACTCTGGGCAGTCAGGAAATGCCCTAAACCACATCTATAAAAATTATTAGCATGGGAAAACTAGTGCAATACAAGATATCCACATGAATCACATGAATAAACAAGTGAACTATAAACATACAGGGACCAAAATTAAAGATGGAATCAAAAGGGACATATATTCTAGAGAGAATACATTATGCCCTTAAGGTGAAGTGATCAATGGCCCTTTTAGGCAAAATGTGGGTGTCACAAGGTGGGGCACAGAAGCCTAAGTAGTGTGGTAATAATTCTTCAGTGGGTACTCTCTGAAGTTTGTGTTTATCTTTCCACCCACGTTCTGATTTTAGACTACTTTATCATTATTATATTAATTGGGTCAATAAATCACAGTAGTCATTGCCCCTAGAGATGCCAATGCCATCTAGAATTCTGGGAGAATAAAATGAAAGTGAAATCATTTAAAAAAAAACTGAACTGAAAAATCTATGACAATATTATCAACACATGGCAAACACCACAACATAAATGTCAACATCTGCACTTCAAGCATATTTGAGAGGCTTCCACAAAGTTTTTGTGAGTCCCAGTCCCCTTCCATATACACGAGGTATATGACCAAAGGGTGGTGGGAGAGGAAAGGTCACAAGAGATACTATAAATTAGTGGGTGTTACAACTTTCAATATTTGCCCTTAACTGTCTCTGATACTATCTTTTCCAATGTCTTATCTCACCCTTGATTTTCTTTTCTTTTTTAAAAAAATTTTATTTTATTGTTTAAAGTATTACAAATAGTAGTACATATGTCTCCTTTTTTCCCCATTGACCTCCCCCCAGCCTCCCCTACCCCCTATCACCATGCTTTCCTCCCTCCCCCAGTGTCTTGGGTCCATTGGTTATGCTTATATGCATGCATACAAGTCTTACGGTTTATCTTTTACCCTTAAACTTCTACAACCAGGAATTGTGAAGGTAAATAACCTTAAATAGATCACATGAATATTATATTTTATATTTGTATCCATACACATTTGGCACCCTGTATTTACTTCCATAGCAAAATCATGTTTTAAGTTACAAAGGAAATCATTGAAATTCCTCCTCTAATATTGTAATGCCATTGATGACTGAGGAAGCTGAATGTTGCTTTTTCTGTGGCTTCACCTCCTTCTTCTATTCTGTCAGAAAGAAAGCATTGACAAAGGATTAGTGAGTACCCAATGATTGGTAAAGGGATACCCTCCACTCTTCTGTGAAGACCTTTCCTGGAGAGACACAAAATTTTAATAGAATGAGTTTAGTTTTAATCATTTTTTTATGCATCCATTGGTTATGCTTATATGCATGCATACAAGTCCTTTGGTTGATCTCTTACCCCACCCTCCCAACCCTCTCCTGCCTTCCAGCTATAGTTTGACAGTCTCTTCTATGCTCCTCTTCCTCTGTATCTATTTTTGTTCATCAGTTTATAATGGTCTTTATTAACCACAAATGAGTGAGATCATGTGGTATTTTTCCTTCATTGACTGGCTTATTTCACTTAGCATATCTTAGGAATTATAAATTGTGCTGCTATGAACATAGTGGTGCATATATCCTTTCTGGTTGGTGTTTCTGTTTTCTTGGGATATATTCCTAGAAGTGGTATTACTGGGTCAAATGGCAGTTCCATTTTTAAATATTTGAGGAAACGCCATACTGTTTTCCACAGTGGCTGCACCACTCTGCATTCCCACCAGCAGTGAAGGAGGGTTCCTTTTCCCCCGCATCCTCTCCAGCAATTGTCATATGTTGATTTGTTGATGACAGCCATTCTGGCAGGTGTGAGATGGTACCTCATTGCTGTTTTGATTTGCATCTTTCAGATGATTAGTGACTGAGCATGTTTTCATATGTCTCTTGGCTTTCTGTATGCCCTTTTTCAAAAAGTATGTATTTAGGTCCTTTGCCCATTTTTTGATTGGATTGTTTATCTTCCTTTTGTTAAGTCGTATGAGTTCCCTGAAAAAGTTGGAGATTAATCCCTTATCCAGATGTCTATGGCTTTTCTGTACACCAATAATGAACTCACAGAAAGGTAAACTTAAAAAGCAATCCCATTTACCATTGCAACAAAAAAATTAAGATACCTAGGAATAAATTTAACCAAGGAGATAAAGGACCTGTACTCAGAAAATTCAGGATGCTGAAAAAAGAGATAGAGGAAGACATTAACAAAGAGAAGAATATACCATCCTCATGGCTTTGTAGAATCAACATCATTAAAATGTCCATATTACCCAAAGCAATCTATAAATTCAATGCAATCCCCATTAAAATACCAACGGCATACTTAAAAGATCTAGAACAAACTCTCCAAAAATTTATCTGTAATAAAAATAAAAAAGACCCTGAATAACTGCAGCAATCTTGAAAAAGAACAATGTTGAAGGGACCACAATACCAGATATCAAGCTATACTACAAAGCCACTCAAAACTGCGTGGTACTGGCACAAGAACAGTGGAACAGAACAGAGAACCCAGAAATTGACACAAGCCATTATGCTCAATTAATATTTGACAAAGGAGTCAAGAGCATACAATGGAGTCAAGACAGTCTCTTCAATAAATGGTGTTGGGAAAATTGAATAGATACTTGCAAAAAAATAACACTAGACCACCAACTTACACCATACACAAAAATAAACTCAAAATGGATAAAGGACTTAAACGTACGATGGGAAACCATAAAAATCGTAGAAGAATCTATAGGCACCAAAATAACAGACATTTATTGTAGCAATATCTTTACTGATATCCTCTGACACGCACGTCATAGGTTCGCCATCACTGTCCTAGGACAATGGAAATTAAGAAGAAATTAAACAAATGGGACTACATCAAAATAAAAAGTTTCTGCACAGCAAAAGAAACCATCAACAAAGCAACAAGAAAGCTCACTGCATGGGAGAACATATTTGCCAATGTTATCTCTGATAAGTGTTTAATCACTCATTGATTTTCAAGCTAGGCCATGAGAGGACACCTTGTTATTAATGCCAAACCTCAGAAGTCCTGAACTCTAGATTTTTATGTACCATATAGGAGAAACATAAATTCTTCCCTTTTCCACCTTTACCTTTGTTTACAGAGAGGTTAAAACTGGGTCCAAGCCATGAGTGTGTGGCACAGGTATTTCTACTCAATTAGATGGGAAAGAAAGGAACAAAAGGAAATCATAGATGGATGGCCATTCAAAGCCTTCCTGACTTTGTGATAATTAGGAACCTGGCAGAGAATGAGAGTGGAGGCATGTTTAAAAGATTTCTACACCTTCCTTCTCACTGTTAACTCTACCTTGCTATTAGACTTTTCTATTAATAATATTGTGATTATTATTTTTAACAATAGCATTATTAATATTAATTATGATGATGATTATATAGTGGTGGCCTTTGGAGAGATCACATGTAAGCATTTGCTTTCTAACTTATCAGTACAGGAATAGTGGGTATTCCAGGGAAAGGAGAAAAGGACACTGGTGCAAGCTGTCTATTGTCTGCCAAATAGACTCCAGTGTGGTACCTACCAAAAAAGAAAAAGTGGCACTCTGAATCCATGCATCTCATCAGCATCTTATAGGTCACACCCTGCTACTCAGCCTCAAAAGCAAATGCCGACTAAAACTCTGAGCCAATCTTTATTTTGTCCAAGTCAAGAACACTCCATGTCAGCAACCAGGTCCATCTTGTACCTCTTACTGTCACTATATTTTAGACACTCACAAAAATACCTATAAATGCCATGAATGTTCAGGACCACATCATCATTTTGGCTAGCTGAGGGTTGTTTTGTTTGCCGCAATTCTCTCAATACTAGTAAATAACCCCGCCCCCCACCCCCGGGGCTTTCAGCACACAAACAAAAGCAAAACCCAACTGCAGCTATATTACCACCAGTCCCCCAACAATGAGAAACTAATGCACAGTTGGTGGAGGCTTATTCTCTAGCTTTGGCAATGCTCTCCGTGCCCCCAAATTACCATGACCCCGAATATCAGAGGCTCAGCTACCAAGGAAAGGGAAGCATGCTAAGGCAGCTACTCATAGAGGCTTTCCCTGCATTGTGATCAGTGTGATCCATAATCACAGATGAATCCAGGGACTGTTTTGGTTTTCCAAGGCCCAAACACAACAATGGTATCCATGAGGAACCTAAGAACTATTAATCTCAGGACTTTCCTTTCAGCCTGAAATATGCTCCTTCACTGGATCCTGTTATTAATGTATTCAACAGATTCAAAGCACACTTCTTCCATGTCAAGAATTCACTATTAGTTTATCTTTCCCAAACTGCTCTGTGTCTCACATCAGATAGTCTGGTATGGAAGGGGGAAAGCAAGGAATCAGACAGGGCAAAGGATGAAGAAAGAGAAAGAGAGAGAGGAGAGAGAGAGAGAGAGAGAGAGAGAGAGAGAGAGAGAGAGAGAGAGAGAAAGTCTTTGTAGTTAGAGCCTGTCTTATGACACATAAGGAGCTCCCTCTAGCCTTCACAAAAGTCTGAAATTTCAAACAGCATTCGTCCTTTTGACTTCATTTCAATTTGACAAAGATATATGGGGCATCTACATAAAGTAAGGCAGTGTGGTAGACTACATGGGATATGGTCCTCAAACTTTAAAAAGATTATGATAGCCCAGTCAGCATGGCTCAATGGTTGAGCATCGACCTATGAACCAGGAGGTCTCGGTTCGATTCCTGGTCAGGGTACATGCCCAGGTTTCGGGCTCGATCCCCAGTGTGGGACATGCCGGAGGCAACCAGTCAATGACTCTCTCTCATCATTGATATTTCTCTCTCTCTCTCTCTCTCTCTCTCTCTCTCTCTCTCTCTCTCTCTCCCTCTCCTTCATTCCTCTCTGAAATTAATAAAATACTTTAAAAAAGATTATGATAGAAAACATATGAGAACTACATAAAACTAACTAGGAAATAAAAGAGAATGAAATAGCTACTCTAGTAGAAGTACAAAGAAATAAAAGATATGGGAGCATAAAAACCTCATGAGAGAGTGCAGACAATCTTCCCTAGGATTTCAGATCATTGCTAAATGACATTGTGTTAAGAAGCATGATAAGAATCACCAATATACTAAGCCTACTATACCACTTCTTGAGCTCCTTCTCAAAACTGTAAGGCTTTTTTAAAAATATACTTTTAAATTCATTTTTAGAGAGAGACGAAGGGAGAGGGAGAGAGAGAGAGAAACATTGATGTGAGAGTGAAACATCAATTGGCTTCCTCCTGCACACCCCCTACCTGGGATTGAGCTTGTGACCTCTGAATGTGCCCTAACTAGAAATTTAACTCGTAAACTTTGGTGCATGGGACGACACCCAACCAACTGAGGCACACTGGCCAGGACACCAAATTGTAAGGCTTTAAAATGTGTCACATGTGTTTCCCACACTAGTGTTACATATGAGTACAATAGTTACTAGTCTCTATCATATGATTTGAGGAGCAAAGAACCTCTCCTCAACTCAACGTCCATCCCTGACTGGGAAACTAAACTGAAGTAGCCCATCTGGAGATTTCTCTTTCTGATACCTTTTCCCAGCTCCCGTATTCCTCCAGAAGAGGTGACATAGATAAAAGTCACTTCCCACAATGCCAGGAAGAAGGGTTCTCTGAAACCTATGGGTGCCAAGCTCCTAGGGTGCAACTGAGACAAAGGCACAGGGGAAAGGGAAGAGATAAAGATGGACCACACTATTCAGGCCAGACTCTGCCAAATCACCTCTCTAGAGAGATGGTTAATAGGTAGCCTTAGCCTTGTCAGTTAATTTTAGACAAGTTACTTAATCTTTCTGGATATCAATTTCCTCACCTGTGCCATGGTGATAATAATGTCTACTTCGTAGGGACATTGTGGCTAAATGAGATAATGCTTGCATAGTGCTGGAAGACAGTGCATGCTCAATAAATACTTCACAGTTCTGTTTACAACTGGCCCTGACAGTAATAAGATATGTTAATGAGGAAGAGGAAAAAATTTATTGCTTTGTACCTTGTTGGGACGCTACAATAAATGGGGGGTTTGTAAAGGGGAGAAATACAAGGTTGTATATCAGAGCACAGAGGTTAATTTTTAAGTTTCAGAGGAGAATTTCAGAAGGAGGTTGGGCCTGTGGGACAGAGAGAAGCCTAAATAGGAGTATTTGGAGTGTGTCTAACAGGAGGAGTCCTCATGGGACATCCTATATATTCTAAGTGTCCAACTGTTCAACTGTTCGACCAGTTGCTATGACATGCACTGACCACCAGGGAGCAGATGCTCCAACTGGTAGGTTAGCTTGCTGCTGGGGTCTGGCCAATTGGGACTGGGAGAGACAGCTGGACACACCCTGAAGCCCTCCTGCAGTCCTTCCCCGGCCCTGATTGGCCCCGACCAGGACTGGGTGAGAAGGGCTGGACACGCCCTAGAGCCCTCTCACTGTCCCTCCCTGGCCCCAATGGTGCACCAGTAGGGTCCCTCAGCCTGGCCTGCAGGGATTGGGCCGAAAACGGCTCTCTGACATCCCCTGTGGGGTCCCGGATTGCTAGAGGGCACAAGCTAGGCTGAGAGACCCCACCGGTACAAGAATCTGTGCACCAGGCCTCTAGTTGATTAATAAAACTCAGAGGCTCATAAGGTATACCTCTTTCCCCTGGCTTTTTGTCAGAATGGGACTGAGGATAGAACTTTCAAGAACAGGGTCATATATCTAGTGAAAACCCACTTATTAGTGCTTGTGTCATTGTTCTTACTCAACACTCACCAAACACTTATTCTATGCCAGGCATGGCTCCAGTCCCTCGAGTTCACAGGTATACCTAATGGCCAGGTCACCACTCATAGATATTGTTTGAATGTGTTTTTGGTGGTCATTTCCATGAAAAATCTAGGCCTTTAGTCAGAAGCACAAGCCCCTGTTCCAACATTGCTCTTATGGGAGAAGTGAGTTTGATGCAGTGTGTATTCACCTGGTTGCCTGCCAGGCATTCTACCTGGAATCAAGTTTACGCCAACAAAATAAAACATGAACGTGGCAAAAGAGAGAGAATGGGGTCATATAATGAAGAGCAGTCAAAGGGAGGTTGTTGTTCTTGTTGTTGTTGTTGTTGTTGTTGTTGTTGTTGTGTGTATGGGGGGTTGAGGTTGCAGGGATGGAGCCTGTGGCTACAGGCTCTACTGTCTATTTCAAGATTTGCAGCCATAAAATCTGAAGAGGGAAAGGGAATGGAATGCTCTAAGTGTCTATACCAGAACCAGAGGCAGCGACTGTCTTCCCTACTGTCCCTTTTAATTATTTCTTTGTTTTTGTTGGGGGAGGGTTGAGGGTGGAGGGGAATGCTGTATTTTGGTTAGTTGGGACCACAGTGTTTCATGCAGCCTCACGCCTTTAAATTCCCAAATGAGATGACATGGGTGGCAGAAACTATGTGCTGGTCACCATAAAATTCAAGCCCCAAAATTTGTACTAGAAGCTTTAGGCAAGAGAGAGAGATTTTTGAAGCAAACAAAAAAATTCCACAGGGGTGAATACAGAAAGTGAGCTGATCTGGAATAGTTAGAGAAAATCAAACAACTCCTTTGGGCTGAGCCTGAGTGTGCAGGCTTTGGAGGTGTCTTCCACATCTGATGGGCTGCAAGTTCTCCCCTACCAAGTCCTCTACCAACTTCCTTTCTCTCTCCTTGGAGTTATGTGTCAAGGTTAGTAAGTGTTGCTGTGTTAGACAATGAAGCTTAATGCTTTAAATTTCCAACCAAATGATCTTTTGTGGTAGACACCAACAGGGAAGCCTAAGCCAAAACTATTTATGGGGTAATGCTGCTAACATCTCATTAAGAAGGGGTTAAAAGGGCCACACTGGATAAGGTGGTCTCAGGAAAAGGGAGTCCAGTCTAAAGGAAAGAGGCCAGGCTGGAATTTCTGGCAATGAAGAATAACCATGCCTCTGCATGAAACCTGAGTTTGCTGGCTCTGAGGTCTCAGAAGGAGAGAGTCTAGGACAGTGGTCGCAAACTCATTAGTCAACAGACCCAAATATCAACAGTACAACGATTGAAATTTCTTTTGAGAGCCAAATTTTTTAAACTTAAACTATACAGGTAGGGACATTGTTATTAACTTAATTAGGGTACTCCTAAGGCTTAGGAAGAGCCACACTCAAGGGGCCAAAGAGCCGCATGTGGCTCGCGAGCTGCAGTTTGCCAACCACTGGTCTAGGGAATATAGGCCTCATTTGAATTATAGAAACATCTCTCCTACTTTCCAAGGGAATGGAATAGAAAACATTTGATCTGCTACCTGGCTTCTCTTTCTTCTGTTCTTATCACTTTATGTTCACAGTCTGTCTCATAGTTGAACGTCAAACTTTACAATACATACAGAATACAAGCCCACAGCTATTCAATTTCTAGAATATTCTCTGGCCATGAATGTTACAAAGATTCCATATCTTTTTGCTAAACTAGTTCGAGATATTTTTTTTTTTATCAAAATAAAATCCTGCCCTTGCTGGTTGTTCTCAGTGGATAGAGTATCAGCCTGTGGACTGAAGGGTCCTGGGTTCGATTCTACTCAAAGGCATGTACCAATTTCAGGCTTGATCCCTGGCCCTGGTCGAGGTACATGCAGGAGGCAGCCAATAAATGTGTCTCTCTCACATCGATGTTTCTCTCTGTCTCTCCCTTTCCTTTCCTCTCTCCTACTAAAAATCAATGGAAAAATATCCTTGGGTGAGGATTAGCACACACTCAAAAAAGATAAAGTCCTAATCACTTAGTTGTTCTATAGCCTGATTTTTCCTTGTTTTGTGGCTTTTGCAAGATATTCAAATGAGATATAGGCAAGTAAGATGTCATGATCCAATAACCCAGAAAGAAGTAAGAGACAAGCAACAAGCCAAAAACTCAGAAAGAGTAGTGATAAATGTGGTGGGAGAGATGAAAGGAGAAGAGATTTATTCAGGGAGATACGCTTTAGCAAATCCATACACTAAGAGTCAATTTAGAATTGATCTGGGAGACAGAAAATTTGAATGCATTCCGTACTTGTTTCTGCTCCCTACCAGCACACTAGATTTTGATGATTGGTCTTTTGGCACAAGACTAGAAAATGTAAGACTGTGAAGGCAGAAAGCATTGCACATATTAAACAGTGGTTGGTGCAACACACATTTAGTGTAGCTCCCAGTGATCTGCATTTGCTCCATTTCAACCCACTGTACTGCTAGATAGATAATGGAAATTGAAGGCTGAATGTCTAGGCTGGGGCAGAATAGACCCCCTGGAATTTTTTTTTTCTGAATCTCTATTTATCAAGCTTCCTGACTGATGTGAAAATCCATACAGCAGAGATGGCATCAAGGGTTTTTTTCTTCCAAAGAAAAATACTATTTTTCTCAGGTAGTTCATCCTCTAGGCTGCAGACTGAACACAATATTTTAAGTCTAAGCACTAATTAGAGAGATAAAGAAATGTATCTCCTTTTGTTCAGAAGGAGAATTCTATTGAGCTTTTGACAATGAAGCTGCTTAAAGGACAGCCTGAGTTGCTGCCTCTGCACAGAGCTTCTGTAGAAGGATAAAGAGCTCACTTGTAAAGTACTCTGGCTTTGTGCCATCCCCTTGCTGCTTCCTTTGGACTCTACTGGGAAATAGAGTCCTGAAAGTAAGTAAAAGGTCCAGGGAAGGCCAGATAAAGCCTATGACTTGAAGCCACAAACCAGAATGCTCCATTGGGGCACCTAATTGCCTCAGAAAGTCTTTGTGAGTTTTTGCTCCCCTTTTTAGGCCCTGCTGCTCTCCCCTGACATCAGCTGACAGATTGTGGTGAGCTCACAAAAAGACAGGCCACTCAGGAACCTAGCCAAGATGGATTTCTGAGAAGCACAGAAGACTCCTTGAAGTTGTATGACTAGTATCTCAGGAGCCTCTGGGAGGGGAGTCCACTTTGTCCAGACACAGACAGTTTACTTTCAAAAGTGTCATTGAGAACAGGGGACTTTTCCATTATTGTGATTTTTGTAGCCAACTGTGGCCCCATGTTCACACCATGTATAATCCCTTCTTATTGAGTGTACGTGACCCATGATTTGCTTCTAAATAACAGAAGATGGCAAAGACTGTCACTCTTATGATTAGGTTATATTATATTATATTATATTATATTATATTCCCAGTGCACGAAGTTCGTGCACTGGGTGTTGGGGGGGGGTGACCCTCAGCCCAGCCTGACCCGTCTCACATACTATATTAAATTTATTTAGCAATGGGGATGGGAATGCCACTCCTGTTATCACACACACACACACACACACACACACACATACACACACACACCAGACAGGGAGAGAATAAGGGCCTTGAGGAAAGCCACATGACAAGAAACTACAGATAGCCTCTTTGAAAGCAGCTTCTTGTCCATAGTGAACAAGCAAACGGAAATCTGAGTTCTACAGCTGTATGATTAAGTCTACCAACAAACTGAATTATTATAGAAATGTATCCTTTCTCAGTCAGGGTTTCAGATGAGAACACAATGGCCGATAACCTTGACAGCAGCCTAATGAGACACAAGTAGGAAGACATACTTAAGCTATGCCCAAACTTCTCACCTAAAGAAACTGTGATTAAAAAAAAAAAAGTGTGCTGTTTTAAGTCACTAACTCTGTGGTAATTTGTTACACAGTGTATTCTTTTCCTCTTGCTGCTATAGCATATCAGCACAAACTTAGTGACTTCAAACAACACACATTTATTGTCATATAATTCTGGAGATTAGAAATCCTAAAATTAAGGGACTAACAGCACTATATTCCTTCTGGCAGCTCTAGGAGGACAATCAGTTCCCTTGCCTTTTACAGCTTCCAGAGGCTACTTGCATTCCTTGGCTCATGGCCCCTTCCTCTATGTTCAAGTTTTTGTCTATCTCTATGACCTTTGCTTCTTTCATCACACCTCCTTCTCTGACTCTGACCGTCCCACCTTCCTTATCAGGACCCTTGTGATTCTATTGGGCCTATCCAGATAACCCAAAATTATCTCATCTCAAGATCCTTAATTTAATCACATTTGCAAAGTGCTTCTTTTTTTAAAAAAAATATATATATATTTTATTGATTCTTTACAGAGAGGAAGAGAGAGGTATAGAGAGTTAGAAACATCGATGAGAGAGAAACATCGATCGGCTGCCTCCTGCACATCTCCCACCGGGGATGTGCCCGCAACCCAGGTACATGCCCCTGACCGGAATCGAACCCGGGACCCCTCAGTCCGCAGGCCGACGCTCTATCCACTGAGCCAAACCGGCCTTGGCTGCAAAGTGCTTCTTGCCATGTAAGGTAATATGCTCACAGTTTCTGGGGGTTAGGATATGGACATCTTGGAGGTGGGGTTTGGAGGTACATTATTCTGCCCACCATTTGCTATAATAGAAAAGTAATAGCACCAAGTATCAGTGGAGTCATTCTTTTCCCAAATGCTGTTCATCCCATTACATCAAATAATAGGGTTTGGGAAGTATCCAAGCAGTAGCGAGTCTTCCCTTAAGCCCCTGGTATCTCTCAAAGTTCATATATTATTTCAACAAGTCATTTATGGCTTTCTCTAGGTTCATTTTTGAGGATTACTGATAGAATGAAAATTCATACTTTGGGGGAGGTAGTGTCTCTCTTTTCCTAGTTTTCATGAGGTGGGAATGCTTACTTACATGGAACATATTTGAAAAAGCTTCTTTCTTTTTATATGCCAATACTTTTTTAATTAGACAAGGTAAATGGTGTGCTGGCTGTTCTTAATCTTAATGTATAACAACTTCGATGTATCCATAAAGCTAAGTTTGGCTGCAAGATAGACATCAAATATCCGTGGTTCAAATAAGATAGTTCATTTCTCTATCTCCTGATTTTCATATAACAACCTAAAAATTGCATTGTTGCTCTATTCCACCAAGTCCTCAGAGACCTCACAATCATCCAAGAGTTGAATGAGGAAGGGCGGAAGAAGAAAAGAAATGCAGAGAACATGTCAGTTTTTTTTTAAGAAAGGTTCCCCCAAACTGTCACAAAAGTCTACCATTATCCCATTGGCCATATATGACCACATCTAACAACAAATAATTTCTTTTGTGGAAAGTCATAAGCGAAACAAAAAACTGGTGATTCTGTTACTGTGACAGAAAGGTAAAATGGAAATTGGGTGTAACTCTACTTGGATGGTAAAGCCAATAATATGGTTTAAATCTGATGACTTTACATAACCACACTGGAAGCCTACAGCTTTCTGGATTCCATTATTGTTATAAAAGACTTATTTATTTGAAATGAGACCCTGTAAATTTGAGCATATCCCAATACTTCTTGAGTGTTTGAGTAACAGACTAAAATCTTCTATTCTTTCCCTTCATATCACATTAGTCTCTAACTTCTTTTGATTTTTATCTTTTTATATCAGTTTTCTTGTTTTCCATTGCCAGTGCTATAATAAAACCTCATTATCTCCAATATGGATTACTGCAGCAAGCTGTAAGAGGTTAGCAGAGACATCACTTCCTATTTTTCCTGTCCTCCTCCACACCACACCACACCATACACCCAGCATATTATTCATATTAGTTGCCTAGTTAAGTTTACACATACCCATTTATTATACTCCTCAAAAATATCTTTCCATGTTTTAATCTGATGAAGAGTTCCCAAATGAGCCATGTCAGACAGAACCCATTGAAATCCAAGCCTTAAATAAAATCAGCTGCAAGAAATCATTCTGGTTGACCTATGTTTGGTATAATATTCCCTGTTGAACCAATCAACTGTGGCCAGATGTGTGCAGTCATGTGGCATATAATCAGCATTTGAAACATGGGGGATGAGAGTGAAGAAAGTTTTTAGATGATTCATTCAGGGGTGAGTAGAAATACTGGGGGGACCACACTGTAAAGTACATGATTGTATAACCACTATGCTGTTCGTCTGAAACTAATACAGAGTACTATTGAATGTAAACTGTAATTGAAAAATAAGATATATATCTAAATAAAATGTAATAATATTCAAGACTTCTAGCCAGAGGCAAACCAAGTTTTCACTGTGTTGCCACTTATTTCTTCTCTCATAACCACCCAGGGCTCTTTCCTTCATTCCATTAAGGCAATCCCATCTAGATACAGCTGAACAGAGTTCAGATCTTCCTAATCCTACTGAGCAAAGTCTATGACCACATCTTAGAAGGGCATTATCCCTGAAACCAAACCTTGATTTTTATATGTACAACAATAATTATTTATTCCTCTCCTCAGGAACCTTCTTCTGGGACTAGCAGAACCTCACTACTAGTTAATTTCATGAAAATGGGAAAATGATGCCAGATAGCAATCTGGACTTATAGCTATATATTATAAAAAAGCAGCTACCATAACAACCTAACAGCCGTTCGCTATGATGCCCATTGTGGCCCAAGAACCAGCCCGATCAGGGGGTGGGGCCAGTGGCCAACCTTGTGGCCCCTCCCTGCTGCCGGCCTGCCCCTGATCAGACTCTCCCACCCCAATCAAAAGCAGGGCCTGTTGGCCAAACACCCCCTCCCTTCCCCCAGGCCAACCACACCCCCATCAGCACCCCTACCATGACAGGCCTGCAGCCCCTCCCCTGGCCAGCCT
>NW_006283554.1:57482-79067 GCF_000327345.1 Myotis davidii
CAGGGCCCACTGGCCAGTCACCCATGGCCCCTTCCTCCAGCCAGCCCAGCCCTGATTGGGGGCCCTGTTCAGGCCCTGATCTAGGCAGGCTGGCCGGCCAACCTCCTGTCATCTCCTCCTCCCGACAGGCCCAGCCCCCATCTGCCCTGATTGGGGCCCGGCCAGCCAGACCACACCCATGCATGAATTAGTGCACTGGGCCTCTAGTCTATATATATATATATATAAAGCCAGCAACCAGAACACCAGAATGACTGGGACAACCGATCGCTATGACGCCCACTTCAGCCAGCGAACCAACTGATTGGGGGGTGGGCCCATCCAACCAACCTCCTGTGGCCCCTTGCCCCAGCCAGCCCCCCACTGATTGGCCTCTCCCACCCCGACTGAGGGTGGGGTGGCCAGCCAACAACCCTGTGGCCCTTCCCCCCATCCAGCCCCACCCCTAATCAGCCTGCGGCCCCTCCTCCCAGCCAGCTCCACCCCTGATCATCCCCCCCACTCCAATCAGGGGCAGGGCCAGCCAGCCAACCACCCATGGCCCCTCCTCAGGTCACTGGCCCTCAATCAGCCCCCAACCCCAATTGGGGGTGGGGCCTGCTGGCCAATAGCCTGCAGCCCCTCTCCCTAGCCAGCCCAGCCTTGATCGGGCCCCAATCGGGGTGGGGTGGCCGGTCAACCTCCTGCTGTCTCCTTCCAACAGGCCCGGCCCCAATCCACCTATTGGGGCTGGGCCAGCTAGACCCCACCCATGCATGAATTCATGCACTGGGCCTCTAGTAGAATAATAAAGAAAATTAGAAAAGGTAAATATGGGTAAATATATGAGATTCTTTTTTTTTAGTCTCTTTAAAAGATAATGGACTATTTAAACAAAAATTATAACTAAGGCTTATAACATATATAAAAGTAAAATGTATGACAATGAAAGCACAAAAGTATGTATGGGAGAAATGGAAGTAAACTATTGTAAAGTTTATACCATACATGAAGTGGTATAATATATCTTGAAGGTAGACTATAATTTATTAAAGATGTATACTATAAACACTAAAGCAACCAGTAAGATAAAACAAAGAGCTACAATAAACTAACAAAAGACATAAAAATAGAATTGTAAAAATATTCAATTAAATCAAAATAATGCACAAAAGAGAACAAATGGAATGAATAGAAAACTAATAGAAAGGTGATAGATTTAAGCCTAACCATATCAATATTCACATTATGTGTAAATGGTCTAAATACCTGAATTAAAAGTCCAAGTAGATCAAATAGAAAAGTAAGAGCCAACTATATGCTGTTTATAAGAAATGCATTTTATATCTATATATACAAATAGGTTACAAGTAAAAAGATGGAAAATACATATCATGCTAACATTAATCAAAAGAAAACTGAATGTCTATACTAATATAAGAAAAATTAGATTTCATCATATTTCCAGGAATAAAGGAAGTTATTTCATGATAAAAGGGTCATTTGTCAATATGACATAATAACTATAAATATGTATGCATCTAATAACAGAGCTTTAATATATATGAAACAAAGACTGAAATAACTGCAAGGAGAAATAGATAAATACACAAATGCAGTTGGAGATTTCAACACCTCTCTCTCAACAACTGATAGAACAAGTAGGCAGAAAATCAAGACATAAAATACTTTAACAATACTGCCAATCAACTTTACCTAATTGATATTTATAGAGCATTCCACTTAACAGCACAACACAAATTATTTTCAGATGCACATAGTACATTTACCAAAATAACCATGTTATGAGTCATAAAACAAGTCTTGACAAATTTCAAAGGATTCAAGTTATAAAAAACATATTCCCTATCCACAATGGAATGAAATTACACATAACAGAAAAAAGATCTGGAAAATTCCCTAATATCTGGAAAGAAAATAACACACTTCTATATAACCCATGAGTCAAAGAATTTAAAAGGTAAATTTGAAAATATTTTGAATCAAATAAAAATGAAAGCATGACTTATCCAAGTTTGGGTGTCCCACCAAAGCATTACTTGGGGGGAAATCTATAGCACTAAATGCCTGTGTTAGAAAAGAAGATCTTAAACCAATGACCTCAGCTTCTACCTTAAGAAATGAGACGAGCATATGAAACCCAAATTAAGAACAAAAAAATGGAGCAGGAGGACAGGAAGGGAGAAATTACAAAGGGGCATGAGGAACCTTTTGGAGGTGTTGGATATACTCATCATCTTGGTTATGGTGATGGTTTCACAGGTATATACATATGTCAAAACTTACCACATAGTACTTTTTAATATGTGCAGTCATATTATTATGTCAATCACTCATCAGTAAAGCAGTTTTTAAAATATAACCCAGATAGAATAGTAACTGTTCTCCTTGTTTCCAGTTGGCAACTTATTTCTATAAGTATCTACTCAATACCTTGAGTCTCTTCCCTGCTCAAGAATGAGCCACCACAAAAGGAAAGAGATGAAAATGCAGGTGGCTACTTGCCAAATGGATAGAATAAAACTTGACCCTGATAACTCCACAGGGTTCTATGAAGATCAAAAGTGATAAGAACAGAGCTCATTACAAAGTTAGAAAGTGTTATAGAATGTAAAGGGCTTATCTCTCTAGTTTCCTGTTTCCTGGTGAAGTGAATAATAGGACTAACTGGAGCCAAATTTGGAAGCGGATAAAGTTTGTCTTTGATCCTTTATCCCCCGGCCCTCATGCCCTCATGCTGTACTTCCCAAGGCCATGGAAGCCCTAAACAGGGCCACATCCTGCAATTCTTTCTCCTTTCTTCTCTGCTAACCTCTATCAAGCTTTCTGTCTCCCCTGGAGAACCTGCTCTCAACTAAATGACAGTGGATGTTAAGCAATTCAGATAAATAACTTTCTTTAAAGCTATTCACTAATACATATTTTGGACTCTTAGTGGTTTACACTGGTTAAACACTAATTTCAACAAAATCCTTCAATGACTGGCTCTTACTAGGGGTTGGCATTTGGAGGTAGATGGCCCCTCACTCAATATACCCTTTCAGAAATGAAACACTTCTTGGAAATTCCTTCTGTTGAGTTTACAATGCTGCAGTTTTTCTGCTCCAGTTATTTTATTATAAGCCAGGGATCTATTACATGAGCATTCCTAGAACTCCTATAAGTTTCCTCCCTCTCTCCTATCTATGTATGCACATCTTTAAAAATAATAAGAAAACAGGCATCTCTGATCAGTAACAGCACTGCAATGTTCAATTTCATCACTTGTATATCACTTCAGGATTATAATTTATTCTTTTAATATATTTTATTGATTTTTTACAGAGAGGAAGGGAGAGAGATAGAAACATCAATGATGAGAGAGAATCATTGATTGGCTGCCTCCTGTACGCCCCCTACTGGCGATCGAGCCTGCAAACTGGGCATGTGCCCTCGACCAGAATCAATTCCAGGACCCTTCAGTCCATAGGCCGACACTCTATCCACTGAGCCAAACCCATCAGGGCAGGATTATAATTTATTCTTTTAAGATATTTTATTGATTTTTTACAGAGAGGAAGGGAGAGAGATAGAAACATCAATGATGAGAGAGAATCATTGATTGGCTGCCTCCTGTACGCCCCCTACTGGCGATCGAGCCTGCAAACTGGGCATGTGCCCTCGACCAGAATCAATTCCAGGACCCTTCAGTCCATAGGCCGACACTCTATCCACTGAGCCAAACCCATCAGGGCAGGATTATAATTTATTCTTTTAAGATATTTTATTGATTTTTTACAGAGAGGAAGGGAGAGAGATAGAAACATCAATGATGAGAGAGAATCATTGATTGGCTGCCTCCTGTACGCCCCCTACTGGCGATCGAGCCTGCAAACTGGGCATGTGCCCTCGACCAGAATCAATTCCAGGACCCTTCAGTCCATAGGCCGACACTCTATCCACTGAGCCAAACCCATCAGGGCAGGATTATAATTTATTCTTTTAAGATATTTTATTGATTTTTTACAGAGAGGAAGGGAGAGAGATAGAAACATCAATGATGAGAGAGAATCATTGATTGGCTGCCTCCTGTACGCCCCCTACTGGCGATCGAGCCTGCAAACTGGGCATGTGCCCTCGACCAGAATCAATTCCAGGACCCTTCAGTCCATAGGCCGACACTCTATCCACTGAGCCAAACCCATCAGGGCAGGATTATAATTTATTCTTTTAAGATATTTTATTGATTTTTTACAGAGAGGAAGGGAGAGAGATAGAAACATCAATGATGAGAGAGAATCATTGATTGGCTGCCTCCTGTACGCCCCCTACTGGCGATCGAGCCTGCAAACTGGGCATGTGCCCTCGACCAGAATCAATTCCAGGACCCTTCAGTCCATAGGCCGACACTCTATCCACTGAGCCAAACCCATCAGGGCAGGATTATAATTTATTCTTTTAAGATATTTTATTGATTTTTTACAGAGAGGAAGGGAGAGAGATAGAAACATCAATGATGAGAGAGAATCATTGATTGGCTGCCTCCTGTACGCCCCCTACTGGCGATCGAGCCTGCAAACTGGGCATGTGCCCTCGACCAGAATCAATTCCAGGACCCTTCAGTCCATAGGCCGACACTCTATCCACTGAGCCAAACCCATCAGGGCAGGATTATAATTTAAATGGATTGTTAATCTGTAAATCTGGTCTCATGAGTTCCATTATTACTAAACACATGGTGAATGTTTGGAACTTTACCAGACTTTTAAACTAGTAAGCCTATTGAATGCCACTTCCCATGTAGTGACCCAAGAGTTCTGGAGGAGTTTTCTCCAGTTTTTTTGTGTGTGTTTTTTTAAATATATTTTTATTGATTTCTGAGAGGAAGGGAGAGAGATAGAAACATCAATGATGAGAGAGAATCATTGATTGGCTGCCTCCTGTACGCCCCCTACTGGCGATCGAGCCTGCAAACTGGGCATGTGCCCTCGACCAGAATCAATTCCAGGACCCTTCAGTCCATAGGCCGACACTCTATCCACTGAGCCAAACCAGCTAGGGCTCTCCAGTTTTGTTCTGTATGCCAGGCCAGTGGTATTGTTTTTACCATTTTTTTGTTGCTTCTTGAATAGGTAATAATTCATAAGAGTCATTCCCAGACCTCCAACAAGCTCTCCTAACTAGTATTTCTTTTTAATGTATTTAGTCTGAGATAATCTATCTCTCTCTTTTGGAATGAAGTATAAAATATAGATTTATGATAGAATCAGTCTTTTGAAGTCTTTTGTAAAAAATGATCAGAAGAGAATCTAATCAGTTGGGAACTTCACTTGCCTAAATGTTCTCGAATCTTTTTCTTACCCAAATATCTTTGGGATGCTGCATTTACTGCCTCACTGCATTGAGGGTGGATTACTTTGTTTTCATCCATTAACTTTCAGCTTATCATTATTGTACTAGCACATGGCCAGAAGCTCTTAATTTTTAAGAGACATGCAATGTACTATGTTCTGCTAATTTCCACAGTCAAGTAGGTGTCTACATTTTCCCCAGGCTAATCATGGCTCATTCTTACCCTGGGTTGTTCTGTACTGTACATTCCTTTCTGGGGCCATCATACCTCTTCCCTTGCCACAGGATTTGGTTAAAAAAAACCTACTCACCTGCACCGTGCGTCCCCAGTCCACCACCCTCCCCAGCCATCATTAGAAAGCTGAAAGAAAAGGGTTGCAGTGGAAAGAAAACTTTTTCGATGTCTACCTTTTGTCATCTCCTAGAATGGCACTTTTCTGTCTTTTCTCTAGGTACATTATCTGGCAGTGGGCATTAGAGGAAATGGTAGGGATAGCAGGGGAGGGTGTATGTCCCCACTAGTTAAATGTAGTTTATCCTTTCTCTCCTCTGAAGTTACCTGATGGGTGGGGTGAGATTTGAAAACTTGGTTTATTTTCTTTCAAAAAGTCTCCAGTACATGCCCAACCAGTGTGGCTCAGTGGTTGAGTGTCGACCTATCAACCAGGAGGTCATGGTTCTATTCCTGGTCAGGGCACATGCCCAGGTTGCAGGCTTGGTCCCCAGTGTGGAGCATGCAGGAGGCAGCTAATCAATGATTCTCTCTCATCGATGTCTCTCTCTCTCTCTCTCTCTCCCTTCCTGTCTGAAATCAATAAATATAAAAAAAAAAAAGATAGTGCAGGTCACTCATCTCAGAGATCTGGTGATTGTGGGGGCCACCTAAGCAAGGTAAAGTCTTCCTCGTGTTCTTGAAAGCACTCCTGCACAGTACGAGCACGGTGGCATGGCACATTGTCTTGTTGGAAGAAGCCATCTCCATTGGGATACACCATCAACACGATAGGATGAACTTGATCAGCAACGATACTTAGGTATGTTGTGCTATTCAGACGTTTATAATGATCTGGCCCTCTAGCAACTTCAGCAGTAAATTATAGCTAATTTGCCTACAAATGCCAGGTGGTCATAATAATCTGGCCACTCAGTGTATATATTTTTTAAAGTCTCCAATACCTGGGAAATGCTATTCCTCTTTTTCTAACAATCTCCTAAAAAAATTCAACAGAGGAGATAAATGGTCTTTTAGAGCAATGAAATGCTGAATATAATTTCTAAATCTAGAAGCAAAGAGTCTTTCTGAATCCTCCTTAAAATGGCCAGCTGACAGACTCCTTCTAACAATGTTCTTACAGGATCTTCAGGGCCCATATGCATCTTACTTTTGCAGTATCCTCAGAAGATGCAATCCCTTCTGACAGACTTCATTTCCTAAGAGCCTGGGCTTGGTAGGATGTGTGACTGTGATAGTATTTTTTCATTATCAATCTAGGAGGTGGGGGTGAATTCCCCTGGCATGTTTTCCCCACCCCTTACCTTCATTCAAGCAAGTAGTTCCTCTGTGCTTATTGTCTCAGAAGAGAGATGTGGCAGACTAGAAAACAGAAGTAGATAATTCTGGCTTTTAAGTTCACAAAGCTGAAGAAGCCCTTAGGAGAAGGGGAGTCTCTTATAAAGACAAACCATCTTAGCCTGAACTACAAAGGGAGACAGGTTTTCCCTCAGCTGGTGGAAATAAGAATAGGAGAGGGGCACTCTCTATCCTAGCTCCTGTCATGACCTGCAGGGCAGCAGAAAGATGCTAAAGAATGAGCCCTGGCCACTTTTGCTCAGTTGTTAGAACATCAGTCTGAGACTGAAGGGTTGTGGGTTTGATTCTCAGGCAAGGGTATGTACCTCAGTTGCAGGTTTGATCCCAGACTCCGGTCAGGGAGCGTGCAGGAGATAACCAATTGATGTCTCTCTCTCATGTCCATCTCTCTCTCTCTCTCTCTCTCTCTCTCTCTCTCTCTCTCTCTCTCCCTCTCTCTCCTTCCCTCCCTCCCTCCCTTCCATGTCTCTAAAAATCAATGGAAAAATCGGGTGAGGATTAAAAAAAAAGATGCTAGAGAATGAGATCTGTGGGTCTTCAAAATAGAAGAATCCAAAGCCCCCAATTTTAAAGGTGCAGGCTGATTAAACAGCAAGACCCCACAGAAGGAAAGGCAACACAGACACACAATGAAAGAGGATGCAGGACAAAGTGCATACCTAGCAAGAACTTATCCTTCCTCATCACCTCCTCTCTGTTGCCTGGTAATATTCTATACTTGAGTCCTTTTCAGATAGTAATTTAGGCTGCCAGTGTAATTTTAGTGTGAATATAAATTGGGGTATACTCTTCTGTCTCTAGACTAGATGGACTTCCTATGGGTCCTCCTCAGTCCAAGGGACAAGAAAGGATAAATACTCCAATTTCCTGATAGTAAGTGCCAGAAAAGACAGAGATGGACTACAGGGCATGAACAAAATCTCATCTTAACAAGTTAGTTCACCTTAAAGCTCTTTTTTGGTATAAAATATTCATTTTTTAATCTTTTTTTTAAAGTGTATAATTTTTGTGAGAGTTTAGTATTGAATACCTTTTAAATTCCAAAATGTGATTGAAAAGCACATCTTATAATAAAAATTGGAGGTGTTTTTGGTTTACCTTAATATTAAAGAATGCAATTTTATGCAGCATTACAGAAAGCAAAATTGGGAATAGGGGGCATGGCATATCTGATCCCATGCAAGGATTGGAACCACTGCAGTGAAAGGAAAATATCTAGAGCTATATGTAAATAATACATAAAACTTATGATCTCAGTGAAAATTGTTATAATTCTAAACTGGTCTCATAAATTTTAGCAGACAGAGACAATCTGGAAATGTTTCAAATCTACAGAAAAAAACCTACCTGAAGTTTCTGCATAAATTTTAAAGACACATTTTCCAGTAATTATTGTATTCTATTTTTATGTACTCTGGTTATATTTTCTAACATTTCAATTGTCTGTTAGTAATTTGAATTCATATAGCATTAAGGTATTATTTATCCAAAACCTCCAAGAAACTAAAATTCTACAACAGGAATGTATGCAATTAAATAAGGATAGTTGTAATATATACAAAGTAAAATCTGAATTGTGAGCCATGAATCAAAAGAGGGATTGAAGCAAAACCCTTTAGAATTTATATTTATAGGTACTGTGTTTGCTTTAACCATGTGTAATTTTATTTTTTTAGTTTTTATTGAATTTATTAAGGCGACATGGCCTAATAAAGTTATATAGGCTCCAGCTGTACAATTCTATATATTGTATTGTGTGTTCACCACCCAAAGTTGAGTCTCCTTTCATCACCACTTATTCCCCCTTTACCTTCTTCTACCTCCCCCCATCCTCTTTTTCTCTGGTAATGTGTGTTTTTTTTCTTTGCTTAACACCCTCACTTTTTCATATTCCAGGTATCCTCTTGATCCTCAGTAAAAAAATATAATGAATGTTACTGCATTAAAATAATTCTAATTGAAAAAAAATCATTTTATAAACTGCAAACTTTGGTTAACAGTACATAGTATAATATATTTAATTTTAAGAAAATGGCGCAATGTTATAAAAAAGAGAAGAGCATGTAGCTCAGAAAAGAGAGCAGGAAATTAAGTAGTTTTCAGATAAGGGCAGAATTCAGTAGAGCTAAAAATATTTGAAAATGTGAAGTTTTAATAGTATTATAAATTAAACAATAGGAGTCAGAATTGGTATATTCAGCCAAAAATCATATTCATGAATCTTGTACCATTATATATGAGACAGAAACTTGTAAACTGAGTATTTGAAATTTACCCTTATCTTCCAGTAGACAAGTAAGTGGATCCTCCCCTCGCCTTTAACTTCACCAGGAAAAGAGCAGTAGTAGAGATCTTTGCTTTCTAAAACTAAGAACTATCAACTGCCAAAAATCAAGGCCTTTATATTGAAAGCAAACAAATAATTGAATGAAGCTATCAGACACATTCTTATTTAACCACAAAGAATAAGGAGCTAAAAGTGATTTGAGAATAAAGAAATCTGGCCACACCTTGTTGGTGAGATACAGCTAAGAACAAAGGGAACTGTACTAAAAATCTTGAACTTTATTCAATAGCTTTATTGTTTGTTTTAATATTGTATTGTCATTTTGGAACTCTTCTTGTGTTACCAAATTAAGCAAGTAATTATATTTATTGTGTTAGGAATCAAAAATTTAGTAAGAAATTCTGTGCCATAAGAAAAGAATTAGAAATGTCGATATGAAACAAAGAAAATGCACAAATATTTTCTAACTCTGTTCATTGAAATGACCCAAGAGCAATAAAACCCCCACAGTGCCCCCTAGTGCTCAGATCCTGGTCTTTGACACTGTTTTTTTTCAGTGAAAAGAACCAAGGCTCCTTGGACAAATAAGTGATTCCATATCTGAGGCAGAAAGGTATAAGTGCAAGTGGGTATAAGGGGGATAAATTGTGATGGGAAAAAAAGGTAAGCCTGAAAAATCTTTTTGTGCCAGAAAGAAAGAAAACTTTCAATGATTAGTGGGCCATCTGAGATAGGACATTGGAGATAATTTAAGAGACCCCACTGATCAAAACTGTGACAATTTTGAATGTCATGCCTCAACAAAGTGATTTTTTAAAAAGAGAATAATGACTATAGTTGATTAAGTATATGAAGAGCCATACTTCCATACCATACACAAAGAGAAAAATAAATGATTTTAAAGAAGGAGAATAAGATAGAATGCATTTTTGTAGAGGCTTATTTCTCATTCATGAAGCATTATTAATTTATTATATAAGTGGAAAATATAAAAATTAGAATAGTAAATACATCAGTTGGAGGACATTTTCTGACTCCAGGGAAATATCAGAATGGGCCATAAACTGTGGTCTCAAATCAGAAAATGCCAAGTAAAATATTTAGAACTCAATTGGGTACAAATTTAAAGATTTAAGATTTATATCATAAGAGTATGAATGAATGAAAAAGTATTAACATATCTCAGGATCCCATCAATTTCCAAGTTCTTTAGAGTAAGGAGAATACATTAATATATCATAAGGTTTTATCAACTGGGATGGAAGCTGCAAACTTATTATGTAAAGTATAAAACTTTAATCCAGGGAAGTAGGCTAAATAGCTGATAATTCACCTCTTAAGGTTATGGGATCACTTACAGAACAACCACAAATACGGTTCAAGATATTCTATGGGGTCATAAATAAGAATGTAGTTAGCCTCCAGGCCTAATTATTTATGGGGGTGACTTAGAATTAGATACAGAAATATTTAAAAGAAGTAACCCATCATATTTATATTGTTTTGTTAAGAGGAAAGCTATGAAAATTTGACATTTTATATACTTGTGATACATGAAATAATTTTCCCTGTTAGTGACAGCCTTGCAAATCTAATTTGAAATGTGAAATTAATTTGGAGGTATGATTACAAAGTGAAATCTTATTAAGTTGTTTTAAGTATTGAAACATTTAAGACCCTTAGGCTTGTAATTTTTATGTTTATATAATGAAAAAAAATTTAGTTCCCAGACAGATTTGTTTGGTAGATCAGACAACTGCAATACTAAAAATGGACAGGTATGAGGTGACATGGCTGTCAACACTGCTTGCAGACTGTCAGCCCACAACAGATGTCCTTCAATTGTGTCCCCAGGTCCTACCAGTCCTATCCACACAATGGGGCCTCACTAAGTGAAAGCCTGCTTGGATATCAACCTGCCTTCTCTAGACACTGTTCCCATACCCAGACTGGAATCCCATGGCCTCTAACCTACCTTTTTGTTCTAGCCCAGCATCCCACCTAGAGCACACATGGGTAAAGAGGATGGTATAATGATATCAATGCAAAATACTGAAATTTGCCTGGCCAGCATGGCTCAGTAGTTGAGCACTGACTTATGAACCAGGAGGTTATAGTTCAATTCCTGGTCAGAGCACATGCCTAGGCTGTGGGTTCAATTCCCGGGGGCGGGGTGTGTGTGTGTGTGCAGAATGCAGCTGATCAATGATTCTCTCTCATCATTGATATTTCTATTTCTCCTCATCTTCCTTCCTCTCTGAAATCAATTAAAAATATATTTACAATACTGAAATTATACTGAGATCTTCCAATATAGCATCTTCTCATTGTGTATTTGCTACCTTCTTTGTGCTGCTTATAATGCAGGAGAGCTGCTACCAATGTGACATAGGACACAACTGAAATTGAAGGACCTTTAACTACCTGCAGATTGATTTTATTGACTGTTTCCAGGAAGTGGGATACTCCTATGTCTCAGTTGTAGTGTGCCTTTTGTCTGGATGGCCCAGGGCTTTCCTCTGCAGTAAGGATGATGTTACTTTTGTTTTAAAACATTGTTCCAAGAATATATTCATCCCTGTGGGAATATTAACAGGAACTCAGACTGAGGTTTTTGTTTTATGGGACAAACTTTCCAACTTATACTTAAAAATGTAAAAATAACAAATTTAAAATACAGATTCTTCACCACCCTCAAAACTCTGGAAAAGTAAAAACAAAAGAAAATCTGAGACATTAAACGAGGACTAAGTACATTTTGCCATGAAACAGGCCTTTGGTGGCCTAAGGACCTTCAAATTATGATGAACCTGTGAGCTGCAAGTCACAATTCAACCTACATGCAACTGTCCTTCAGCTATTATTTCAGAGCTTTTGCTCAAATGTTGAAGGATACACTGCAATTTTATAGTCAAGGGCAAATGTCTACATTTCCTTTCAGAATGTGTGCAGGCTGCCAGACCAACACTGGACTCCACACCAAAATATCTCTTCCAGGTAGTAGACTAGGTCCATAAAAACATATTTCAGAGAGTAAACTACCTCAAACTCAGAGGTGCCAGGTCCTTTGAAGTTCCCTAGACTCACCCTATCTTAGTTCATGCTGCTATAACAGAATACCGTAGGCTGAGGGGCTTAAACAATGAACATTTATTTCTTAACAGTTCTGGAGGCTGATAAAGTCCAAGATCTAGGTGCCTACAGATTCAGTGTCTGGTGAGGACCTATTTCCTGGTTTATAGATGGCCATCTTTTCACTGTGTCTTCACATAGTGGAAGGAGGCAAGGGAACTCTCTGGGGTCTCTTTTATAAAGACACTAATTCCATTCATTAATTCCATTCATGGGGGCTCCATCCTTGTGACCCAACCACCTTGCAAAGGAGATATATATATAATAGCACACCCACATGGCTCTGTGGGCTCCAGATCACACAATAGAAACATACATCTAATTACAAGCCTGCTCCACCTGTGAACCAGAGCACCAAGCTTATAAAAACAGGGCAAACTTAAATCTCCTGCAAAACACAGACACAACTTAAGATCTCAAAGCCTTGATGGGAACCCCTAGGTTCTAAAGCCAGTGGCATCTTTAGCCTAGAAGAAAAATAGGGTCTTGTCTTCTATGAGTCATTGAGGTATCAACCACAATGAAGTCTCAAAGAAATGCATGGGCAGATAATCTCAGGATTAAATATATCAACTGGGAAACATCTAAGCTAATTAATACCACAGTCTTCTTAACTGTATTCACCTTGCTTACCATTGTAATTTGCCATCATCCACTAGAAAGGTCTTCCTTTCCTGCCTCCCACCTTGCCCCTCTCCCCAGATTGTCTCTTATGGTGATGGTGAGCAAGTATAATCCTTGGTGAAGCATATTCATAGCCAAGTTTAAGTATAGGTAAAAATGTCTGAACTCAAAATCTACAGAGGATAGAATATGAGGAAGAAATTAGCTCCTCCATTAAAAGGCATTGTCACCCAGCCAGTGAGGCTCGGTGGTTGAGCATCAATCTATGAACCGGGAGGTCATGGTTCTCGATTCCTGGTCAGGTCACATGCCTGGGTTTTGGGCTCGATCCCTGGTGTGGGGCGTGCAGGAGGCAGCTGATCAGTGATTGTCTCTCATCGTTGACATTTCTATCTCTCTTCCTCTTTGAAATCAATCTACATCTATATCTATATCTATATCTATCTATATTTTTAAAGGTATTGTCCATGCTAGCAGTTAGAAGAGAAAAAGTATCAGCAAAATGATATGTTTTCCTAGACAAACACAGTCACTCTGCCCTTTCAAATGGATGTTACCAGCACATCTTTTAAACAGCCCTTTGGAAGTTTGCTAACTCATGACAACTTCTTACACCCTGAATTAGACAAGGTCTCATCATCTCCATCTGAGGATCACAAAGGATCCTCATCCTATGCTATCACAAGACAATTCTTGGTAAAGGGTCTTAGGTTGTACTCATGTATAAACAACAGCCTGCAATTTTGAAGTAAGGATCAGGGCTATGGTGGGCCTCAGCCTCTGACTGGTGAGTACTTCTCTACTCTACTTTCTGTAATATACTTCTTATAAACAGCAAGGCTTAATTAAAAATTCTGAGTCTGCACTCTCTTTTTTCCAGAGCTAGTTAAAAAAAAATTAAGAAAGCTACATTTTATGCACACCTGAGTTTGAGACTGAGATTCATTGCTGCTACAGGTGCACATGAACAGAATTCCTAAAGAGGGGCACGCAGGGCAATTCCCACTGGCAGATTATATGGGAATCAGGCTACCAAGTCTAAAGAAAGCAAAGTGAGAAGGGAGAGCCAAGACAGGAACCCAAGGGTGCCTGAAAATACAAATGCTCACAGAGCAAGGTATAATTCAGGCAGTTAGAAGGTAGGCGCAGCCTAAAAGGCTTATTTTCCAGAGCCAATGAATGAAGTACATTTTTAAATGCTTTCTGCAGACCTAAGCAAGACGTGGAGTTCAGACTCAGGATGCTTTGTGAATGCTTTTCAAATATTTGTTTAACATTAATTTAGTGGTGGTGGGTAAAAGTGATTTTATATTAAATAAAGAGACATTTATTAATCCCACTGGCCGAATCTATTTTAGCAGCATGTTTTCTACTTTTTTGCAAATTTCTTAACCAAACAATTTCTAGAGTTATAGTAAAGGGTTTAAAGTTTAGTTAATAACATTTTTATTACCATTATCAGCACTATGCCATATGTGATTAGGTGTCAGAATTTCAGCTGACTAGGACTGTAAAGTGAGTTTTTTTATACGGTATTGTTTGTTTGGTTTCTCTTTTTAATTTTCACTTGAGGATGCTGTCTACTTTGGAAAGAACAGAATCAATTTGCATGTGCAGTTATGTGAAGTCGTGTGTGGAAACCTGAATAAACTGGTACTATATTGCTGCTTTATTCCAGTAATGTTTTAGGCCCTGTCTAGCTTGACACTCTGGAATGCCTTCCAACTAGCTGCCTCTTAATTGGTCACCTGGCTTGGGTGGGGGGAGAATGCCCTATGGGCTTATGGGTATTGCTCAGGAACAGGTTTCATCTTCCAGATTGGCTTGCAAAACAAAAACAAAAACAACAACAAAAAAACAAACACACACAAAAAAACAAACACTAAATGTCCCAGCCTGGCCAGTGTGGCTCCGTGGTTGGGCGTCGATCTACGAACCAGAAGGTCATGATTCCAGTCCAGGTCAGGGCACATGCACAGGTTGTGGGTTCAATCCCCAGTGTGGGGCATGCAGGAGGCAGCTGATCAATGATTCTCTCATCATTGATGTTTCTGTCTCTCTCTCCCTCTCTGAAATCAATATATATACTTAAAACAACTAAATGTCCCAGCCCATTTCTGTGGTGGGAGGCAGGTTTCCATGACTGCCCCTCTGTCTTGTACTTCTCCCAGTGGTCCAGCTACTGAAGTTCATACACCCAGCTCTTCCTGCAGTCTGCATTATGGCTCCCTATACTAAAGGGGTGCTTCATGAGAAGTGAAGATGGAGTTATTCAGGTATAGGAGTGAAGGACAGGTTTGCCATGAATTGGTTATGGAAGAGGTATGGAAGGTGGTAGATACTCAAAGAGGAAGCAGGTTGCAGTAGAAAGACTTCTGTCCAAAGGCAAATTAATCCAGCCTAACCCATTTACTCTAAGCACAGATACTAACCCTCACCTGTCCTCTTCACACTGGCACTTGGGTATTTGGGTGCTCTCAGCAGGGACAGGAGAATGAATCCCTACTCCTGCTCCCACTCCCTTCCTTAGTGATGGCGTTGTCTGAATTTCCTCACCCTCTCACTTCTTTCACAGCCTGGAAATGCTCTTAAGTCTCTGGGGAAACAAAAATCAAATTGTTATTGGAGAATTGCATGGATTGCCCTACTCCATTTCTAGTGGGAATGAGGTTCTTGGGGCTCCCCTGGAATAAGTATTTCCAGAGGTCCCCATGGGAGGATGACATGTATTGAAAGCTTTATTTGTGTGGAATTACAACCCTTGAGTTGCAAAGTCCCATTTCCCTTAATTCAGTCCTGGAGAGGGTGCACCTGGGGATTCAGCAGAGCTAAAAGCAAAGCTAGTGTCGAGTTTCCGTCCCATGATGAAGCTGAGTCTGGCACAGCATCAGACTAGTTGCAGTCCATTAATACATTGTGTGTGGTGTCCACATGGCTGTGTGTCATGTGGGCAAGTGCAAAACATGAGAGTCCTTCAAGGCAGGAGTCAGGCGCAAGCAGCAAGAGAGAAGGGTCAGAAATCCTTTGTTCAGGAGCTTATGTATCTGAGATTTCACACCCTTGCAGTGGCCGTACATATCCTGGCCAATGACCTGCTCCCAGGTATGACTGACAGGTAATAATCTTCCCTATGCCACCCAGACCTCACTAGGCATGTCTACAATATTTGGCCTTCCCTTTGTTTCTTCCCAGTTAATTAGTAACTGGGTTAAATACAATGATATCAAAATCACTCTTGGAAAAGTTAAGGAATCCTATATAATAAAAGCCTAATATGCTAAGTGTCCAGTCATCTGGTTGTCCGTTCAATCAATCAAAGTGTAATATGGTAATAGTATGCTAAGGCCGCTCAACCACTTGCTATGATGTGCACTGACCACCAGGGGGTAGACAGTTGACCAGTCACTAGGACATGCACTGATCACCAGGGGGCAGATGCTCTAACTGGTAGGTTAGCTTGCTGCTGGGGTCAGGCCAATTAGGACTGAGCAAGACAGGCCAGACATGCCCTTGAGCCCTCCTAAGATCCCCCCCCCCAAAGCTGGCCAATCTCCTGCATCCCTCCCCAGCCCCAATCATGCACCTGTGGGGTCCCTCGGCCTGGCCTGCACCGTCTCACAATCCAGGACCCCTCAGGGGATGTCAGAGAGCAGGTTTCATCCCAATCCTGCAGGCCAGGCTGAGGGACACCACTGGTGCACAAATTCGTGCACCAGGCCTCTAGTTTTGAATAAAGGCCAGGAAATGGGGCATTAATGTAGATGTTCAAATAGACTGTTAAAATCAATCAGACACTGGGCTTATTATCTGCCTAGCACAAGACAGAAGACTCAGAGTTAGGAAATATATACATATGAAACACAAAACAAAACAAGGCAGTATGCTAGAGACCATGAGGTACTTACACTTAGTTACTTTTATCTGATCTATGAATCCCCAAGTGAAATAAAGAGGAGACCATTTTAGAAAGGAAAGAGAGTTGAACCCTTAGTTCAATGGTTCTCAACTGGGAATAATTTTCCCACCTGGGGATGTCTAGCAATGTTGAGACATTTGGTTGTCACAAGTAGGGGGGCGGAGGGACACTGGCATCCAGTGAGTATAGGCCAGAGGGCTTCTAAACACCATACAATGACAGGCCCACAACAAAGAATCCATTGGCACAAAATGTCAATAATTTCAAGGCTGAAAAATCCTACCTAGAGCAATGGTTCTCAATTTTTAGGATGCCGCAGAATCCCCTGAAGGACTTGTTAAAACACAGATTGCTAGGTCCCACCCCCAGTTTCCAATTCAGTGGTTCTGGGGTAGAGTCTGAGAAACTGTTTGTCTAACAAGTTCCCAGGAGATTCTGAGGTTCCTGATCTGGGAACTACACTTTTTAGTGCCCCTGCCCTAGTTCTCAGCTCTAATTGCCCTTTCAAATATCCACCTGCTTGAAAATATGGTTAGATCCACCTTAGCCTAGCACTCAGATACTATCAATGCTCACAAAAGCAAGGCAGCAAGAGGCTCTCCTTTAAGCAAAGAGATTTCCCAGAGACTTAATTAAAGTTTGGAAAAGTATCCCAGGAGGTGGGGGTGGGAGGGGGGTCAATAAAATTGATCCAAATAAATTCTTTGCACATACAAAATAAAACTCACATGCACAAAAAGAAATTTGATCAATAAATTAGTAAATTCAGAGTGAGGAGGGAATAATTAACAGGCCCATTTAAAGTGTGGAATACATTAAATACAGAATGAGTGACTCCACTGGGACCACTGAAGCAGGAAACACCGATGCATTTGAGAGGCCTGGAAGATTAGAAACATATTTCAACAAGGAGAAAATAAGAGAGAGAAGGGAGAGCCCAGAATGATAAAGATGCCAAAGGGGTATGCATCAGAGCCTTTGGAACCTCGGATTTTGAAATTCTGTGAAAGGCTTAGCCAAATTGCACCTGCGCTCTTGTGTATCTCCCAGGCCCAGGAAACAAGTAATCTGCTGTGAGAGCTATCCAGGCCACACCTGGTCCTGAGCAGTTAAGACCCTTTCCATCAGAGTAAACAAAAGGTTTATCCCAAGTCAGTTGGAGCTGAGGCTGACCTCACTGGTCCAGAATGATGCCATTTGAATATCCTGACAGTCTGTAAAAATTCTCTGCCAGGGAAACTGAGCCCAAAGCAGACTCTATTGCTAGTTTGAGCCAGAGTTGAGGACCATAAGGCAAGTTCTGAGGCAGTTTACTATTGAGGGCAAATAAAAGGCTGGACACCTCAACCCGCACACTAAACACATTCTTCACAAGAGGTGGGGCATGAAGGAAACCAAATGTATGAATAATAGCAGAGCCATCTATATATATAAAAAAGCCTAAGTGACCACCACAACCGAACAGGCTGCATGGGGCAACCAGGCCAGCAGAGGGTTAGTGAAGGGAGACCAAAGGACCGAGCAGCAGGCTATGTGGGGTGACAAGGCCAGCAGGGGGATTAGTGAGGGGCAACCAAATGACCAAACAGCAGCCTGCGTGGGGTGACCAGGCCAGCAGGGGGATTAGTGAGGGGCAACCAAACGACCAAACAGCAGGCTGCATGGGGTGACCAGGCCAGCAAAGGGGTTAGTGAGGTGCAACCAAATGACCAAACAGTAGGCTGTGTGGGGAGACCAGGCCGGCAGAGGGGGGCAGTGAGGGGGTGACCAGGTCAGCAGGGGAAGAAGTTGGGGGTGACCAGGCCATCATGGGGGGTTAGTTAATGGTGATCAGGCAGGCAGGCAGGTGAGCAGTTAGGAGCCAGTGGTCCCAGATTAGGCCTAAACTGGAAGTCGGAATTCCCCTGAGGGGTCCCAGATTGGAGAGGGTGCAGGCTGGGCTGAGGGGACACCCACCCATGCATAAATTTTATGCACCGGGCCTCTAGTAAAGGTATAAATTGCTGCTAAGATGAGCCAGGATATACCTAATCTTTAAGTTAGAAGCATAGGCGGCTCCATTAAATGTCATATCTCTTGCTTTGAGGTTGATTTCAGAGTTCAGTTCTCCACTTCACCCCCAAGTGAATTCCTTGGGGCTTTTCTTGGCAATGTACTAGTACATCTAAACTGGATCAGCAATGTGTATGAGTCATTGTGATAATTCCTTTAGACCTGGTGGGGAACTAGAACTTGGCCAAGGACTGCATCAGAAGAAGCAGTCCTCTTTGGCTTCTCTGCCTCCTTATAACATGCCTTGAGACTTCTATGAAACTTAATAGCTTATCTTCCACTAAGGCAGCTCAGCCTAACCCCATGAAATTCATTCCAGATTAGTGAAGCTGTGAAGTGATTTTTGCTTTCTATAGAGTCCTGGTCCCCGAGACCATTAAGAAGACACTTTTCAAACCTGGGGAACCTAACTCTGGTATCAGGGATGGAGCCCAAAATTCAGTTCAGAAGATCTCAGAGGTGTCTCCAAAGTTCTCTGAGCTTCATTTTCCTCACAGGAGTATCAGGGCCCGGGCCTTAGCCTATAGCCGAGTTGGTAGGAGGTTGCCATGATTAAAGGTGCTTCCTCTATTTTTTCATTTCCCTCTGCAGTTTTCCATCAGGCCTTCCTCATTAGCTGGATGAGAAGGTTTACAGAGCCAAACCAGCAGCTGATTCCCTCAGGCACTATTTTAGTTCTAGTGCTTCCCCTGGCTTTGAGCATAAAAGTGCCTCCCAGGATGAGGTGACTTGCCACACATTTGGCTGACACCTGCCTATGAACGGAGATGGCTGAAACCACTTTCTCAGAACAGCCCTGAAGCAGTCAAGTCAGCACTGCCTGTAACAACAGCCTTTCGTCCTAGTCAGGCACAGATCCCACTGCAGAGCCCGGAGATGAATTCTTAGTCTAGTGCAGTGATGGTGAACCTTTTGAGCTCGGCATGTCAGCATTTTGAAAAACCCTAACTTAACTCTGGTGCTGTGTCACATATAGAAATTTTTTGATATTTGGAACCATAGTAAAACAAAGACTTATATTTTTGATATTTATTTTATATATTTAAATGCCATTTAACAAAGAAAAATCAACCAAAAAAATGAGTTCGCGTGTCATAGGTTCACCATCACTGATCTAGTGAGCCCTTCCAACCTGCTGGTCAAGACTTTGCTGTCATCACAGGTGGCTTACATGGTCCTCCAAGTGCAAGGTCACAAAAGGTATTAAGCTGCAAACTCCCAGACTTTAAGAGGAAGGCGGAAGCTTGCAGGTCATGCCTTCTATACTCTGGATTTCAACATCCCAGGCTGAGAAGGATCCCACTTTTGAACACCTCTACTGGGAGCAAAATCAGCACCCCATGGGGCAGCAACCCTTCTACTATTGAACAGCTCTAATGGTTAAAAGACCATCCTTTTAACCAATCCCCATCTGCCTCCTTATATTTCCTATGGAGCTACATGGAATGTATGCCAACCCTGCCATCTGATGCTATTACCATTCGTGCACTGTGTCTTTGCAACTATACCAGATGGTTTGTGAGGGCATGAACCATGTATCCTGCTTTTTATGCATCCCCATAGCATTGGTGGCTGACTCTAAGGCTGCCGGGTAGTATTCTTAGTTGTGTTTTGAGTTTCTTCACTGTGGTAACAGTCCCCTCCCAGCCCCCTTTCCCTCCTCAAACCTGAATTATGTTCATTCCAACTCCACCCCAGCTGCTCATACCAGGGCCAACCTTGAGGAATAGTGTTATGTTCATGGTCATCTTTGGAAAATGTCCAAGTAATCTTTTTTTTTTAATCTTTATTGTTGAAAGTATTACACATGCCCCCCCCCACTGACCTCTTCTAGCCTGCCTCCACCCCTCGCCCCAGGTCGTCAAGATCCTATTGTCTGTGTCCATGGGTTATACATATATGCATACACATTCTTTGGTTGATCTATTCCCACCGACCCTCTCCAACCTTCTCTCTGAGGTTTGACAGTCTATTCCATGCTTCTATGTCTCTGGATTTATTTTGTTCATTAGTTATTTATATTAGACTAGTGGCCTGGTGCATGA
This sequence comes from Myotis davidii, assembly GCF_000327345.1. Taxonomy (NCBI): domain Eukaryota; kingdom Metazoa; phylum Chordata; class Mammalia; order Chiroptera; family Vespertilionidae; genus Myotis; species Myotis davidii. The sequence continues at coordinate 78,461 of NW_006283554.1, forward strand.
AATTTGTGCATTAGGTGGATGTCCCTCAGCCCAGCCTGCCCCCTCTCACAGTCTGGGAGCCCTCAGGAGATGTCCTACTAACAGCTTAGGCCTGCTCCCCATGGGAGAAGGGGACCTAAGCCACAGTCTGGCTGCAGCAGCTCAGGGCACACCCCCATGGGCGGGTCTGAGGGTCCACTGGGAGCCTTGCTCCCAGGGCAGGTGGCATGGTGTGTCTGCCTGCAAACCCCCAGTGAAAGTGGCCTTGGTTCCAGGGCCGGAAGGCTCCCAGGGCAGGCAGCACAGCGTGCCTGCCTGCGAACCCCTGGTGGGAGTGGCCTCGGAGCTGGGTGGCGCCGGGCCTGGGGGCAGGCTCCCAGCTGCACTGTGGCTGCTTGGAGCCTGCCCCCAGCCCTGTGTGTCTGCTGGGGCTGGGGGCGTGCTCTGAGCTAGTAGTGACGCAGCCTCCTGAGCAGGTCGTGATGTCCCGACCTAATTTGCATATTTCTCTCTTATTATATAGGACTAGAGGCCCGGTGCACAAAAATTTGTGCACTATAGGGGGAGGGGTCCCTCAGCCCGGCCTGCGCCCTCTTGCAGTCTGGTTTTTTAAAATTCATAAAAATAT
>NW_006283554.1:79569-80704 GCF_000327345.1 Myotis davidii
ATTTCTTAACATAACCATTATACAACTAACAAAATTTAGAATATATTTTTCTTATAATCTCTTTAATGTTAGTTAATCCATTTACTTTGTGTTTGTTAATCTTCACCCAAGGATATTTTTCCATTGAATTTTAGAGAGAGTGGAGGGAAAGGGAGAGACACATTGATTGGTTGCCTCCTGCACATGCTTTGATAGGGACTTGGGATCAAGCCAGCAACTGAGGTACATGCCCTTGACTGGAGTCGAACCTGGGACCCTTCAGTCCATAGGCTAATGCTCTATCCACTGAGCAAAACAGGTTGCAGCTTAATTCATTTACTTTTAAACTATATGTGCCTTTATATTAAAGTGGTTTTTGTTTGTGATTCACCCTCATAATCTGTCTTTTAATTGGTGCATTTATGCCACTGACTTTCACAGTGCTTACTGATAGAGTTACTACCATATCAGGCAGCTTCTGGGCTTCTGGGGCCGGCCAGCGTCCCAGGATTGGATCCGATCACGGGTGGCAGGCAGGCAGCTTCTGGGGCTTCTGGGGCTGGCCTGCAGCCCGGGATCAGATCCGATCATGGGCAGCAGGCAGGCGGCTTCTGGGGTCACACATGGGGGCCTGTATGGTGGCTTGCGCTGGCGGCTCACACTGTCCCACCCTGCCTGCGGTATGCAAATTAGCTGCCATCTTTGTTGGTGGTTAATTTGCATATCACACTGATTAGCCAATGGGAGGCATAGTGAAGGTACAGTCAATTATCATGTTTGTCTATTATTAGATAGGACTAGAGGCCCAGTGCACAAAAATTTGTGCACTCAGGGGGGTCCCTCAACCCTGCCTGTGCCCTCTCGCAGTCTAGAACCCCTTGGGGATGACCACCTGCTGGCTTAGGCCCACTCCCTGGGGATTGGGCCTAAGCTGGCAGTCAGACATCCCTTTGGCAGCCCGGGAGCCCTCGGGAGATGTCCACTTGCCACCCGGGAGCAGGCCTAAGCTGCAGCTGGATATCCTTCCGAGGGGTCCCAGACTGCGAGAGGGCACAGGCCAGGCTGAGGAACTCCCCCTTCCCCCCAAGTGGACAAATTTTTGTGCACCGGGCCTCTAGTCTATATATATAAAATAAAATAGTGAGTTCCATTTTCA
>NW_006283554.1:81065-85063 GCF_000327345.1 Myotis davidii
GGCTGGCGAGGCCCCCCAGCAGGGACCCTCACCCTATGAGGGTGTGGCCAGCCTGGGTGAGGGGCTGATGGCTGTTTGAAACTTGGCTACAACCCCCAGCCACCCAAGCTCCCAGTCCAGGCTGGCTGGAAGCAGGTATCTGGGATTTATTTGTCTTCTATAATTGAAACTTTGTTGCCCTGAGCAGAGGCTACAGCTGGCTCAAGGCAGGTGGGAAGCTTGACTTCCTCCATTGCCCTGGCAACCAAGCCTCCTGCTTGCTCCAGCTCCATGGCTGCCGATTGCCATCGAGGTTGGGTTAATTTGCATATAGTCGCTCTGATTGGCTGGTGGGCATGGCTTAGGGCATAGCGAAGGTACAGTCAATTCTCATCTTTGTCTTTTATTAGTGTAGATTCCACATATGTGTGAGATCATGTGATACTTATTTTTCTCTGACTGGCTTATTTCGCTTAGCATAATACTCTCAGGTCCCTGCTGAAAATGGTAACATTTCTTGCCTTAGGGCATTATCAGCTCATTCTCTTCCTGAGCCATTTGTATCTGCATGTGTAGCAACACGGATCCCACCTCAAAAAGGCCAATTGACTGTGTCCAGGGCATAGCAACACTGCCCTCCTGGGATGTCCTTTTGTATTTGCTTTCCATGAGTCTAACTGCTATGATCCCTCAAGCCCCTTGTCCAATTTGACAATTTCCAGGAAGTGTACTCTCCTCTCCTGAACTCCTAAGTGCTTCTCTATGCCAACACCTAGCATTAGAAGAATATGCAACTTTCTTTCTTCTGTAATTGTTAAACATGTTAATGTTTTGTCTCATCGTGTACACTGCAGCCTCCTCAAAGGCAGGGACTGTGATGGTGACATTTCTGCATTCATCACAAAACCTGGTACAGGGATGGGCACATAGTTCAGTATAAATTAAGTAAGTGTTTGATTTAGAAATCTCTAGAAAAAAAGGCTAACAGTGTGTGAGTCAGGGTAGACAGTAAAATCTAAGATTCCTGCATTATTAAGATATTGAGCACCTGCTAAGTATAAAGTTCCCAACTGTCTTAGTGTGATAGAACCCCCTTAGCAAATGATGCCCAAACTCTCTTTTATTGCAAACCCAGAAAACATATTCTGTTTTTTAGTATGCCATTCTTTAAATTTTACACACACAATTCCACCTGGTCACATCCTGGAGGCCCCTTGTCAGTGTGGCATCTATGATCTGTGTCTCCAGCAGTGCGGATGGGTTTGCTGAAGTCATCCATAATCTCATACTTGGGACACAGTATTTGTAAAAATGGAAGGTGAGGCTAGAGATACAACTTGAAGGAAATGTGTAACTTCAACAGCAAACCTGGTGAAGTTCTAATGAAAAATTACCCTAGTTTCTAAGGGTCTTCTTAAAGTAGGCAAGGAAATGTGCCCAGTGAGTAAGGGAGCTGTTGGGTATGGTTGGCATGATCATGTAACAACACCTGATGAGACTTCATATCAAGAACTAATAGGATCTTTGTGAGCAGAACATGGCCCCTGAAGATATGGAGTGGGTGGGGCATGCAACCGCTTGTGAACTATGCCTTGAGGCCTTTTGCACAATCTCTGTCTGGATTGGTCTCCCATCCCACCATTCATTACTAGCTCTTTCTTGGTCCTCAGGCCAATATTAACTCCTCTGAAAGGCCTGTATAAAGAAGCTCCCCCACCAATACTTCTTACATCAGCTTTCTCTCATAGCATTTCACATTATTTGTAATTTTAAAAATATATTATTTCACTCGTATTGTGTCTGTCTCCATATACTTATATTTTCTACATATTTAAAATATAATAAGCTCTGGTGAAGACATGGCTATGTCTGTTTCACTCACCACTATATCACCCACAGGACCATATACAATTAGTGCTCAAAAAAATACTTGAGATTATGATTATGGGACAGTGTGGCAGAATAGAAAACACAGGAAATTTAAAATCAAGTGAGCTGGGTTCCTGTTTCAGCTTAGTCATTTACTGTTTGTGTGACATCAGCATATTGCTTAACTTCTCTGAGCCTCAGTTTCCTCATTTTGATATGAATTAATATTACCTATCTCACAATACAGTTTGGAGGGAAAAGATAAGCTAATGCATGAGAAAGTATTTGATAAAATGTAGAGTCCTGAACAAATATGAATTGTTTTAGTATTATGTGAGTTAAAACAGTACCTCTGCTTTCTTCCTTGGATGCCTACCACAGGCACCAGATAACCCCACAATCAGTCACACCCTTGGATTAATGCTATCTCAGAGACATAATAAATTGGAAAACATTGTGGAACGTTAGTCCAGGCATTTGACTTTATCATTACCTGGCAGAGAGCAGGTTCCTAGAGGATGGTACCGGGATAGGCAGTCTCAGGAAGAGAGGTGATGGGAGGAGAATCCTGAAATGACTTATGCTCAGATGATTCTGGAGAATGAGTTCAGGCCAGGGGAGGAGAAAACTGCAGTGGGGACCCTGATGAAACCAGGACACTGAGTTGTTAGGCAGAGAAAAGATACAGAAAGGGAGATGGAAGTGCCAGCTGCAAACTTTCTCTCCTTGGCCTATGTGTATGTTAAGAACACTTGATTTTACAGAATCCATGCGTGTACATTGGAGAGAGGGGAGGGAAGCCAGAGAGCAGGAAACAAATGCCAAGGGAGCTGTACTTAATCATAATAACCATTAGTATTGACTTTGGTGCCATTTTAAAGGAGCCATTTGTTATAAGAACCAATAGTCAAAACCCCAAGTCAGCCCGGCTTTGTCTTATGAGCTCTAAAAATAATGGCATTTTACTGTTCATCTGTTTTAATTTTCCAAAATCAAATGCAATTTGAAATCAATTCAAAAATTGATTTCTTTCTTCTAAACAAAGAGACGTTAAAAGGAGAAAGTAAGGAAGGAAGAAGGAAGGATAGGCAGATCAGGCTTTTCAGTGAATCACATAACAATACCCCAAAAGCAGGAGCCCAAGGCAGTAATTATTCCCCTGAGAAATATGAAAGGAAAATGGGTGAGAACTATGACCACATGAGCAGTAAGTATTATCTCTCCAGAGCTAGGACCAGCAAATCACTTACTTGTAGCTTCAACAATGACATATGAAAGCTGGGAGAAACAGTTAAGGTCAATTGATGCCTAGTTTTTAAACTACCACCTCATTTTAATCAACTCCCTGTGCCATTCTGCATCTCCAGCTGGCAAACTGACTAAACTAAATTAGCATTGTTTGCTCTTTTTCAAGCAGCTCTAAACAAAGTGGAAATAGTTCAGTGATCTTGCAGTTAAGACAGTTTGGAACAGATCAGCAGATTATTTTCCAGCCAGGCCTTGTAAGGGTTTCTGCAGTTTGCTATGGTCTCCACAGTCCAAGGTCTGGCACACTATAGGACCTCTGGGGACTGGTTTAAAATAGCCAAACTCATAATAAACAGACTGACAACCTGAACCACTAACTTATTAATAGATGACAGTGGGATGGACTCATCCAACAGCCAGAATACTTGGACCCACTACTCTGGTGTCCAGGACAGAAACGGAACTCACTAAACAAGTCTAAATATGAGAAAATAAAGATGAACTGCATTCATTTAAATCTAGGCTCATAGTTTCATATAACTTAATTCTTTAGGCCTGGATTTTCTGATCTGTACAAAACAGAATAATATTTTCCATGCAGCATTGTTTTTTATATTGGAAAATATTTTGTGAACTGGATAGCATGATACAAAAGAAAGTGGTTATTTTTTGGCATTGAGAAGGCAGTTTGTGCACATAAAATCTGAGAAAGGGGAACCAGAAAGTTCTGCAGGCAATGTTACCCCCACTCTGGCGGAATACAAAACATTGTCCACACTGCACTACAGAGACTGTCTGTGTAAGGACTGGAAGCCACACAGGGTCTCAGTCCCTGGACACATGGAGAAATCCCAGATCTCTAACTCACCTTTTTCAAAATTCCTTATCAGACATCAAAAGCT
>NW_006283555.1:0-726 GCF_000327345.1 Myotis davidii
CATATTCCCCATTTATTACTATACTAGAGGCCCGGGCACAAAAATTTGTGCACTTGGGAGAAGGGGCGCAGGTGGTCCCTCAGCCCAACCTGTGCCCTCTCACAGTCTGGGAACCCTCGGGAGATAACGCCCTGCTGGTTTAGGCCTGCTCCCGGGTGGCAGAGGGCAGGCCCAATCCGTAGGTGCAGCCCCTGGGCAGGCTCAGAGCAGGGCCGATTGGGAGGTTGTGATGCCACCCTCAGCCATGCTCAGGGTAGGGCTGATTGGGGAGTTGGGGCACCGCCCCCTGTCACACTTAAGGCAGGGTCGATGGGCAGGTTGCAGCACCACCCCCTGTCATGCACAGAGCAGGGCAAATCTGGGGGCTGGGGGAGCAGCCTGTCTCGTACAGAGCAGGGCCCATGAGGGGCTTGGGGAGCTCCCCCCATCATGCACAGAGCAGGGCCCATCAGGGGGGTTGGGTAGCTTCCCCCTGTCACAGAGTAGGGCCGATAGGGTAGTTGGGGCACCGGCCCCTGTCACACACAGAGCAGGGTGGATCAGGGTGCTGGGGCACCGCCTTCTATTACTGACAGAACAGGGCCGATCAGGGGGTTGGGGTGCCTCCACTGTCACACTCAGGGTAGTGCCGATGGGGAGGTTCTGGCTCTACCCAATCACACACAGAGCAGGGCCTGTGGGGGAGGGGTGTATGTTGGGGCACTGCACCCTGTCACTCACAGAGCC
>NW_006283556.1:0-342 GCF_000327345.1 Myotis davidii
CTGAGTTTGGAAGTGTTCTGAGAGAGTTGGCAGTACTTCACCCACCTGTGAGCTGAGGCTGGCATCCTCGCTGCCTAGCGGCTGGCTGTCCAATGGGCTTAGTGGCAGGAATATTCACACACAGCTCCCTTTTGCACTGGACAGAATAGGTGACATGTGGCTCTCAGTCCTTGCACTAAGCTAATGTCAGGATGGGGCAGACCCTACATGGAAGTATTTCAGCTTCACAAACCATTTGAGTGAGTTAAATAACAACTATTATGTTTGTTTGTTTTAAACTTTTAAGGCAGAAGATACAGCCACAATGTAATTTGATGTTTACAAGAGTTGGTTTTTACCCAA
>NW_006283557.1:0-204 GCF_000327345.1 Myotis davidii
CGGAGTTCCTCACTCGGTGAGAAATCGTGTTCCCAGCCAAAATCTCCGCAGTCCAGGGCCCTCGGGTCACGTGACTCCCATAATGCAACATGGCACTGTTCCCGAAGGACAGACTTGGCGGGAAAGCTGGGGAGGCTGTTTCCTGCAAAGCGGGCGCAGGAAGCGGTGCCTCCTGTTCGCCCACAGCCTCGCCCAGTGTTTCCG
>NW_006283558.1:0-328 GCF_000327345.1 Myotis davidii
AGATCATTTAAATATAAAATATAGACTCTTACCTGAAGCTGGTTTGGCTTAGTGGATAGAGCATTGACCTATGGAATGAAGGGTCCTGGGTTCCATTTTGCCTGGGTTGCAGGCTCAATCCCCAATTGGGGGCATGCAGGAGGCAGTCCGTTAGTGATTCTCTTTCATCATTGATGTTTCTATCTCTCCCTCTTTCTTCCTCTTTGAAATCAATAACAATATATTAAAAAATAAAATATAGACTCCCATCTTAAAGTCCTTAGTTTATCATTCAGTAACCTCTTTGGTTTAAGAGTAGATAACTATGGGATTAAAATGAAAATCCCCT
>NW_006283559.1:0-1011 GCF_000327345.1 Myotis davidii
GACCTGGAATTGAACCAGCAACCTCTTGGTGCACAGACAACACTCAGCCAACTGAGCCACACTGGCCAGGACTCATTGGTTGATTCTTGTATGTGCCTGGACCAGGGATAGATCCCACAACTTTGGTGAATCAGGATAATGCTCCAAGCAACTGAGCTACCTGGCCAGGACTGTACTGGGTTTTCTTTTTCACTAATCTTCACCTGATAATTGATTTTTAGAGTGGTAGTGGGTTTGGGAGGGAGAAGATAGGGAGAGAGAGAGAGAGAAAGAGAGAGAGAGAGAGAGAGAGCGGTTTTTCCATTTATTTATGCTTTCATTCATTGCTTTTTGTATGTGCCGTCTGGGGATTGAACCCACAACTTTGGTGTATCCGGGGGGGATGCTCCAACCGAGTTACCAACCAAGGCTGTACCCAATTTCCAAGGGTCTCTAAGAAGACCTTGTCAGAGCCATGTGGACTAACAAGAATGGTATTCTTGCTGCCCCCAATCTGTTCACCATTTAGAATTTTGGGTTGTCTTCTTGCTATCATTGTTGCTGCTGTAATTACTGTTCCTTTGGAAATCATCTGCCTTTTCTCTGGTTTAAGATTTCCTTTCCGTTTTTCCCATTGCAGCTTTCCTAGAGACCAGGTGAAGAATAATTTGTCATAATCCTTTGTGTGGCTTGGTGTGGTTCTTCAACCTGAGACTTCATCGATGCAGGAAATTCTCAGGCACATCTCCTTGAAAACTGCCTTTCCCTGTATTTTATATTATCTTACCAGGAGGTAAATCTTCTCACTCCACCCTCTATATCTTAACTATTTTACGCTTTTTAATGGCTGCCTATGATACCTAACCCCTTCTTGACCCCAAAGTGTACTGGGGAATTATCAGCTGAGAATTCTACTCAGTTAATCTATCACTTAAAAATGAGCGTAGCTCTGGCCGGTGTGGCTCAGTTGGTTGAGTGTCATCCCGTGCACTGAGAGGGCACCAGTTCAGTTCCCCAGGTTGTGGGCTTGAT
>NW_006283560.1:0-237 GCF_000327345.1 Myotis davidii
TATGCTAATTAGACCACACAGCCAAACGACCTTTGGATGTCCTTCTGGATGAAGCCGCAGCACCGGGGACCGAAGCAGAGGCAGTTAGGGGTAATCAGGCAGGCAGGCGAGCAGTTAGAGGTGATCAGGCAGGCAGGCAGGCCGGTGGTTAGGAGCCAGCAGTCTTGACTTGCAAGAGGGTGTAAGCCAGGCTGAAGGCCCCTCCCCATGCATGAATTTCATGCATCGGGACTCTAG
>NW_006283561.1:0-468 GCF_000327345.1 Myotis davidii
TAGAGGCCTGGTGCAGGAAATTTGTGCATGGGGAGGGAGGATGTCTCTCAGCCCAGCCTGTACCCTCTTACAATCTGTGACTGCTGGCTCCTAACCACTTGCCTGCCTGCCTGCCTGATCACCCCTAACTGCCCTCCCCTGCTGTCCTAGTTGCCCCAAACTGCCTCTGCCTGCCTTATTGCCCCCAAATGCCCTCCCTTCCCAGACTGGTTGCCCCCAACTGCCCTCCTCTCACCCTGCCAGCCTAATAGCCCCCAACTGCTCCCCTGCTGGCCTGATTGATGCCTAACTGCTCCAGTGCCAGACCGATCACCCCCAACTGCCTTCCCCTGCAGGGCTGAGGGGACTGGGGGACTGAGGCTGGATGAGGTGGGGCTGAGGGGACTGGGGGACTCTGGCTGGATGAGACAGAGCTGAGGGGACCGGGCTCCGCCATCTTGTGAGTGTGTGACAGTCAATTAGCATATT
>NW_006283562.1:0-469 GCF_000327345.1 Myotis davidii
AAAAGATGGGAGAGCTGCTGCCCTGTTTAGTTTCCCCATTATTTACGGTGATTTTTAGCTGAAGATAAATGGTAAGAGAGATGTTTTTGATTAGAAATTTCATTCAAGAAGTCACTGGAAGAAGATTTGACTTTGGGTGGTGGGCACCCGATGCAATATTCAGATGACATATGGAATTGTACACCTGAAACCTATATAATTTTATTAACCAATGTCACCCAATAAATGTAATTTAAAAAGAAAGTCATCTATAATAATAAAAGCATAATATGCTAATTAGACTGGACAATTGAACAACCTTCTGGACACCCTTCCGGACTACCTTCCGGACGAAACCGGGGCTGTGAGGGCCAAGTCCCTCACATGAATTTTGTGCATTGGGTCTCTAGTCTATTATATAAACACCGTGTTTTGTTCAGAATAAGTAGGAAAACTATATTTCTCAAAGGAAGCAAATTATGCCTGATGT
>NW_006283563.1:0-206 GCF_000327345.1 Myotis davidii
AAGCTTCTGCACAGCAAAAGAAACCATGAACAATATAACAAGAGAGCCCACTGCATGGAAGAACAGATCTGTCAATGATATATCTGATAAAGGGTTAATATCCAAAATATATAAGGAACTCATACTTAACAAAAGGAAGACAAACAACCCAATTAAAAAATGAGCCCAGCCTACCCTAACTGGTTTGGCTCAATGGATACAGCGTC
>NW_006283564.1:0-2867 GCF_000327345.1 Myotis davidii
GGTACTTCCTTCTTAAAACAAAACAAGACAAAGGAAAAGCCTTCATTATGATTCATTATTTTAAAAGCAACACTGTGGAGCCTGGCCAGTGTGGGTCAGTGGTTGAGTATCAACCTGTGAACCAGGAGGTCATGATTCAATTCCAGGTCAGTGCACATGCCAGGGTTGTGGGCTCGGTCCCCAGTGGTGAGTATGGAGAAGGCAGCCAATCAGTGATTCTTTTTCATCATTGATGTTTCTCTCTTTCTCTTTCCCCCTTCCCATTTGATGCCGCATCCATTTGCAGCAAGCGTTCAGGATCTGAAGAAGGGGCCGCACACAAATGAAAACACTAGACAAGAAATATGAATTTCGAAGGCATGGGGGGCCAGGCAGAAACACCCCTCTAGTAGAGAAGCTCTCTGAAAATTGGGTCCCATCTGCTTTTATTCACTTGAATTCACATTTGCCCTTTAGGAATGCATACAGGCATATCAAAGGTAAAGTTTGGTACACAGTAAAAGGACTATCAGTTTAGGGGATTGCCTTGAGCCATTTGGCCAATAGCAGGGCAATATTATGCTGATATTCAGCCCTGCTGAATATCAAAGTCCGTTGGCTTTCCAGTGGGTCTTTTCACATTAATATGCTAACTACTATTGGTCTTTGCCTCTGGCAATCTGAAATCAATACAAATATATATATTTTTTAAAAGCAAAACTGTGGCCGAAACCAGTTTGGCTCAGTGGATAGAGCATCGGCCTGCGGACTGAAAGGTCCCAGGTTTGATTCCGGTCAAGGGCATGTACCTGGGTTGCGGGCACATCCCCAGTGGGAGATGTGCAGGAGGCCGCTGATCGATGTTTCTCTCTCATCGATGTTTCTAACTCTCTATCTCTCTCCCTTCCTCTCTGTAAAAAATCAATAAAATATATTAAAAAAATAAAATAAAAGAAATAAAAGCAAAACTGTAGAGAAATTTAGAAATGCTTAAGCAAAAGGAAGTAAACAGAAATCCCCTGTTATCCCACAGTAATAGTTTTAGGTTTATCTTTGTGTTTTTTATCCCTAGATGAGATCATACCAACACCTCTCCAACTTAAAAAAACAACACCAACAATTTTATGGCCCATACTTTGACATACTATGAACAATTTTATTTCATTATAAATTTTTACATGTAATTTAATATATTTTTAAAACAAAAATGGTGCATGCTATTGTTAGAATTTTGAAGAAAAATAAAGAAAAGGAAAAAGCTCACTTTTACCACTATTAGTCTTTTGGTGCACAATTTTCTAGGCAGTTTTCTCTATATAATAATTATAGGTATTATATACATATACAGTTTAAAATGTTCTTTTCTATAACCTCATTTTTGTAGTTTTATAATTATTTTTATTTAATATTGAGTAGACATGAAATGTGGATTGAGAATAAAGGCTAACAATATGACAGGCATCCCTGCACTCTCCACCCATATACCCCTCTATAATTCTGTCCCCTTTCCCTTCCTCCTCTGAGCCATCACTCTCCGTAATATTGTTTACACTACACGCTTGATTATGCTTCTGAGATTCACCCATGTTACTGTGTGTAGCTGTAGTCGTTTGCTTTTACTCCTGCTGATATTTCGGTGTCTGACTATACCACGAGATTTCTTTTTCATTTGCCCCCTTTTATGCTTGCTAATGCCAGCAGGGCTGTTATGAGCATTCTTGTGAATGATTACTGGCATACATATGCAATGGTATCTGCAGGATGTATGTAGGAGAAGGTTGGCTATGTTTACCTTTACTCTACAGATGACAACAGTCTTTTCCAAAGCAATAGGACTAATTCACATTCCCAGCAGCAGAGTATATGTATCGATTGTTCCACACCCTCTCTGATATTAACACTTCTCAAATTTCATATTTAATAAAATTTTGAGGGGGTATCCAGGAAGAAGGAAAACTATTCTTTCCAAACCCAGAAACCAGAACTGAGTACTCATAGTCAACAAGTGTTGCTGGTTTGATGAATTTCTTACAGTGTCTGTCTAGACTCAGCTCATTGCAGCCAAGGAAATCCCCTGTGTGACTGAGGAAAAAAAATAAAGGGAAGTAAGAGGGGCCCATGTGATCTCCCAGAACATTTAGTCAATAACACAATTCAAAATCAAAACGGAATTAGAACCATAGAATAACATGCATAAATTTAAAATAAATGTAAACAGAGCCCTAGACTATGTCTGGAAGAGGTGTTTGAGGTTACATAGGTCAGATTGAGCTCAAGTCCTTGTGCCCAATCAGTTAGCATTTCTGGTGCTTTCCTTGTAGGTTCCAAACCCTCAAGAGTCTAATTTCAATTGCTTGTGTATGTTTGGACTTACACCTTTCTGGAATTGACACTGACCTTTCCAGTCTCTTACATGGAGGGAGCAATGGTGAGAGGGAGAGTATACTAGTATAATAAAAAAGGAACAATTCTACAGCAGAATACCTATGGGATTCATCCTCTATCTCTATCTCTGTCTTTATCTCTATCTCTGTCTCTGTCTCTGTCTCTGTCTATCTCTCTGATCTGGGGATCTTGGAGACTGTTTTCAGAGCCAAGAATGGTCCCCCAATCTCAAAGTGCCTAGACTTTTTTCATTGCTCATAGGGGCTCGACTGCCTTCCACTATCCCTTCCTCTCTTTGTATGGAGGGAGCTCTTCTCAACTCCCTGCTGGCTCTGGGCCTATGCAGAAACACCTCAGGGACCATTCCCCAGGCCCTGCACACCTGGTGGGGCCCCAGGGGCTGGGTCTTCCCAGGATGGTACCCCATCCCCATATCTATGCTTTGTGGTTTGTGGGCTGTGTTCCACTCCATGTCCTGTAGGCTCTCTCCCCCCTGGTGGGCA
>NW_006283564.1:3558-9266 GCF_000327345.1 Myotis davidii
AGCAGGTGCTAATTTAGCCTCTGCTCGAGGCTACCCAGCAGGAGTTACGGAGAGATCTGCAGATTCCTCTTCTTTGTCTGCAGTTTGGAGGTGCCCAGATGAGGCCAAGCTGTGAGGCAATGCAAGTTGCTGTGGGGCCTTGGGCCTTCTTTTAGGTATTCTGGGTCTCTCTGACCCAGCTGCAGTTTGTTAGGTAATTTTAGATTGCAAAGGGCCAGGCCATTCATATGCAAAAGCCTCTGTGCACAGCTTGGGTGGGGCGGGGTCTCAGGGAATCAGCAGGGCAGAGCAAACAGCTATAGCTGATCCTCATCCCTGCCCTAAGAAGCCCCAGGTCTCAGTGTCCCACAGTAATCACTGCAAGCATCTCTGAGAGAAAGCCTCCTTCGAGTTTCACTTGATGCCAGACAGTCCAGTTTCTCCCTGTATGAGTCTGGGTCCCCAGAGACTATCCTGGAACTGGAGTTCAGAGCAGTTGGGAGCTTGTGTCTCTCTCCCAATTGAAAAAGACAACCGTGTCCTCAGTTGCCAGCCCTTTCCGCGAGTGCCTCCATACCTCTGCACTTTACTTCCACACCTCCTCTGAGTGTCAGTATGCTTTTCTCTTTCCTTCTAGTTGTAGAATTTCCACTCAGCCAGTCTTCCTGGGTTCTGGATAATGTCCATTTTCTCTTTTAATTGTAGTTTTGAAGTGGTTGTGCGAGGCAGCAATTTCAGGTGTTTACCTTGCTGCCATCTTGGTTTCTCCTCTGTTCTTTAAGAACTTATAAGATTTGGTGTGTTCCTTAAGAACCACTTGAATGAGTGGAGTTTTAGAGTAGTAGTTAAGAATAGTTAGCAATTCTGTAAAATAGGCTAGAGCAGCCGTGGGTAAACTATGGCCCGCGGGCCGGATCCGGCCCGTTTGAAATGAATAAAACTATTGAAATAAAAGACCGTACCCTTTTATGTAGTGATGTTTACTTTGAATTTATATTAGTTCACACAAACACTCCATCCATGCTTTTGTTCCGGCCCTCCGGTCCAGTTTAAGAACCCATTGTGGCCCTCGAGTCAAAAAGTTTGCCCACCCCTGGGCTAGAGAATAGTTTGTTTTTAAGCTTTCCATATATTTGTGGGTTGTTGTTTTTTTTATGTTGTTGTCATCGTCCACCTTCTTCTTCTTTCTTCCTCCTCCTCCTCTTCCTCCTCCTCTTCTTTCCCTCCCTCTTTCTCCTCTTTCTCTTCCACTTCCTCCTCTTCCTCTTCTTCCTCCTCCTCCTCCTCCTCCTCCTCCTTTTTCTTGTCTCTTTTGTCCCAGACATCTCCCATTTGTATGTTTTGTCTTGTTGTTTCCAGAGATGGAAGATTTTGTATATATATTGACTATTCCACTTCCTCCTCTTCCTCCCTCCTCCTCCTCCTTCTCCTCCTCCTCCTTCTTCTTTGATATAAAAACAACTTCATCGTGGCAGCACCTGTGACTTCAGTAACAACATGTTATTATAATTTTCTATCTCACTGTGGTAAGACAACAGTTAATTCATATTTCCAATATATATTCTGTCTGTAGAGTAGGTTCAGAACCCACAGTTAAAGGTAGAATGGGGGAGTTGGTGTCTTTTGCGTAAGCCGTTGATGGTGGAATGGAGAAGTTGGTGCCTTTCGCAGTAGCCGTTGATGGTGGAATGGAGGAGATGGTGGCATTTGTGGTAGCCGTTGACAGTGGAATGGAGGAGTTGGTGCCTTTTGTGAATCCCACCGACAGTAACAAAACCATGGCAGTACGGAAGCTGAGCTCTGGACACAGGGCCAGGGCCTGGGCAGGGTGGAGGGAGGGATGGAGACACAGCTTTCAGGAGACGAGCATCCTGGAGTCCAGCCTCAGCACCTCAGCCGCCTCAGGTCCTCTGAGTGGGGCGCTTGCTTGCAGGCACTGATTTTCGAGAGAGAACTTTCCACAGCAGCACAGGTGGCCTCCTCGTGCTTCTCAAATGTTAGGATTTCAGACAAAACTGGTTCATGACATGCACCCCCTCCACAGGTGCCTTGGGGAACAGGCGGGAAGGGGCGGTTTTGTTTTCCGGGCTGACATTTCACTTAAATGGCCGGGGACCACCCACAGCGTCCTCGGGGTGCTCCCAGCCTGGCCTTCCCGGCTGCAGGGCCTCCCGGCTCCCGTGCCATTATGGAGGGTCATGTTCTTCAGCCAGAGATTCCCACAGAGCCCAAAGGCCTAAGACCAGAGCAGCTTTCCCTGAAATCTCCAGTGAAGATGGGCCCAGGTGCACACTCCCAGTGAGGAGGAAACTGGTCTTGCAAGGCGCCTCGGGCTATAAAAACTGTGAACAATGCACTGCCCTGGGGGGCGGCGGGGGAGGGTTGTTATGCTTGTACCAGGACAGACCATCCATTGGATGTGGCCTGACACCTGGAGGCTTTCCTGCAGGGCCAGGAAAGGGGCAGGAGGCATATCTGCAAGACAAAGACCCCAGCAGGATATATATAGACAGGTTCTCTGCATCTTTCTTCACTCTGATTTGGAAATTATTCCCGGAGTCCACTAGTGTTAATAAATGGGATCCCTCCCTTTCTCTAGGAAGCATGCTTGGTATTTCTTTGGCTTCTGTAACACCATCTCCACTGCATGAAGCACTGAACTCAGGAATAACAGGCTGGCATTTGCAGGACACTCTGGCTTTCAGAATGCATAAGGATGCCTCACTACACCCATCTGCTGGGTCCCATTTTATTATTATTGTTATTATTATTATTATTATTTGTTTTTTAGATAAATAAACTTAAACTCAGGAGGGTGAAGGGACTTACTTAAGGTTCATGACAATACCGGTGGAAGCTCGGGGTCAAACCCAAATTTAATGATGTTAAAGCCCCATGTCATTTTATGCTGCCCCTTAATTTAAGAAATGTCCACAGGAAGAATCTTGCTTGCATTTACTATTATGTAGTTTTAAGATATGTGTGCTTGACAAAATCTTTCATGAGTTATAACCCAAAGGATGCTTTATCATCATCATCACTCCCAAACTGCCTATTCAGAACTCCCTTCAGTTCCCAGGAAAATGTTTAAACATTTTTTAATGCATTGTCGAAACCTTATTCCATTTAAAATGCTGTCCAATTTTACTTTCTCAGAGCCCCAGAAGTATAGTTAATTACCAGGTATGTGCCTCAATTCAACCATCATTTTTTTTCATGGACCATTTTATTTTTATTATTATTAGCCATGAGTTTTTTAAAAAATCTTTATTTCACCTACCCAACCTCTCATGGACCATTTTAATTCCTCTGAAAGAATGAGTGAGGCTTAGATTTCCCAAACTTTTCATGTTATAATTATGTCTTCATAAGCCTCTCTGATTGACTTCATGATCTGGCTTTTTACTGACCTTGCTGCCTATTCTTACCCATATTCCTTTCCTCACTGACTTCACCTCTACTGAATCTGAGAGCTCTCCTCAGATGTGACTCAGGTAGACCACCTTCACTTGTGTACCCTGCTCACCACCTTCTTCAATCCTGTCACTGAAAAGATGATCGGCAGATATTAACTTGCAGACTCTGATCTACCTCGTTCAAGCATGTAGCCATTTCACACAGCCACTCATATGTTACAGGTACTGGAAAGATCAGGAAACAATTACTTGATATCCGTTATAATACATTTCTTCCCCTCTCAATTGAACATTGAGACCAATTCATTGAATAAACTTTAGGTTTTGAGAATTTCACAGCATAAAGCCCATCACTGACAGAGCAATGAAGGGAATGCTCCACAAGTTAATATATAGTTGAGAAAAGAGGGCATTCATATTCGATTTCTTTATTTAATTCAGGGCCTTAATTATTAGTGAGTATGTATACCATTATATTTTGGCAAGTACACATGATTAAACTCTTTTATAAATTCAGAAAATGAATAATGTCTTAAAATCAAGGAAAGTCCTAAGGCATCAGAGAGATTGTTTTTTTCAGTATCATAAAGGAAAATGGTTGCCAGCAAGCAGTGTGGCCAGGTTATCCAAGGTGACAACTGTCTCTACTCCACAGGGACCAACTTTGGAAGCTTCCTTGTTGTCTAGAACTGCTTCCCTGATTCACTGTACAGGCTGAATCAGTCAAGCATTTAAAAATTTGTCTTCAGCACTGCTTGTTAGCAGGCAGCTTCAGTTGGAAAACTAATTTCATTTTCACATTTGCTCATTTCATTCATTCACTCAACAGACCATCAATCTCCTATGATATGCCAAGAACTGTGTTTAGTTCTGGGGATGATAAGATATGGTTCCTTCTAGCACTTGAAGAGCTTACAAACTAGAGATGGAGGAAGATGCACCAATAACTCAATAAAAAATAGTGCTTTGACTTTATTTGTATTATTGGAATTTTATAAACCCCTTCAAATACACTAAGTGCTCACATAACCATGCTGGTATGTTCTGAAACTTTTAAGTGAAATGATGTAAAACAAAACCAATTTTACAATATAGGTTAAATAATAAGACAAGAGTTAAGTTCCTGTGGACATTATAACACAACAAAATGATGTTGAATTTGAGGACCTGTGGTACTACATCAGGGAGAGGGGGAGGGAGAGGGAGAGGGTTAAGTTCCTGTGGACATTATAACACAACAAAATGATGTTGAATTTGAGGACCTGGGGTACTACATCATTAAAAATTGAAATACACCTTTAAGAAAGGGCTAGAGATATGAGAAATCCACATGAATGTGTAAGTTATTTAGAGAGTTAACACTGAAGATTTGCATTCTGAAAGCAGCTTTGAACCTTAGATGCAGATGAACTTTGTTTTAGTTGCTTATAAAATTTATGCAGAGGTATCTTCTAATAGGAGTCAGTAATTTGGGGAGGGGAGTGCTGCAAATTAAGATCCTACCTTGGTGGCAGGTCCATTTTTTCTGTTCTTCAGGTTATAGTCTGAAACAGGAGCTACAGGATGGGATGACTAAAACAATTTACTGCCTTTGGGTACCCATAACCCTGTAACTGGCATATGCATGGCTTTCTAAGTTGTTCCATCATCACTTTCACCACCAGAGTTCAGTGCAACTTTTCAATTAGTCAGGGCCCCTGGAAATGATGACGAAAAGTACTGTGGCTTAAAAAATAATACTTATAGATTACTATGAACTTATTGCTTAAAATGTATCCTATTTAATATTCATAATCACTATGAAATTGATAAATTTCAGGTGTATCAAAAATAAGTCTCTGTGTCAGATTTGTGATATTCTTAGGTCTATGTCTTTTGTCTTTTGGTTCATGTTGGCATCAGACAGGGCAGTTCAGCATGAGGCCCTTGCCCTAAACAGCTCCCAGTGCTAACTAAGTACTGGCAATTTACTACATTGTTTTCAGTGATCGTTCAAAAGGAATCAGTAAGGTAAACTTTGTGGATTTTCTTTGACTAATGAGACTCCTTTCAACATTGAAATTCTAGACTTTAGAGACTAGAATAGACCTGGGTTATGGGGAGGAGATGTGAGAGACCTGTAAGTGGAAGTATCTGAATATTGACCTGCCACCTAGAATCCTATCTAATAATAGACAAACATGGTAATTGATCGTACCTTCACTATGCCACCCATGGGCTAATCAGCACAATATGCAAATTAACCACCAGCAAAGATGGAGGCTAATTTGCATACTTCAGGCAGGGTGGGACAGCGTGAGCCGCCAGCGCAAG
>NW_006283564.1:10301-11175 GCF_000327345.1 Myotis davidii
AAGGCACATTGACTGAACAGCAGAATGATCGCTTGCTATGATGCGCACTGGCCACCAGGGAGCAGACGCTCAATGCAGGAGCTGCCCCCTGGTTGTCAGTGCACTTTCATATGGGGAGGCCCACTCAGCCAGAAGCTGGCTCATGGTTGGCCAGCACAGAGGTGGTGGCAGGAGCCTCACCCACCTCTGTGGCAGCACTAAGAATGTCCAACTAACGGTTTAGACCCAATCCCTTGGGGGCCTAAGCCTTTAGTCGGACATCCCCCGAGGGCTCCCTGTCTTCCAGAAGGATGTCTGTCTGCAAGCTTAGGCCTGATTCCCCGGAAAGTGGGCCTAAGTCGACAGGTGGACATCCCCCAAGGGGTCCTGGACTGCAAATGGGCACAGGCCGGACTGAGGGACCCCCCCTGAGTGCACAAATTTTTGTGCACCGGGCCTCTAGTTAATAATTTCATAGACTTGGGTGATGGTGTCCATAATTTTCTCCAGTATTTGTATGGTACTTATAAAACTAGTTGTTCATATCTAGTACTTCATCTGCAAGTCTTACTTGATTTTGAAGCTACAGGACACCTCAACTGATACCTGGGATTGTTGGAATTTAATTTTTATTTCTGATAACAAAACATTTTGAAGTCTACATTAAGACTCTAGGAAGGACCTTTACTTCAAAATTCCTTACAGCTTCCGGATCTTTCTGACCTTGAAGAAAGGGAAAATGAAGGTATTGTGGTGGCATCACTTCAGAAGCAAAGTCGAAGTTCTGTGCTTTACAGGTGGTGTCATCCTGAGTGCAGGAGTCTCGGAGTTGGCATGGCCGAGGAGCCCTTGGGTAGCTGGAGGAGGGTCTGTTTCTGGTGTGTGTTGGGGTGGT
>NW_006283564.1:11272-14197 GCF_000327345.1 Myotis davidii
TTGTTTTTGTTTTTTAATTTTAGGCAATACCTGACAGAACCTTTAACTTTAAAATTTTAGAGATGACTTCCTGATAGGATGCTTAGGAGGAGGGAAATTTTGGTTAAGATTTTGCTTCAAATAATGATCACATGTAGCCTTCCATTAAAACTATCTTCCAAAGATTTAAATAAACTCTCATGAAAATATTCAATCCTTTGCCTCTTATAGAGGGGCTTGAGGAGAAAGTCAAATGTAAATAGGATATTCTGATTAGTATTGAGTTTTTTCCTAAAATCTATAGCACTTTGGCTTAGGGTTTTAAGTCAGAGGCAGGGCTGTTTGTGCTTGGAGTGGATTAACTGCTGGCCTGGCCTGCTTGGGTTGCATAAGTTCCTCCTCTGCCTCCCTCCGCCACCCCCCCTGCTCACTCCCCACCCCCCGCAGTACCCTCGGGATCTTTTGGCATCAAAGGGGCAGGAGGGGGACACCGTTGGGGGCTCCCCTGCCTTCCTCTCCAAGCTGGAAAGGGAGACAAGGAGGGAGGCCCTGATGAGATATATGCCACAGTATACAGGTGCTTGGGCTATCTTCAGGACCCCCCACACCCCATCCTATCCCAACCTCACTGGGCTCCCTATAGTGGCCCTTCATGGGCTCAGTGCTCCTTGGCGACATAGTTCAGTTCTGGCCACACAGCCAGAGGGAAGAAAAGGCTGAAGGCAATCCAGAGGGGCCTCAGCAATTCCGATGGGCCTTCTCCCTGCACCCATTTCCGCAGGCCTGCACCTCCTGCCTGGCCCCAACACCTCCCCCCTCAGCTCTCCCTTCTTCCTTGGCTGCACTCACATCGGAGGGGACAGTAGGGGCAGACCACTCATGCAGCCTCCAGCACCAGCTCTGTGCCCCACATACTAGGTGCCCATGTGCTGGACCCACGGGGAAGGGTGCTCTGCTCCAGGCACCTAGGCAACAGCCAGGGCAAGTGGGCTATTGCCCAGGATAAGGTGGTGCCCAAGATGGGGCTGAGCTTCTCCAAGGCGGGCAGTAGCCAGAGGAAGCCCCCCCCCATCCCCATCCCCCATCAGGTAAATGCGTATATGTGGATATGCTTTGAAAGTAAAAATTTTCTAGGGATGGTTTAACATATAGGTGGATTTGAATCCTGCTGTATGGTCAAGGGAAGTTATTCTGATATTAGTAGCCCATCCTGCGATATTGCGCACAGTAGGCCGCCCGCTGCTCCCGCGGGAGCTTTGCCTTTGCCTCCAAAAACTGCTTCTCAGTAGGGCCAATTGTTGGCATTTAGGAGAGAAAGATTATTTTTTTGTGAGACTCTGTCTTGCCTGCTTATTAAGGGCCATGATGTTCCCAGCCTTTGTGGCACCCCAATCACCGCATACTTTTCTAAACACTCTCTTGAGGGGCACTATAGGTCTCTCTCAAATTGTCCATGTCCGCTCCGGCTCCAGGGGGCCGGCGGGAGCCGGGGCACGGTGGCTCACCAGCCCACCTGTCTGTCTCCGCTCTGGGACTCGCCTGCGCAAAACCTCCTCCTGAATGGTCGTGAACCCTTATGGCATCCTAGCCTAATTTGCATATTTCCTTTTTTATATATATACATATATATAAAGTTTCTCAAGATATGTTATGGTAGATGCAAAACAAAATAAACAGGCTCAGTTATGGTAAAGATTGACTTTTATCAGGAAAGAT
The DNA here is from genome assembly GCF_000327345.1 of Myotis davidii. Lineage (NCBI taxonomy): Eukaryota > Metazoa > Chordata > Mammalia > Chiroptera > Vespertilionidae > Myotis > Myotis davidii. The sequence goes on from NW_006283564.1 coordinate 12,968, forward strand.
TCTAGCCCAGGTTATGACTACCTGCCATAAACTGCTTTTACTTAAAAAGTTTTAATTTCAAAACATCCTTTGTGGTTACTTCAGGTCAGTGTGGCTTAGTTGGTTGAACTTGGTCCCATGCATCAGGAGGTGAGGGCAAATGCCCGGTTTCAAATTCAATTCCAGTAGGATGGCACGAGGTAAGCATCTAATATCTCTCTCTCTCTCTCTCTCTCTCTCTCTCTCTCTCTCTCTCTCTCTCTCCCTCTCCCTCTCCCCCTCTCTCTCCCCCTCTGTCTCTCTCTCCCCTCCCTTTTCGTTCCTCTCTCTGAAATAAAAAACAGTAATAAATAATTAAGCATCTTTATAAAGAACAACAAAAAACCCCTCCCAACTGTTGGATAGCCATCAAGGAGTTGCTGGAGATAAAGAAGAATATGTGAGCAGTAACTGCCTACAACATCCCTCCTCAGGACTTCCTTTCAGGAAACATACTGATGGGGCCACTGCTCCATTCACTTGTCCTGCCTCAGCCTCTGTGGACCCCACTGCGGGTCATGTGTGTGCTCCTCCGCTCCCTCCAGCTCAGCCCAGCACCAAACCGATCTACTTCCTTCTGTGTCCAACACAGATCCTTCGACGCGTGATTCCAAGTGAATGTACTGGTTCCTCCACTCCTGCAAAGAGAGGAGAGTCATTGCTAAATCACATTAAGTCAGTGAGACTTAAATGCCTGAGTGAGTAAAAGAAATCCTCAGTGAACAAGATTTAATAATTGACCTAAATGACCAGAGATAAATGCTGGTGGCTTAGCAATATGAGATGCAGAATGGTGCCAACCACACACAGAACAATAGAACAGTGTCCCCCAGTGGAATAGTAAGACAGGGAAACAGCCCAGCATGTTTTGTGGCAGGATTAAGCAGGGGAAACACAGAATTCATATATATCTGTCTGTTTCTAGGAGGGCTTTTGCTGGAGAAAGCGGCCGCCTTGGCTAAGGGATACGTTTAGACCTCTCAATGCCACATACAAGCAAAACATGGCACAGAAGCTACACAGCAAGGACTGTCTAATGAGGATGAGATTTTCTATGAGAATAAAGGGTAAATGGGGACAATTTGGAATTCTTATCTGAAATGGTCAGGTGGGGTTCTAGGCAGAGTGCAAGGGCCTCCAGTTCCTATGTGGTTAATTAGTTTGTGGATGCTGTTCTCTTGGTGCCTGCCCAAGTTACCTCCCAAAGGTCCT
>NW_006283564.1:15117-17032 GCF_000327345.1 Myotis davidii
GAAGCATTCACTGACTGAAATCATAGGAAGAGGCATCTTACTAATTTGATCCCTTTGCTTTGCCTGAGAAACAGTTTCATGTCACCTGTTGCAGGAGAAGTACAATTGATCATGAAGATGTAGTTACTGAAGATGAACTTTTGGACCAACTTCTAAGTCACACAGCAAAAGTATAGTGGGATGTATTAGAAAATGACTTTTTCTTTTTATCCCATTTCAAAGGATAAAAGTCCTTCTTGGATGTGCAATGAATTTACCCATGGTGACTCTTCTCCAGTTTTCTCATCAGGAAGCTTCTCTAGCCTGATGCTGAGATGCATTTTTTTTTTACCACACAATTATTGCTTTGTATTAAATATGTGGTTGTATTACCAGAGAAATGCATGGAGCGGAGAAAATGGCAGATATATTAATGGTGTTACCACTCAGATTTGGGTTCTAGCAGACTTTGTGATCTAGAGAGTAGACATTAAATATATGATTTGGTGGGAAGAGTGCACAGGTGTGTGTGTGTGTGTGTGTGTGTGTGCGTGCGTTTGGATGTGTGAGTGATGGAGACAGATGGATACAATGGAGGACATGAGAAGAAAGGTTTGAATGAAAAAAGAGCAGAGGTCACCATCCTTAAATAAAAATTCGGATATTTTCATGGCACATTTGCCCAGGTTTTCCATATATATATTTCTGTGCAGTAAATAGTTGTAGTTATTTTGTATTTTGATTCAGAAATAACCTTTACAACCAGGCTGGCATGGCCCAGTGGTTGAAGGTTGACTTGTGAATCAGATTATCAGTTTGATTTCTGATCAGAGCACATGCCCGGGTTGTGGGCTAGATCACCAGTGTGGAGCATTCAGGAGGTAGCTGATCAATGATTCTCTCCCCTCATCGATGTTTCTCTCTTTCTTTCTCCCTTCCTCTCTAAGATCAATAAAAATATATTTAAAAACAAAAAGAAATAACTTACATTTTTTCAAAATTCTCAGCAAAAATAATTTGAAAGAATTATACAAGGATTCATTTGAAGGCCTGCTATTCTTCAAGTATTTGTAAGTTAATTATAAATTATATTTATTTATGAGTTTTTAGTTATATATAAAATAAAGAAGGGGTTCAAATCAGGTAATCTCTACAATTTATGCCAGGAATAAAATTCTACAATTCTGTAAGTTGTTTAGGGCTCCAGCCCATCTCTAGCATTTAATATCTCCCATGCATTTTCAATTTTATAATCATATAGACAAAATATAGACAGGAAAAACTTTTTAATTATCGAGGAAAAATGGTATCGAGGTCTGAATTATTATACACATTCCTATGAGCCTTGTTATATGTGTTCATGTACCATCTGCTTATATTTATATTTATATGTATATTTATATGTATATTTATACTTATATATATTTATATTTATATTTAGGGCCCATGGATGAAATTGGGCCTATGGTGTGTGTTTTTACAACCCATAATGGTTTTGACACTTTTGAAGGGCTGTAAAAGAAGAGAGGAATTCAGCTTAACCTCAAATTGTCTTTTATAGGACAATAAACATAGAACACTTGCATTAATTTAAATGCCATTAACTCAGAATTTTTTATAATATACCAGTAATCTAAATTAGATGAACATTTATACATTAAATGTTTAATTAATCAGATGAGTTATGTAAACAGTATTATTAAGAACATATTAAGTTACCAAGAGAGCAGACTGGTGTTAAGGATTTCATTGTAGGAATTGTTATACTAATCCTGTCTAATAATAGACAAACATGGTAATTAACCATATCTTTGCCATGCCTCCTATTGGCTATATAGCAAGATATGCAAATTAACCCTACCAAGATGGTGGCCAGCAGCCACACAGCTGAAGAGAGCAGGAAGCTTGCTTGTTCCAGGGATGGAGGAAGCCAAGG
>NW_006283565.1:0-365 GCF_000327345.1 Myotis davidii
AAGGTTCAGAGGCAAACTAAGGGCCCTTGGCACGGGCTGGGTGGCTCAGGTGGTTGCGTGTCACCCCGGACACAAAAAGGTTTCCGGTTTGATTCCTGATCAGGGCCCATACCTAGCTTTTAGGTTCGATACCTGGTTGGGGCACGAACAGGAGGTGTCTGATGGATGCTTTCCTCTCACACTGATGTTTCCCTCCCTTCCTCTCTCTTCCTAAAATCAATAGAAACATATTCTTGGATGAGGATTTAGAAAGAAAAAGAAGAGTTCTTGGGGCTTAGGAGCAAGAAAGGTAAGGGTAATGCACCTGCGGGGGGCGGGGGAGGAGAGGGAGAGGAGAGGCTTTAGTGAGCAGCTCTGGAGCTCTG
>NW_006283566.1:0-1112 GCF_000327345.1 Myotis davidii
AAAAAAAAGAAAGAAAAGAAAAAAAGACAGGTTGGGAGCTTCAGTAACCTGCCAGCCGAAAACGGCCCACAACCCCTCACCCAGACTTGGCCAGGCACCCCAGTGGGGACCCACACCTAGAAGGGTGTGTGACCAGCTGCAAACAGCCATCATCCCCTTATCCAGGCTGGCCAGGCACCCAAGCGGGCTCCCACCCTGTTCCAGGACACCCTTCAGGGCAAACGAGCCAGCCCCCACCCGTGCACCAGGCCTCTATCCTATATAGTAAAAGGGTAATATGCCTCCCAGAACCAGGATCAGCAGAGCTGCGAGTCCTCCCGAACCTGGGATCAGCAGAGCTGCGAGGCTCTTCCGGCAACGGGATCAGTGGAGCAGCGAGGCCTCCTAGCACCAGGTTCAGCGGAGCAGGGAGTCCTCACTGCCCTGGTGTCAAGCAGAGCTGCAAGTCCTTCCAGCACTGGAATCAGCAGAGCAGCAAAGCCTCCCAGCACTGGGGTCAGCAGAGCAGCGAGGCCTCCTAGCACTGGGATCAGTGGAGGAGCACGTCCTCCTAGCACTGGGATCAATGGAGCAGGAAGGCCTCCCAGCACCGGGATCAGCAGAGCAGCGAGGCCTACCAGTACTGGGGATCACTGGAGCCACAAGGCCTCCTGGCCCCTGGAGCAGCGTGACAGGTTCAGCGCCCAAACCCCCTGATTGCCCTGAGGCTCTGTGTGTGACAAGGGTTGGGGCCACAACTTCCCTATATGCCCTGCTCTGTTCGTGACAGGGGAAGGCACCCCAACCCCATGATCGACCCAACTCTGTGTGTGACAGGGTGCGGTGCTCCAAACCCCCCATGGGCCCTGCTCTGTGTGTGATGATGTGGAGCCACCACCTCCCCATTGGCCCTGCGCTGAGTGTGATGAGAGAGGGCCCAACCCCCCTGATCCGCCCTGCTCTGTCCGTGACAGGATGCAGTGCCCCAAATACCCTATCGGCCCTACTCTGTGCTTGACACGGGGGAGCCCCCCAACACCCTGATTGCGGCCCTGCTCTGTGCATGACAGTGGAGAGCTCCCCAAACCCCTGATCTGTCATGCTCTATGTGTGACAGAGGGCAGTGCCTAACC
>NW_006283567.1:0-892 GCF_000327345.1 Myotis davidii
GACATGCTGAGCTGAAAAGGTTCGCCATCACTGACATATGAATTGGGGGAGAAGTTGACAATTTAGTCTGTAGCACCAATCTATTCTTCAATTGACCTGAATAATACAGGGTAGGGCAAAAGTAGGTTTATAATTGTGAATACATGAAACAGTGTAGTCTTGTATTATTAATTAATTAATTAATTAATTAAGTATTGTATTCTTTTCCATATGAACAACTGTAAATCTACTTATGCCCCACCCTGTATATGAACACTAAATAAACATTTTCTAAGACTCATGGTTTTTTTAAATATATTTTATTTATTTTTTACAGAAAGGAAGGGAGAGGGATAGAGAGTTAGAAACATCGATGAGAGAGAAACATCGATCAACTGCCTCTTGCACACTCCCCACTGGGGATGTGGGTACATGCCCTTGACCAGAATCAAACCCGGACCCTTGAGTATTAAGGCCGATGCTCTATCCACTGAGCCAAACTGGTTAGGGCTAAGACTCATGTTTTTAAAACTTGTTTATTCCCTATTACATCATACTTTCTAAGATGCAGATCATTTTGAAAGTTACTACTCACTGTACTTTACATCCCACACTATATGGCATAATTTATGAGCTAATATTCCTGGGCTAAATTGTTGTGCTCATTTGGAATTAGGATATCTAAACCTGATATCATTGTCCTAGCTCAGTGGTCGGCAAACTCATTAGTCAACAGAACCAAATATCAACAGTACAATGATGGAAATTTCTTTTTTTTTTTTTTTTAAACATATTTTATTGATTCTTTACAGAGAGGAAGGGAGAGAGATAGAGAGCTAGAAACATTGATGAGAGAGAAACATCGATCAGCTGCCTCCTGCACACTCCCCACTGGGGATGTGCCCGCAACCAA
>NW_006283567.1:1119-4943 GCF_000327345.1 Myotis davidii
GTTTGCCAACCTACCCTAGCTGGTTTGGCTCACTAAATACTCAGACTGCAGACTGAGGGGTCCCAGGTTCGATTCTTGTCAAGGGCACATACCTGGGTTGTGGACTCGATCCCCAGTTGGGGGAGTGTAGGAGGCTGCCAATCAATGATTCTCACTCATTATTGATGTTTCTATCTCTCTCCCCCTCTCCCTTCCTCTCTGAAATAAATAAAAATATACTTAAACCTGATATCATTAATCTAGAACACATCAGGTCTCAGGCATACTGAGTAAATGGTTTTCTACTGTATTTAATTACCAGAGGCCCAGTGCATGAAAATTCGTGCACTGGGTGGGGGCGGGGGATAGTTCTCCCAGCCCAGCCTGCACGCTCTTACAATCTGGGACCCCTTGGGTGGGGTCCAGTCCCATTGCAGCATAGCTCCGGTTATCTGGAGCCTGCAGGCCGGGAGTAGGGACCAAGATTCCCAGGTTGCAGCATGGCTCTGGTTCCCCAGAGCCTGCAGGCAGGGGGAGGGCCCCAGAGGCCAGAAGTCAAAGTAAACATCATTACATAAAAGGGTACGATCTTTTTTTTCAATAGTTTTATTCATTTCAAATGGGCCAGATCCGGCCTGCAGGCCTTTGTTTGCCCATGGCTTCCTAGCTTATGGTTGAGCTAGCTCCCGCTGTGGAAGCGCACTGACCACCCGGGGGCAGCTCCTGCATTGAGTGTCTGCCCCCGGGTGGTCAGTGTGTGTCCTAGTGACTGGTTGTTCTTTGTTGTTACAACTTTATGGTAAATTTGCATATTACACTTTTATTATATGGGATTTTTGGTTCTCTAACACAGAGAGAGGTGCAAATATCATCCCAGTTGTATACCATTTCCACTATAAGATTTGGTAAGTTATCGTAATTATACAGTTGCTGGTATAGTACACAAATACATTTAAATTTAAGATGAGGAAAAGGAAGAATTGGAAATTTGTTTTTTGCCCAAGATCACAAGGTTAACCAGGGGTGGCATTTCTGATGAAGATGCCTTTAGCTGAAGTCATAATCACTTTCTACCTTTATACCAAGTGTATAAAGTGTATATATCAGTATTATATGTCTTTCACAAATACACTATGGTTTGGACTAAAAAGAGCAAAAGATTCATTTGTCTTATCTTTACTGACTAACCTCATTCCAAAGGTTACAGACATCATTCAACCCTTTCTACCTTTCCCCTAACAAATGCATTGGTGTAAGAAGTACCATGAGACAGTGGGTGGTCATCAGAGAAGAAGGTCATACAACTGACATGGAGAGGATAAGCAAATGCATATGCAACTGACTGGAAGAGCAGGGAATAGTAAACAATGGCAGAGTTAAAACAGAGAAAATAGGCTAGGTGATAAGGATTCACAGATAAGTTGAATGATACAGAAGAGAGGGAAATGGCCCCATTGAAAGGGATCAAAGTTCATTGCTGGCTTAGTGAATGGCATTTGAGAAAGGCAAGGAAGCAGAAGCAAATACTAAAATAGAAATGGAACAAAAAACAATAGACATGCTAATGCTGATTTAATACCCTGCCCCAAAATACTTATTTAATTCTCTAAAAAAACATTTATAGACTATTTATTAAGTATTAGGCATATTTTGTACCCAAGATAAAATGTGAAAGTGAATATCATTGTTCTCAAAAGCTCACAATTGGGTGCGTTGGAGGTCAGGGCATGGGGACTAGCATGTATACAATTAAAGCATATCACATGAGACTAGTTTGGTCACATGTTCAGGTTCCAAGTCCATTCACTTTAGAATTATTTTCTTATTGCTGTAAATTATTTTCCATCATGAATTTATTATAATGTTTAATATTGAACTAGTGGTATCGTGTGTTTTTTTTTTACCTTGTAAATATTCTTAATTCAAGATTCTAGAAAGTTCAATAAAACAAAATTATATTAAATCTTCAGATTACATAAGAAAGCTTAATTCTATTATCATGCATACAAGTGCACACACACACACACACATCTCTGAAAAGCTTATATTCAGTTGGAAAAAATGTTGTCACATGAAGCTTTTTTGTCTGCCAAGGTGCCTGTCTGTTATTTTCACTATAGCTGCCACTAACTGCCATTTCATTAATCTATATATAATCATTCCAAAAATATTCTAGGTTTCATGTGAGGACGACCTTATTTCTTTATAGAGGCATTTGTATGTGTGCTTTACAAGGTGATCAGAGCTATGACAGTAGTTGAATTAGTTAATAGGCATAGAGATATCTCTTGGATTTGAAATTATTTTGGAATATTCTTGGATGTGACCTTCTTTATCTGGAAGGCATTCAAAAGATGCAAGAAGATGCCTTTCCATCCTGAAACAAGATATGCTATCCTATCCTATCCTATCCTATCCTATCCTATCCTATCCTATCAGTTCCAATCCAATCCAGTCTATCAAGACTGAGATTTTATTGATTCCTATTGTAATCATGTCACTTTGGATCACTTAGCCTCTATATCTAAGGGAATTGTAAGAAACAAATAAGACTTTTGCTGGTACATCTTGACTATTTAACACATAATTGCTATTTGTAAGATTTGGTTAAACTTTGAAATAATATTTATCAAGGAATTTATGTGTTAAGACCTTATGTTACTTTATCAAAGGCAATCAAATTTTCAGTGATTCATTGTTTGCTCTTCCATCTTCTATTAAGATGCTGAGAAACTCAAAAGACAGTATTTTGCAATGACAGTAAGTTTGCCTCCCTGGAAAGGAGAGCATGGCCGGGTAAAAATGGGAACTACACAGTCAGAGTATGGGGAGGAGGCAGCAATTAGTAGTTGGCTTTTAAACCCAAGACTAGATATTTCAATTTGAGAAACAATGCAGTGGCTCTTTGTGCTGCTGTGAAATGTAAGGCAGACCCACGAGTAAGGCATTTGAAAAAAAGATAAAAGAGCAAGGAAGTTAATGAGAGAAGTTGGAGACAGTGTACAATGGTTCGGGATTATGCAAGCATTTGGTGACAGTGGTATACAAGTACCTACCTCTGGTGCATTTGTGTTCATGTTTGTGTTTGTTTGTCAACTAAATGGTGAATTCAAAAGATAGGGAATTTCTTATTTTATCAATCCACAGACTGCCTAGTGCCATGCCTCACTAGATATGCTTATCAATGGAGTGACAAATGTGTTCCAGTTTTTGAAAAAATCAAAAGCAAACACCAGCGGAAAATATTTTTGAAGTATTCTCTGTTTAAACTGTTTCTTAAATCAGAAAACTAATTATTATGTATGTATATACATAATATATACTATTGATGGTATTATAGATGTACTAGAGGACTGGTGCACAAAAATTTGTGCACTCGGGGGGGAGGGGGGTCCCTCAGCCTGGCCTGTGCCCTCTTGCAGTCTGGGACCCCTCAGGAGATAACGCCCTGCTGGCTTAGGCCTGCTCCCAGGTGGCAGAGGGCAGGCCCAATCCCTAGGTGCAGCCCCTGGTCAGACTCAGAGCAGGGCCGATTGGGGAGTTGGGGTGCCGCCCCCTGTCATGCACAAAGCAGGGTGGATCAGGAGGTTTCAATGCCACCCCTAGTCACGCTCAGGGTAGGGCCGATTGGGGGGTTGGGGCTCCGTACCCTGCCACACACAGAGCAGGTCCATCAGCGGGTTGGGGAGCTCCCCCCTGTCACGCACAGAGCAGGGCTGACCCGAGGGTTGGGGAGCTCCCCCCTGTCACACACAGAGCAGGGCCAATAGGGGAGTTGGGGCACTGCCCCCTGTCACACACAGAGCAGGGCGGATCAGGGGTTTGGGGCGCGACCACTGTCACAC
>NW_006283567.1:5593-11911 GCF_000327345.1 Myotis davidii
AAACTCATGTTCAGTATAAACTGCCTAGCTGTCCGCGGCCACTTTGGTTGGCAGTTAATTTGCATATCTCGCTGATTAGCCAATGGGAAGTGTAGCTCTCATACGCCAATTACCATGTTTCTCTTTTATTAGAGAAGGATTGTCTATTATATAGTCAGTGACATACAGATTGATTACATTACAGCTAAAGAAATATACTTGAGAGGTTAAAAGGGCATGGTTTAGCCCCAGTCTACCTTTACATACTGCCTTTTCTCCAGCCAAATAGCAACATTTGCCACTCAGCAGACATAACTGGTGCTTGTCATCTTTGAACCTTTATTTTCATACTTGACTTTCTTCTTTGAATGTACTTTCACCCCATATTCTGTCTATGCTTCACTCCTCCCCAAGGCCCAATATCAATACTTTCATTAAGCATTCCTTGTAATCTAAATATAGGAGCAATATTTTTATCCTTCTGACCTCCTGCAGTATTGCATTTCTCTTATGCTCATAGCACCTCCTAAGACACATGAAGCGAGGTGGTAGCAGGAAGAGAAGCAGGTGGTCACAGAAAAAAACAGACATGGGCTTGTCACTTGGTCATATAAACAGAAAAACCTTAGGATGAATATTCACAAACTTGTAGCTGAGGTTTCAAGGGCTGGATTCATTTACAATTTTTGGATATACACACTTACAATAAATCCTTATCACCTGAGCTAGTATGATTCAGTCTGTGTTTCATGCAATCCCAATGATCAAATATTATGCCTTGTATTTAACTATTTGTTTTAGCTTCCTTAACAGAGCATAAGTTCTGTGAAAAGCAGTTGCTTCTTTTTCATGAATTCATAGCACCTGCAGTATGGCACATGGTCAGGGCTCAATAAATGCTTGCTGGGAGAATGAATGGAGAAAACTGGACAACTGATCATCAAGTCATATTGAATTTCAAGTCATTTTTAACATGGCTGGAACTGAGCACAGGTAGTTCATAATATTTTACTGAACACTGCTTTTCCAAATGAATCGCTTCTCTGTCTCCCTCTTTACTGTTATAGATTTCTTCCTATTAGAGTTCTGCAAACGTGTTTATGACATATCTTTGCTGAAGGCTAACTGTAGCAGCAATATCATGTATTATAAAAGATGTGTGATATAAGCAAATTACTTAATATTAATCCAGGCATTCTTCCCATTATTATAACAAGCATTTTCTTAGTTTAAAGGGTGTTGATCTGTATCAGATTTTTTCTGAGAGGCCAAAAATGTAAATTGCACTTGAACTAATGCCAGTGTTGTCTCTTATTCAGAATGGTTTTGTCAACCTCATTTTTAGATATATCTGCTGTGACTAGATATTCTCAAGGAAATTATTTTTCAAGAATGAATTTGAAGGATTAAAAGGTTCACTAAAGTCACATAAAATATATAACAATGAAGTATAGTTTCATTTTATGGATATCACCTCTTTACACCTACATAGTGTTTTATGATTTGCAAAGCACTTTGAAATATATTATCTCATTTGCTCCCTACAGTAGGAGTCTGTGAGATAGACAAAGAAGGCATAATCCTCACTTTGCATATAAAAATAACAGAGAAGTTAACTGACTTCACCAAGGTCACGGAGATAGTAAATAGTGAAGAGAAACTCAGAAAAGAAACCAAGTGTTTCAACTTCTAAACCACTATTCTTTTGACTTCAGATCCAGTCTTTTAACCATTCTAGTTATAATAATGTTTTAGTAAAGTTAAGAATTTACTTAGTAAAAGTAAAAATTATTTCATGAAAAAAATTGTTTCATGAAATTTTTGTTTCAGGTTATGATGTGAAATACATTTCTAACTATGGAAGGTAGTGAGAAGAATAAATTGAAAGTCACTGATCTATACTATGTTGCCAATTAAATCACTAAGTTGCTCAAAAGTAATTTATAAGGCCAAAATTCTACAGGTTATTAGTTTTATCATTCAGATAATTATGAATAATGAAAATATACTTTCTGGAAATCCTTAAGTTAGGTATTATATAGGGTAATTTCATTTTTTGAACTCTTTTTAAGATCTCTACTTGAATATTATGTTTAAACATTTAGGGTTTCTATACAGGGATGATACTAGTTGTATTCCTGCTTTTATGGGGGAAAATGCTAATCATGCTTCATAAAGAAATCATTTTAGAAAAATCTTTACCTGACTTCAGGGACACATGGGAAACACTGATATCCTATCTAATAAAAGAGTAATAAGCAAATTAACCATCACCCCATCACAAAGATGGCGGCACCCATAGCCACAAGATGGTGGTGCCCAGTCCCCTCAGCCCCACTGCTGGAGTGTTTGGGCCTGTTGGCCCTTGGCCAGGGGTCGTGGGGACCAAGCAGAGAGGCAGGATCTGCCCACTCTGGTAGCAGATCAAGCCTCGCTGCTCTGCCGCCTCTGGAGTGTCTGCAGCCAGCAGGTCCTGCTTGGCCATCGCTGTGGTGACCCGTGAGCAGGCAAGCATGGCTGGCAGGCATCACCCAGCAGGGCCTGCTTGGCTGTCGTTGTGGCGACCTGTGAGCAGGCAAGTGCGGCCTGCAGGCAGCACCCAGCAGGGCCTGCTTGCCCATCACCGTGGTGTGGAGCAGGCAGGCCCCGCAGAGAGCAGAGAACCACAGGGAGCAGGCCCAAGCCATCAGTAGGACATCCCCTGAGGGCTCCCGGATTGGAGAGGGTGCAGGTCAGGCTGAGGGACACTCCCCTGCACTAATTTCATGCACTGGGCCTCTAGTTATTTAGATAATATCCTAAAATTCAAGTATTTGATTTTTCATAAAAATAAGGATATCTAATATCTCTGGAATTTATTAACAATTTACTTAATTGTATCTATTATTAATGAATAATGGAAAGAAATGAATCCAGAATTACTTTTTTAATTACAATGAATATGGTGGCTCTTTCATTGCCTATAAGATATAGTATAGAAGCCTTAGTCGGGTCAATAAGCACTGACAGCTTTATCTCCTGGCCGTCCATTTCATGTAGCTATGAGCTTCCTTCCTTTGCTTGCATGCCATTGTCTCCCACCTGCCTCAGTGAAGCCTTAAAGGATAAACACAAGTCCTCTGGATAACGTTATCTCCTCTGTGATGACTTCATTCATCTTTTTTTATGTGTTCTCATATAATTTTTTATAGTTTTATATCAGAGACCTTACAACATTATTATAATTATTTCTTGTGAGTTTCCTCAGCTAGGCAGAGAGCTACTTGAGGGTGAAGTCTGTATCTTTATTCTTCCTTGACTCCTCACTCAGCACAATGTCTAGGTCATCAAAGGCACCTGACTTTTTATTAAATAAGTGAACTATATTATTTATTTAGATGGGACATTGGCAAACGTAAAGCAGACATACAGCAATTTTGATGAGGTCATAAGGGTTTTTACGTATTTACTAGAGACCTGGTGCACAACATTCGTGCACTCAGGGGAGAGGGCGTCCATCAGCCCGGCCTGTGCCTTTTTGCAGTCTGGGAGCCCTCTGAGGATGTCCGGCTAGCTGCAGGGAGCAGGATTGAGCCACAGGCAGACATCCTTAGCACTGCCACTGAGGCTGGCCACTGTGCTCGCCAGCCGTCAGCCCAGCTTGTGGCTGAGCAGCGCTCCCTCTGTGGGAGTGCACTGACCACCAGGGGGCAGCTCGTGCATTGAGCATCTTCCCCATGGTGGTCAGTGCAGGTCATAGTGACTGGTCGTTCAGCAGTTTGGTCGATTTGCATATTACCTTTTTATTATATAGGATCATTTATCTATTATCCATCTATTCCTTTTCACACTAAAGCCTTCACTGTTCTTTTATAAATGCCCAAATGTTAAAATTTTAATTTAGAAGTAGAAAATTATATTTATATCTATTATTCTATAGTCTATACATTGGCAAAAGAGCTGGCTGATTTGGTCTGTTCAAGCCAGCACTTAATCAAATTGCTGACATCATTTTATATAATGATGTGCATGATATAGACCAAGGCATTTTTGTTTTCCCACAGACTGAGATGGTGGTTTGCAGATATAGCCTACATGTTAGAATTTTCTCTCCATAGTTTATTCATCACTGTATTAAGAAAAAAAGTTAAAAGATAAGCAATTTTTTATGGATAGTTGGGTCACTTAATATTTTGTGATAGGATGTCATTAAAGTTTCATTTACATTCCTATAGGGTTTTCTCTTCACTATTTCAGCTAATAGAGTTTGAAGTTCCAATGTGTCTATCACTCATTTGAGCAAATTTTCTTTAATTGTTGTTTTGAAAACACAGCACTAACTTGCTCAACAGATAAAACAGAAACCACAGCTGGAGAAGTGTGAACGTCAATTTACCCTTCATAGCACATGAAATTACACTCTGATCGAAGAGGAAGGTGATTATTTAATTGACAGATATTCTAATATGTAAATGTATTAGGATACCATCTGTTTGAGGACTCTACTGAGTATATCTATGCTACATAATACTTTCAAAAATAATGGAAGGCTAAGGAATCCTACTTCACATGTGAATCTGGAAGACAAGTATTTTTATTTTCCTAATTGATTTCTCTTCTTCACACATTTCTCCCTTGTATTACAGCTGATTATTTACATGTTTAACCTTCAACTAAATAGTAAGCTTAGTATGGTATCCAAATCTTACTCATCTCCAGATTCCCAGAGTGGTCAACATTGTGTTGACACATAATAAGTGTTCAGCAAATGTTTATTGGAAAAATAAATGAATGTACTATTGAAACCCTGATGTTTTAAAGATTTCCTCTAGGAGCCATTTGATGTTTTCTCCTGTGTTATAATGTCACAAAGATAAAACCCCTATAATTTCTTTATTTGCTTGTTGAAAAACATGGCAATAATGACAGAGGGAGAAGTTAGATTATTCAGAACATACAAGATGATTTTTATAGCAATCTAACACTGTGATCTCCACGTGTGAAACATCAGAACCGAAGGCAAAAAAAATTCAGTAAAATAATTGAATTGCTTTCTTCCACTAAAAATCAAACTGCTGCATAGTAGAAAACACCGAGGTGATTAACATTCATATATTCAGTATTAAACACCCAGAGATCTCAAGAGTCAAAATGTTGGCTATTGCCGAAGCCGGTTTGGCTCAGTGGATAGAGAGTCGGCCTGCGGACTGAGGGGTCCCAGGTTCGATTCTGGTCGGGGGCAGGTACCTGGGTTGCGGGCACTTCCCCAGTGGGGGATGTGCAGGAGGCAGCTGATCAATGTTTCTATATTAAAAAAATAATAATAAAAAAGAAAAAAAATGTTGGCTATTGCTTCTAGGCTGCTTGGTGGAAATCACAACTGGCTTCCTTTAGCTTTTCACTTAAACTTCAGTGTAACTAAGGATTCATTACTGTTTTATATTTTCAGTTATTAGCAGGTCATGTTGTATATTTTTCTTACTCCTCTTTCAGAACCTTGTTTTCTAGGTTATTAAAAATGCTTTTCAAATAACTTTTTTTGGATAATAATAGAAATTCTATGTACCTAATATTAAATGAAACCATTACTATAACATATATAAGAAAGTATACAGGGAAACACTTTGTCATTTGATTCTAACCAATGGAATATTTTTAATGAGCGCACATCTATTAAAAGAATCCTCAAGATGCTGTAATTATTATTCATTTTCTAGAATTGTTTCACCATGAAGCTTTATGCTTCTATGGGGACTTTAATGTTTATGTTTTATGATGGCTGCATTGACTATTAAAAAGCAATTTGGCTGACATTTTAGGTCTTTTGTTGCCAGTTTTAATTGGATTGTTCATCAAGCATCAACTCCCCCGTTAACTGCAAAAATTTCAGGCCAACGTCAGTTTACAGTAATGACTCTTTAATGATTTTATCCTGTCAGTATGCAAGCTTCGTATGGATATATGCATGATTAGTTTCATATCAAGACCTGTAATTAAATAATTGAAGCTTAAACAGAATGGATATCAAACACAAACACATATTTAATAAAGACTCAGAAGCTTATCAAAATGCTGATTAGCAATTAAAGTCAATGTTTTTAGTTCATCTGTGTTGGTACACATATTATATCTTAAAAAATATTTGTATAAAATCCGTTCCCCAAAGTTCAAAGAAATTCTCTTTAGCATAGCAGTACATTTGGGTTTTTCAAACATAATTTGTATTCAATGTGCACCACATCTTCCTGAATAAGAAAATTCTCTGTAACTGTTATTATTTTTGGAGAAAAAAATTAGCCCAAAGAGAAAATCCTTGAGTAGCAATAAATATTTTTATCAATTAGACACAAAGCCAGTCAT
>NW_006283567.1:12017-13938 GCF_000327345.1 Myotis davidii
ATATATATATATCCATACTACGGTGTTGTACATTTGCATGTCATAGAATGTTAGAGCTGGAAGGGACCTTGGAAACTATCTCTTCTAACTTCCTTACTTTATAACATTGAAGTCCAGATGAGTTAAGTGATTTGCTTATAGTCATTTAGCTAATTACTAGCTAAGTCAAGAAAAAGAAAATCTAGGTCCAAGAATCAGAGGATAAAATGGTCTTTTATGTACTTGCAAATTCCTCTTCTCCCTACTTCATAAATGAACATGATGAAAACTTAAAAACAAACAAACAAAAAAAAAAACAAACTTGAATATAGAGATATACACTGAGAGGTTTCATTTTCTCCTTTTTCCCCTCTACCTCATTCCTCCCCTATAAGGGAACTATTTTTACTAGTTTTTAGTTCATCTTTCCAGTATTTTTTTCAGGCCTGTACATAACATATGAATACATATTATTATTTCCCCCCTTTTCCATATTCAAAATATAGTACACATAAACACATTTTTACCCCTCCATTTTTTTTTCATTTAAAATGTATCTTGAGGTTGCTCCTTCAGTGTATAGAAATCTTTCTTGTTATTTTCTTCTTTAAGTTGCATAGTATTCCCTTGCATAGATACTAGTTTATTCAATATATTGGCAAATTATTAATAACTAGTTGAAAAGGTTTTAAGTGCTAAAAATAATTTCACCATACCCTTAAGAAATACTTACCCACATAACAGAAATATAAAAAATTTAGATATTAAGGTAAAGGTTAAACTCAAGTGCAGGGTGTCTAGCACTGAAAAATACCTACAAAAACCATTACTTTCCCCTTAATTTAAAGTACTCGTTCTAAAGTCATTGCATAATTCAGATGTTTTCCAGGATTTACTGGTATGGGTCTCTGAAAATATATGTTATACTGAAAATGTGAAAATGTTTATAATGTAATCCATAAAAGTGTTTACTTTTTTAAAATCTTTATGGTTCAGATTATTACATTTGTTCACCTACAAAAACCATTACTTTCCCCTTAATTTAAAGTACTCGTTCTAAAGTCATTGCATAATTCAGATGTTTTCCAGGATTTACTGGTATGGGTCTCTGAAAATATATGTTATACTGAAAATGTGAAAATGTTTATAATGTAATCCATAAAAGTGTTTACTTTTTTAAAATCTTTATGGTTCAGATTATTACATTTGTTCCTCTTTTTTCCCCCCATAACTCCCCTCCTCCCAGTTCCCACCCCACCCTCCGCCTTCGCTCCCTACCCATTGTCCTCATCCATACGTGCACGATTTTTGTCCAGTCTCTTCCCGCATCCCCGCCAAGAATAGGCAGTCCATTCCCTTTCTATGTCCCTGATTCTATTATAATCACCAGTTCATTCTGTTCATCAGATTATTTATTCACTTGATTCTTAGATTCACTTGTTGATAGATGCATACTTCGTGTTCATAACTAGTATCTTTACCTTTTTCTTCTTCTTCCTCTTCTTTTTTTTTTAAAATATATTTTATTGATTTTTCACAGAGAGGAAGGGAGAGAGATAGAGAGTTAGAAACATCGATGAGAGAGATACATCAATCAGCTGCCTCCTGCACACCCCCCACTGGGGATGTGCCTACAACCGAGGTACATGCCTTTGTCCGGAATCGAACCTGGGACCTTTCAGCCCGCACGCTGACGCTCTATCCACTGAGCCAAACCGGTTTCGGCATTCACTATTTCCTGAATTATTTCTGCATACTCTGAGATTTTTACAAACATAAATCCATGTATTAATCATGTAATTTAAAATGTTTATGTCTTAAGAGCAGATAGCTAGTTAAACATGGAGGAAAGAATTTAAAAAGATGATTTCAGTGACAAGCATAAATGAATCATATCTCAACAAATTCTGCTTAACATTGTATTTGAAACAGAAGCACTTAG
>NW_006283567.1:14157-18765 GCF_000327345.1 Myotis davidii
AAAACTGCTGCAAACCTCAAAGAGAAAGCTGCCTTCGAGTTCCGATCGAAGCCAGATAGTCCCGCTTCTCCCGTTTGAGTCTGGGTCCCCAGAGACTCGCCTGGATCTGGAGCTCAGAGTCTGAAACTCCCTCCCGATTGAAAACAACAACCGCACCCTCTACTGCCAGCCCGTTCCGCACGCACTCTGCACCTCAGTATTTCACTTCAGCACTGCGCCTCCTCTGAGTCTGGGTATGATATTCTCTTTCCTCCTAATTGTAGAATTTCCACTCAGCCAGCCTTCCTGTGGTTCTGGATAATGTCCGTTCCGTCCTTTAGTTGTATCTCTGAGGTGGTTGTTCGAGGCAGCAATCTCCAGGGTTAACCTATGCCGCCATCTTGGTTTCTCCGCCAAGTGTTTACTTTTATGCTATGTTCAGCAAGCATAACATTTCAAAATTCTTCCATTTTCAGTCTAATAGATGATGCTACTTGCCTTCTTCCCATGGTAACCCACATATACCTTGAATTTTAAAACAGTTTCATTTCACATTGGAATGGAAGGCCTGCCTATACTGCTATACTATAGTGAAAGACATTAGGGAGACAGACCAATTAAGGTAGAGGCAGATTTCTTATTAAATGACAAGTCTTAGATTCCCATTTCATGAAACATGTACTCCTGCCACATGCCAAATTCCCATTAACTTCAAAAAGGAATTATGCATGGGAGAAATATGTAGGCTGAAGAGGGCAGGATAAATTAGTCCAGAGCAATACTTAAACGTCAGTTTAAAATGCAGTGAATGCTTTAAATTATGTGCAGTCATGTTGTTTGGATTGAATATTATCCACTCACCCCGTGTTTCTAACCACATCTTCAAAATTAAGAGGACAAAGAATTGCTTGAAATAGAGAAGAGACATGAACAGCTCGATTTGAAATTGTAAGTAAAAACGGAATCCAAAGGTGTGAGTCATGAAAGTGTAATGATTCCTTAAGAAAACAGCTTAAGAAAAAGAAACTGCTTTCCCTCAGCACATAAAATATTTACATTTAAGAAAATGGATAGAAATACTTTTTTAAAAAAATCCTTTATTGTTTAAAGTATTACATGCCCCCCTTTTCCCCCAATGACCTCTCCTAGTCCCCCCCCTCACCCCCCAGGCCTTCACCACACTATTGTCTGTGTCCATGGGTTATGCATACATGCATACAAGTTCTTTGGTTGATCTCTTCCTACCCTCAGCTTCCCTCTAAGATTTGATAGTCTGTTCCATGCTTCTATGTCTGAGTCTATTTTGTTACTCAGTTTATTTTGTTCACTAAATTCCACATAGGAGTGAGATCATGTGAGACTTGTCTTTTTTACTTTAAAACTCTATTAATTCATCCAAATTCAGAGTCAAGTTTTATTAATTGTTAAGTCCAAATCATTTAAAATATAAGTTCGTGATATTTACTTTCAAGTGTACTGACTTCATGTTATAACTACTAATGCCTTGTAAAGGCCCTTAGGGTTACTGATTTAAACAAAAACAATGAAAATGTCAATTGTATTATTATTATTGCTTTTAACATGCTTTAATTAGTTTATGCTCTTAATCAGGTGGAACATGCTCCCTATAATCTTCATAGTATCCTTTTCATGAAATATTTCAGGTTAAGTTGTAGTTCAGCCAGTCAATATGATAAGTGTTCAAATTATGAGACTTTGCTATATAAACTTAACCAAAAAGCTGTCCCTTAAATGGTATATAAAAGGTGTAAACATTTTAAAAAGCCAACCTCTAATTCAGAGAGTTACTTGTAAATAACAATTTGAAATATCCTTTATAGGAACTCTAAAACAATATTACAACATACTGTAAAGGAGTTTTTTATTAAAAAACTGATGTTGAGCCCAGCCCGTGTGCTCAGTGGTTGAGCATTGACCTATGAACCAGGAGGTCATTGTTCAATTCCTGCCTGGGTTGCAGACTCGATCCCCAGATGGGGATGTGTAGGAGGCAGCCGATCAATGATTCTCTCTCATCATTGATGTTTCTATCTCTATCTTCCTTCCTCTCTGAAGTCAATAAAATATATGTTTTAAAAAAGAAAATATTTTTTTACAAAAGCTGATGTTGAGCCCAGGCCAGTGTGGCTCAGTTGGTTGGGCATCATCCCATGCACAAAGGGGTTACTGGTTAGATTCCTGGTCAGGGCACATGCTTGGGTTGCTGCTCAATCCCTGGTAGGGGGCATGTAGGAGGCAGCCTATCATGTTCTCTCTCTCTCTGTCTCTCTCTAAAAATCAATAAAATATATTTTTACAAAACCTGATGCTGAAAGGCTGATTTATGTCATTCTCTGCCAATTACATTTAAAAAACTATTTATGTTTTTAAGAATTACGTGGACCTGAGTTTGCAGGAACATTTGCCATTACATGGGACCTTGAATCTGTGGTAATAATCTAGCAGCTGGTTTCTTTTTATCCAGCTTTCACAGGACTCAGAAACACAAAGCTTCTAAAGAGAAGTAAGCCTTTATTGATAAAATAAAATGTTATAACTTACACAACTAGCCAGCTGGATCTAGTAGGCTTATTTCTTCACTTTTTTTAGTAGGTGATATAACAGATAACATTTAGAGCAATTTTCTTGAAATAATGACTTATGCTACCAAAGCAGCAATATGCCTTTCTAGTACTCTCTCTAAAAGACCTCTGCTTTATTTTTAGTGGCATAATGGTAAGCTTGTTCCAAACATTTTCCAGCGTCTCTCTGCCTAGCATGTCTGTGACCTCTCCTAGTTGCTCTGGAAGCACTACCGTTTTCTCTGAAGTCAGAGATATCAAGATTTATTAAGATATAAAGAGAACATGTATAAGTAGCAATCAAAGTTTGATGCTTGGAAATGAAACTATAGAGAAACAGTGTGGAGTAGGAATTAAGAATTCAGCTTCTGGAAATAATAGTAGACTTTTACACTAGAAACACCTAGAAATGCTGGAGGAGATGAGGCTTTGGATCTTCACAAGCAAGTAGTTGCAACTGAGACCTGCATTTGTTGCCGATATATAAACTTTCAAAATTCTACACTTCAAAAGAGGATATACTAGACAAACATCTGCTCAGTGCCACAAGGGGACAAGAAGGAGTCTTGTTTCTCCTAGACTGGGCTCTGGATAAAAACAATAAAGATCATTCTTGAGAATTCAGAAGCATGGGTCTATATAATATATGAATTTAGAGTTGAGTTACACTTTCTGTGTGGCTGAGAAATTGCCACTATGAGATATTAGTATAGAAGTATCTGGAAACCCTGGAAAATGAGATCGCAATCCAAAGTAAAAAAGTATGTGAGAAAACAGTCCAATTTAAACAAAAGTGAACACAATCAAATTATAAGATTGGGTTAAAGAGCATCTTTAAAGTTATAAAGGAAGAATGGGAAACATAAGAATGAAGCACTATTTGTAAATATATAGACATCATGTAGACTTTATAAAGAACAAATAGAAATTCTAAAATTGAAAAAAAACAAAAAATGTAAAATTCAATAGAAAATAAATACAAAAGGCAAGTTAAATAGCAAAGAAGACACAGATAAAGCAAAAATTAATAAACTTGTATGTATAGCTGAGGAAATTACACATAATGCATTACAGACAGATAAAGAGATGAAAAATCTAAGAGAAAGATTAAGGGTCATGGAAGCTAGAAGAACATGATACAATAGAGATCTAATTATACATTCTAGGTGCAGAGAATAAAGAAAAGGGAAAGAAACAACGATGACTAAGAATTTTCCAATACTTATTAAAAATCAGATTCTGAGAAAATTCTCAAATTCAGGAAGCACAACCTCCAAACAGGAAAAATAAAGGTAAATCCCCACCTTAAGAATATCTGAGGCAGCCATGGAAGTGTACCACTCAGATCTGCTAGGAGTGCCTAATTGACTAGCAGCCCCAGTTGCTGCTCTTCTGAATCCAGTACTAGGTTCATGATGAAGCCAGACTTCCCATAGGCTACTCCTAGTCAATGACTGAACATGTATGGGTACTAATAGAGGCCATTCCTCCAGGACAGGGGACTCCATTAATGGTAACTTTGTTTCTAGGAGTCTCCATCAGCGTGGCCAAAACTTTTCTGGATCTGCAATGGAGTTTGAACTCTTCCTATTCAATTTTTCCTCCCCCATTTTACTTTATTTTAGACCCTACATCCTGTTCTAAAGATTCTCCCTGTCTTCTGCTCCTTCTCCATCATCGTCCCCCAAACTCTAGTGCATCTAATCCCACCTTGGCATCTGCTTCTTGAACGATGTGACTTAGCACACCATCAAAGAAGAGAAAACCTTAAAACAACTAGATAGATTACCTACATTGGAACTATAATTAGACTGGCAGCAAATTTCTTAGTTGCACTGAAGGAATGGAAGATAGAGATTTAGGAAGATGGCGGCGATATAGGCAGACGCGTCCCAGGTCGTATCCCGGAGCAAATGGAGTGAGCAGCTGAAACTAATAGCACCCAACCCGAGTTGGCGAAAGGGTTCAGCTGGTGAGACGGTTTGCAGCCGGGAAGAGCAGAACTCCCCTGGAAAGGTAAAAGGAACCCAGGGATTTGGGCAGGAAA
>NW_006283567.1:22824-25113 GCF_000327345.1 Myotis davidii
CAAACCTCATTTTTAAGAACACTTTGGAGGGTCTTTAGGATTTCTTTCTGCTGTATTCTAAAAATACTAGTGTCTGCATTGGGAATGTAAAAAAAAAAAAAATTTAAAAAAAAAAAAAAAAAAAAAAAGGAATGGAAGATAATGTTTGGCAAACACTATTTGCTTACCCAATAGCCATTAAGACCTTTTGAATTACTAAAGAACCCTTAGTTTTTCAGGTATAAAAGATATGCTCGACTCTGAGCTTCATTACTGGTGTAAACAAATCAGAATATTTCAAAATCCTTTACCAGGGACTAGATTAGAAGGCGTACATGTCAACCCAATTCTGGCTGAGTAGAAGACTGAAGAGGCTTGTAGGAAGGATTACCCTATCTAATAGAGAGAGATAGACAAAGAGAAATTGGCTCCTCCTTCCAGCCTTTGGACATTGTCATTGTGAGTACATGATGTTTGGAGTTATTAGCCATTTAGAAACTACAACAAAAGATCCAAAGAGTCCCAGAGAAGCTGATCCAGAGCTCTGATATATTAAGCTGTTGAATTAATCAACCCTGACACTGTCTAGCTCTTAGACTGCTTGTTATGAGAGAAAAACATCTATCTTTATTAAGCCATTATTTGGAATATTATGTTACTTGTACCAAGAAGAATCCTAACTTATAGCACACAAAGCAATATTGTCAAAATGCTTAGAGTAAAACAATTGTCAATATTGAATACTTCCATATCTAGTGAATGTGTTAGTCAAGAATGAGAGTGAAATGAAGATAACTTCCCACAAGAAAGGAAAATTTAACACCAACAGACCATTACTGAAAGAATTATGAGAGGATGCACTTCAGGAAGCATAAAACTGAATCTAGAAGGAAGGAGTAAGGTGTGCAAGAAGGAGTGGTGAGTAAAGTAATTGATAAACCATGGGTGAATCTAAATGAGTAATGAATGTGGAAAATATTATAATAAATCATTTTGGTGTGTTAAGATCAAGTGAAACTAAAACACTGGATAATACAACACATAAGTGAAGAGTGATGATCCAAATTAAAGCATTCTAAGAGCCATCTATTGTTTAGGAAAAGGGTACAGAAATTCATTAATTTTAGACTATAATAAGTATGATAAAAATTAAAGACATCTATTAAAATAGTAGAACTAAAGCCAAAACCGGTTTGGCTCAGTGGATAGAGCGTCGGCTTGCGGACTGAGGGGTCCCAGGTTCGATTCCGGTCAAGGGCATGTACCTGGGTTGCAGGCACATCCCCAGTGGGAGATGTGCAGGAGGCAGCTGATCGATGTTTCTCTCTCATCGATGTTTCTGACTCTTTATCTCTCTCCCTTCCTCTCTGTAAAAAATCAATAAAATATATTTTAAAAAAAATAGTAGAACTAAAGTAACTAGTTACTGGTAGAGGGAGAAAACAACAACAAAAAATAAACACAACAGAGGGAAATAAATATAAAAATTAAAACATAATGATTATGGGAGAACCAAGATGGCAGCATAAGGTATAAACCTGTGTATGCTGCCTCCCACAACAACACTGAAATTACAACTATAAGACAAAGCAACTATCTCCAGAACCACGGTAAAGCTGGCCGAGTGGAAGTTCTACAACTAGAAGGAAAGAAAGAAGCTCATTGAGACCGGGTAGAAGGTGCAGAGACACCAAGAACAGAGGTACGAAGGCGCGTGCAAGGCAACTGCACCTTGGTGAGTGTTTTTTTTTTTTCAATCGGAAGGGGTTACAAGCTCTCGAATATACTGAGCTCATTTAAGGCAAGATTCTGAGGTCCCAGACTCCTACGGGGAGAAACTGGACTGTCTTGCAGTGGTTTGGAAAGTGAGGGGGGCTTTCTCACAGAGCTGCTTGCAGGGATCATTGTTGCTGTGGGGGTGTAGGACTGCAGAGATGCAGAGTTGCAGATTCACTGAGACGCCAGGAGTTGCGGACATGCTGAAAACAGTCACTCTTCCCTGGTGATTCTCTGAGACCCTGCCCCACTCAATTTACATCCCCTCCCAAGCTGTGCTCAGCTGTGCAAAGGAATCACCTCTGTTTTTGCAGCCTAATCTAACTGCAGCTGGGTTAGAGAGCTCAAAAACTTCCAAATTCCAAATAAAGAGGAGAAATCTGCTGATATCGCTATAGCTCCTGCTGGGTGGACTTGCACAGTGGTTGACTTGGATATCCAGGAGCCAGGGTACCCCTGGTCAGATACCAGATGTCAACTCTTCACATCCATAAGGGACACACTCAAGAGGTAGACTCAGTGAACACCAAAGAC
>NW_006283567.1:27350-46368 GCF_000327345.1 Myotis davidii
ATTTGAAGAAATAATGACAGAAAACTTCCCCTACCTGGTGAAAGAAATAGACTTACAAGTCCAGGAAGTGCAGAGAACCCCAAACAAAAGGAATCCAAAGAGGACCACACCAAGACACATCATAATTAAAATGCTAAGAGCAAAAGACAAAGAGAGAATCTTAAAAGCAGCAAGAGAAAGAAAGTCAGTTACCTACAAGGGAGTACCCATATGACTGTCAGCTGATTTCTCAACAGAAACTTTGCAGGCCAGAAGAGAGTCGCAAGAAATATTCAAAGTGATGAATAGCAAGAACCTGCAACCAAGATTACTTTATCCAGCAAAGCTATCATTCAGAAGTGAAGGTCATATAAAGAGCTTCACAGATAAGAAAAAGCTAAAGGATTTCATCACCACCAAACCAGTATTATATGAAATGCTGAAGGATATTCTTTAAGAAGAGGAAGAAGAAGAAAAAGGTAAAGATAAAATCTATGAACAATAAAGTGACAACAAATAAATACATATCAACAAGTGAACCTAAAAATTTAGACAGAATAAACTGGTGAATATAGTAGAAGCAGGGGCATAGAAAGAGAGTGAAATGACAATTCTTGGGGGGAAGGGAGTGTGGGGGGTGCGGGAAGAGATTGGACAAAAATCTTACACCTATGGATGAGGACAGTGGCAGGGGGTAAGGGCATGAGGTGGGGTGGGAACCAGGTGGAGGGGAGCTATGGGGGAGAAAAAGAGGAACATCTGTAATAATCTGAACAATAAAGTTTTATTAATTTTAAAAAACATAATGATTATGAAAGAATGAGTTCAAAGCCCTAATCCCAGTTCTGCCAGTCATTAGCTAGGATCTTAAATAAGTTAAATAACTATTCTGTGCTTCAGTTTCTTCAACTTAAAATGAAGATAATAGTAGATTCTATATCATAGGGATTTTGCAAAGCTAAATGAATTAATCTACAGAAAGTATAAGGAATAGTGCCTAGTACAGAGTTGGTACTCAATAACTTATATTTTCACTAATAATCAGAGAGACATAAATGAAAACCACAATGAGATATCACCTCAGACCTGTCAGAATGGCTATCATCAATATATCAACAAACAACAAGTGTTAGTTGAGGGTGTGGGAAAAAGGAATCCTCCTGCAATGCTGGTGGGAATGCAGACTGGTGCATCCACTGTGGAAAACAGTATGGAGGTTCCTCAAAAATATAAATGGAACTACCTTATAATCCAGTGATTCCATTTCTGGGAATACATTCCAACATTAATTCAAAAGCAAGTATGCACCCCTATGTTCACCGCAGTGTTATTTACAATAGCCAGGATTTGAAAGCAGCCTAAGTGCCCATCAGTTAATGAGTGGATCGAAAATCTGTGGTACATTTACACAATGAAATACTAATGTGCCGTAAAAAAGAAGGAAATTTTACCCTTTGAAACAGCATGGATGGACCTGGAGAGCATTATTCTAAGTGAATAAGCCAGTCAGAGAAAGACAAGTACACATGTACCATATGATTTCACTTATATGTGGAATCTAATTAACAAAATAAATTAACAAATAGAAACAGACTCATAGATACAGAGAACAGACTGACAGCTGTCACAGGTGCAGAGTTAGGGGGGGCTGGGTTTAAAAGGTGAAGAGATTAAGAAAAACAACTCATAGATACAGACAACAGTGAAAGGGGGAATAATTGGTGATGGGAAGATACTTGATTTGGGATAAAGAGATACAATAAATTACAATTTTATAAATAAAAATAAACTAAAATTAAAAATAACATATTCATTGTGGTTAGCGGTATTCACTGTAGCCATAGTATAGATTTAACCAATAAAACAAAGATAAACACATTAATATCATGAATGGAATGTAAAAAATGTACTACTTCTTTCAAAGAAGTAATAAACTTTTCCATGAATATGGACTGAAAAGCATACCAAAAATATTTCTTTTATGCACAAACTTTCTAGGTTTAAGTTACAAACTTTCATGAGCAAATATTAAACACTGCTTTGTTCGATATGTCACAAATATTTCATAACAGAAATGAAAACCAAATAAGTGGGAGAGCACAACAGAGCATAAGAAATATATCAGGACACATGGAAATTAGATGGGCTGAACACACAAATAAATATTTCACCTCTTAGAGTAAACTTTCTGATTCACTTTCAGTAATACACTGCTAATGGAATAAATAGCTCCTTTCCAAGGAGGAGACAGAGAGAAGAGCAAGAGCCAAACAGCAGAACTTGAACACTTATCCACCCCAGGTTCACCACCATCTTCACTTTTTTATTTTCATATCTTGAGCTTCCCCTTTAAATTTTGTTTGAAGAAACTGTTTTGCAAGTAGTCTAAGCAACACTCATCCTAATTATTTTTCTCCCAGTCTTCCTGATGCTGAACAAACATATTCCAGGACTGACTTTCTGCTTCTCCCTTAAATTATGAGTGTCACAACCAGTCCCTCTGTGGAATGGCTTGGTATCAGTGTTTGTGTTTGTTTGTTGCCATTTAGTGATCTTATGCCTGGGTGCACGAAAGCAATACAACAAGGAGTTAAAGTATTAGTTAACTTCAAATACCTTACCTGAGAACAATTAAATTTAAAGTGAAATGGAAATTCTTTCCTATATTTATAAATTTACTCACACACCCATATCATTTAATATTAAAACATTTTAATATTAAATTATAATGTAAAAGTTAACTGAAACAATGTAACATTCTATGAGTCAGCAAACTTTCTCTATGAAGGACCAGACGGGAAATAGGCTTTGCAGGTCATATGGTCTCTGTCCACATGTTCAACTCTACCAATGTAGCACAAAAGCAACCGGAGAAAATATGTAAGTGAATGAGTGTGGCTGTGTTCCTATAAAACTTCATTTACAATAATAGGTGGTGGGCCAGATTTGGCCTATGGGCCATAGTTTGCTGACCCTAGTTGTACTGGCTTGGTTTTTATTACCCAGTGGATTCATTTCACAAAATGGAGTTCACTGCCAGGATTATTTAATCGTTCTCTTAAATTGCAAACTACTTTTGTTCCAATGAGTGTAACTTTTGTTAAAGATTTGTTTTTGAAGACTAAAAGGAATGTTGCCTTGGTTTTTCAATATTCTAAAGGTAATTCAGTATAAGAGTCGAGGGAATGCATTGATATTTCCAATATAAGCCATAAGAAAGTAAGAGAGGGAGTTTCATCTGTCAATTTGAGTGAATTATATTCAACTCAATCACATCCAGGAAGATTATTAGATATTTTACATTCAAATTTATAGATGGCACGTAGTCTGTTTATAATTTTGTTGACAGCTAAATTTCTGCTCTTTTATCTACCTACAGAGAAGCCCTTGAAATTCAAGAACCTATGTGGCTTTACTGCTTTATTTGAACTCTATTACTAAAGATTCTGTGAAAAATTTTAAGAAAAAAATTATATTTTTAATTAAATGCCATTTTTTATTATCCAAACAATTCATCTTCATTAAAAAATATGGTTATCGGCAGGGTCATTGTATAATGGTATGCAGATTGCACACTACTCAAGAGTTCTTCATCTCAGGGTGTGCCATTCACACTGGGGACACTCTGGGTCATTGAGGATATTAAAAATCTGCAGATTCATTAAGCTAGTTTTCTGGAAGAGTCTTATTCTAACAACCTGCATTATAGAGTAACTTTCTTATGGATTGTAATGAAGTATCTTGAGGAAGCATTGACATTCCTATATACAGTTTTAAAACAGCCACTTGGTCTAGTAGTGGCCTTGCATTATCTGAGGGAATTAGCCCCTTCCTCTAATACAGTGGGGCCTTGACTTACGAGTTTTTTGAGATACGAGCCGTCTCTCGGCCGATTTTTTGCTTTGAGTTGCAAGCTCAAAAAAATTCGGGTTAGGAGCCAGCTTCAGATACCACACTGCTAGTTGGCGCAGCAAACGTCACAGTGAACACCCCAACATCAGCCCAGCATCACGTGTCTCAGTCATTCACTTTATGATTTGAGGCACATGTTGTAGCTAACCTCTTTAGCAAGACTGCAGGAAAGATAGGAAACCATGAAAAGTTTGTAATTCTCTATTCAAAGGACATCCATTTCCATTTGTTTCTTTGTGAAATGACATGTCAGTAGACACAGTGCACAATATTCTTGTAGGTCTCTATTGCAGTGATTTTGTCATGCTGACCATAGAATAACTATTTAGATATATAGGGATCTGCTAGAGACTACACAGTGTTTCCTAATCATCTTGCTATTGTTTTCTTTTTTTAATTTTTATTGATTGATTGATTTGAGGGAGAGAGGGAGGGGAAGAAAAGAAGAGAGAGAGGGAGGGATGGAGGGTGGTAGGGAGGGAGGAAGAGAGAGAGAGATTTGTTATTCCACTTATTTATGCATTCATTAATTAATTCTTGTATGTGCCCTGACTGGAGATTGAATCTGCAACCTTGGCGAATTGGGACAATGCTCTAACCAACTAAGCTACCTGGCCAGAGCCCTTACTATTTTTTTTTAATATCACGTTTTAAGATTTCTCACTCTTTTAAATGTGTTCCATTGAAAGAATGGTTTCCAGATTGTGTTTTAGGAACATGACTTAAATACTGGGATGGGGATTGGTGCTTCATAATCCTCACTTTCACTTTTACCTATTGTCTACATTGGAGTTTCTCATAATAACTTGGTGCACAGGGATAAAGTTTCACAATTGTTATATACAGTGGACAGTTACCAACACATTTTATCCACCAGGAAATATGACATAAATGGAAAGATGCAAACAACAATACTGGTGGCAGCAGAAGTTTCCAATCTTTAAAGACCTTATACTTGGTAATTGCCATAATAAAGTCTCTAATTCTCACAAAAATCTTGCAAGAGTATAGTTATTACAATTCACATTTTACAGATTGCTATAGGTGAAATGTGTGTGTCCCCAACAAATTCATATGTTAAGACCTAACTCCCAAATGATGGTATGTGGAGGGTGGGCTTTGGTATACAGGTAATTAAGTCATAAGAGTGGAGCTCTCATGAATGAGATTAATGACCTCATCCTGTCCATGTGAGGACACAGTGAAAATACAGCTGTCTATGAACCAGGAAATGCATTCTCATCAGATATCAAATCTGTAGGTACCTTCATTTTTGATTTCCCAGCCTCCAGAACTGTGAGAAATAAATTTCTGTTGTTTATAAACTACCCAATGTAGGGTATTGTACTATAGCAGCAGAAATGGATTATGACACAGATGAAGACAGTGAGGCTCAGAGAAGCCACCCTGTTAGTAAATAGCAAACCCGGGAATTGAACTTGAATGTCTGACCTCAAATATCCACCCTATCCAACTTTTATTTCATTTTTAAAAAAATATTTTTTTATTGATTTCAGAGAGTAAGGGAAAGGGAGAGAGAGATAGAAACATCAATTATGAGAGAGAATCATTGATCAGCTGCCTCCTGCATTCCCCGTGCTGGGTATTGAGCCAGAAACCCAGGCATGTGCCCTGACCTGGAATCCAACCATGTCCTCCTAGTTCGTATCAACACTTAACCACTAAGCCACGCAGGCTGGGCCCAATTTTTATTTTAATGTAAGGTATTATCAGGAAAAAAAAACAATAAGAAGGTTTTAGATACTCATTTTAAAAGAGGATCATAATGACAAATGTGGATTAGGGATTGAGTTCATGGAAAATTAAAACACAGTCTAAATTATAGTAGATACTTATTATATGCATAAACACAAATGAGGATTTTGAAAATTTCAATGAAAAACTTACATTTCAAACTCCTTATGCACATGCTCATTTCTTAATTATTATTTCATTTTTGAGATATTTCAGGTTAATATAATTACCCTTCAAGATCCAAATTGTACTTAAGCACTTTAAACAGTAAATTTCATTAAGAAAATATGGTTGTAGGCTTTTAAGAAATATGGTTCTGCTACAGTAAGAGAAATTCAAACCTTGGTGATTCACATCACATAAAAACTTTATTTGTTGCCTCAATCTAATTTTGAATTCAAGATGGTATTTGGTGATACTATTATTTCAGTTTGGCATTTCACTTTGGACAGAAATTGGGACTCAGATGGCTTCTATCAGTGATGGTTTGCAACTGTGATTTAAAGCAACAGCATACACCTGCAAATGACTTTGTTGCCCTACGGGAATGCAAACTGAGGTCACCAGCAGGAACAAGCGGACACTTCAACTACTGATGGAAAAATCATTATTTTACCACCTCTGTTAATTAGCTAGATGTATGAAGTTGGAAAGAAGTAAACAACTAGACACACTATTAAGGACTATGAGAATGTATACAAGAATAGAATCCAACATTTCTGAGCATCTGCAAAGGGCTTAATACTGTGGTAGGCAAGAGGGTACAGACATTAGCACAACCTGGTCCTTACCCTCAGGGAACAATATACTTGTATTCCTGACTACTTATTGCCTACTCTTTGCCTCCGCATTAGAAAGACTTTTCTTTCTTCATCTTTCAAAAATCTTTGGTTTGTATGATCACCTGCACTCTTATTCCAAGGCAAGCTCAAGGACCTCCTCCTTTACAAACATTACCTTGAACATGCATTCCTTTGTGCACCAACCTTTTAATTTTCTCCCACCCTTCTGACTTGGAATTACTAAGAACAAAAGTTGCCCCTTTTCTCTTGAAGCCCTGCAAACTGAATAGGAAAGACTTGATATAAATGTTATAGAAATAAGAATAGTTCATGTTTAGACAATTGTCTTCATTCCTGTTGTTGTGTGGGCCGCTCAGAAAGTGTGCCATTACAGCCAATGACAACCAGAGACACACAAACTACAAATCAGGAAAATCTGTCTGATTACCACTGTCTGTCCTCAGTCCATCTTTGAGCCAGTCATCTTGAAATCTTGACTGGAAGCTCTCGGAACTCAGACACTGGGTTTATAATTTGCTCCAAACGGTAATCTTTGTTTTTCTTTTGTTTCAATAGAAATTCCTCTTACTAATTATCTTTTTGGTAACACCACATAGGTCTATCTTTAGGGGTCCATCTGCCAGAGACTTAGTTCAATGAGATGGAACAATTCAGCTTCTGGACTTTGAACAGTAGCAAAATATACCACTTCCTTAGCATACTGACTACTTTAAATTGGTTACACTTAAGGAACAGAAGACACAGGTGAAGCTCAGAAACCTGTTCAGCTTTTGTAAGAAATATTTATATGGGAAATCTCTATTTGTATGGGTATCTCCCTCTCAGTACCACGAAGTGAAGAATGACTCAATCTCTCCAATCTCTTATTAAATGGAGAAGGAAAAGACAATTCTGCATAACAACCATAGCCTGTGCATTTCCTGGTAACTTCCCATAACTGGACTTCCCTACCCTCTAACATCTTCTTTTGTCTTAAGCTAGAGATGGTATTTCAGATGATGCCTTGGGCCATTTTGAGGGATTGCTCAATTTTCCTGGATCTCTCCCATGTATACAGAAGGTATACATGTTATTCAACTTTTTTTTTTCTCTTGTAAATTTGTCTTTTTATTACAGGGGTCCCAGCAAAGAACCTAGCAGGGTAGAGGAAAAATTATTTTTCCTCCCCCACAGAGGGACATTAAATATTATTTTTTCTATTACCTGCCCCCAATTAAGTACAACCTAACTTGATGGAGTAAAGATAAGTTTACTTTATCATGCAACAAATAAAATACATAAACAAAAATATAGGACTAATATTTAGTTTTGGTTCAAAGAGTTTTATATTTTACTATTCTACTATGTATTACTTATATCATATTTATTTATGAATATAATCATGAAAGCCAAAGACCAAACAGTAGGTAATGCCCATAACAGAAACAAATAATAAGTAAAATGAATGAATCAGCTTCTACAGTGATGAATACTAATTTGTTAATGTGCAAATTTCCACATTAAAGTGCTAAATTAGCCTTGGCCCTTATTGTGAAATTTAGGCAAGGAGAAAAGTTCAAATATATTATCATATATTAATTGCCAATAATGAATTGCATCAAAGTAACTTACTTAAAATAAATTAACAGATACAGAATGAATCCTAATGAATGAATTTACCAATCATCCATCTTGCTATAAATATGAGTTTGTGTCCTGGTTTTAGTCCTATCATAGACACATATGCTTATGCATTTTATTTATAATGATTTCTGAAAATGCAAAGTTTGGCTACATGACCTGTCCTATCCATGACCATCTTTAACTGTTCACTGAATACTTTATGATAGAATAAAAGCATCAAAGAAAATAATAGTCTATATATACAAAATATCTCATTAAGAAACAAATTCTTTTTAAAAAATAACTTCATAAGGTACCCAAAATATTCCACACATAAAAATAATAATTCAAGTGGGGCACTGTATGATGAGACTTAATTTTCTCCCATTCTCTTTATATGCATGGACCAAAAATAGCTTTATTTCCATTACCTCATCTTAACTAGTTTTTAAAATCAAACCCGTACTCACACTCATGCTGTCACTGATAATGGATCTTGTGTCAAAGAAAAAGAGCATAAAGGACCCAATAATAAGTGCAATTATCAAACATCAAAAATGTAGATCAAAGTGGATTTCACGACTCTTCTATATGCAGTCACTTCACAGCACTTTACTATTCATATCATGTGGTCCTGACAGGATATATTAATTTTCTCCATTATGAGAGGAATGGGATTGGCACACTTCAGTCGGAAGCTGGCAATAAGTAGAGTCATTATTTCTCTGTCTTATTTTAGTGGTTTCTGTGTTAGAGAGAAAGTGATTGTGTGTGTGTGTGTGTGTGTGTGTGTGTGTGTAAAATATACTCCCTAGACACAACACACTGTGTCTCCAGAGGTGACAGAGAGCCTTCAGAGAGCCTCCCTATAAAGGATGGATCCAGGCAAGGATTTTATTTCTTTCAGATAGGACAATATTTCCTCTCTGAGAAACACCTGACCTATCTTTGGGAGGACTACTGAATTATCTCAGAGGAAGCTAGGAGTAGAAACTTGCCAGCCTGAATCATTTCAATAACCCAAGTAAATCTAATTTCCCCCTTCCTCCAATCGTATACTCCCTACTCCCCTGAAGAGGTTTCTTGATATATATTTTTTTTCCTTTGAAAAAATATGCATTTTTTAAAATATATTTTATTGATTTTTTACGGAGAGGAAGGGAGAGAGATAGAGAGTTAGAAACCTCAATGAGAGAGAAACATCGATCAGCTGCCTCCTGCACATCTCCTACTGGGGATGTGCCCACAACCCAGGTACATGCCCTTGACCAGAATCGAACCTGGGACCTTTCAGTCCGCAGGCCGACACTCTATCCACTGAGCCAAACCGGTTTCGGCTGCATTTTCTTTTCTCACTAAATGCTGAATAAAATTTGTGCAAGATATTCTATAGGTGAGTTTTCAGAGTCTTTATAGGCCTGCAAGCTTCCAGTAACTGTAGGCCTTTTGTCTTTAGATTGTGTCTATGAATTGGTTGATGCATTAGAAAAACATGCCAGGGACACAGAAATTACCTCTAAACCCACCTTCAACTGAAGTGTTATTGACAATCAGAAGAGAGAAAAATTTCTGGTTCTTTTTGTTAAGATCCACCCATAACTCCAAGGGACATACTCTCTCAATAGTAAACTATTTAGAATCATAAATTTATGCCATTTCTCAGCCACAGGATTAATCAAACATCGTTGCACATTTTCTATGAAAATTGGGGACATATTTGTTAAAAAGGAAATACACAATTTGCAACAGGAAAAGGGGAAGCCCATATATACAATGACAGATGGGACCTGGTCATAAGGCGGGGTCGTGGGAGGGGGAAGGTTTCTTTAGCATTTTTTAAAAAGCAAAACACTTTCAAATGAGTAAACTGAAAAAGCAATTGATTATAACAAAGTCTCAACAAGTTTTAAATATTTGGGGATTAAAAATAGCAACCATTAACATTGTAAACTCAATAAAATATCATTTTTGTTTCATCTCACAAATTTCAATCAGTCAAGCTTGTCTCTACACTTGGGCAGTTCTTGAATATTGGTTTGAAAATAGACTGGTATCTAAAAATGGTCTTAAATATATCGTTAAACTAACTTAAAACTCTATAATTAAATAAATATAATACATAGAGTAGCTAATCAGCATATTCATTTTTTCTATGGGGTAAAAAATGGCTCTGAATCTGACACAGCTGCTGAAGTTTTTCACCACAATGGTAGTTTGATACAAGTTTCTGGAATTAAATGTGCCAGGCAAGAAAACAATTTAACAGACTTCTCCCCATGGGAGGAAATATAGATAAAGAATTTGAGATGCAGACTTCATCAATACAATGGGGACACTATGACAGGGTTGCAGAATTAGGTAGTGGTTCTGTAAGTACTGCTCTTGTCACTGTTTTCAAAGGGCAAAGAGCTAAGAAATATGAGAAAACAAAACTAAAATAATAATCACACAATATGTAGACCAGGAAGCAGATATCTTAATAGTGCAGGACCATCAAAACAATTATTTTTCATTCCATAAAACATGTGGAGCTTACAGAATAAAAAATAATAAATATTAAGATATCAATGGCATTCATGTTAAAGATCTACTTATTAAAGACAAGAACCATTTACTATCACATTTAATATTATATATAATATAAACATAAATGTATAGTGCAGTGATAAGACAAGGAGTTCTGTAAACTACCAAGGCTCAAATACCAGCACACCACTTAAATATCTCTGTTAACTTAGGAATTACTGAACCTCTCTGTGCCTCTTTCCTCGTTTGTGAAAGTGGTCAAAAACAAACATCCAATAGCTTTCTGGAAAGAACTAAATGAGTTAGTTCATGTACTTAGAGCAGTGCTGGGAATATAGTAAGTACTCACTAAATTTTGCAAGTTTTATTAACAAGAAACAGAATAATTTATAGATAAATATAGGGTGTACAAAAATGTATACACACTTTAACACTTAATTTTCACTCCTTTTCAGGTTTAACTGATTTAAAATAATGGGTGAAGCCAGGCTAATCTTTGAACAAAGAAAATTTTTCCTAAAATTCCACTAGGCTTTATTTTTTTTAGACTTGTTTTTATGGGTATACATAAGAAATAAAGTTTATGGTACAAAACGGCAACAGTCGACAAAATGAGGGTGCACAAATACTGAATGAAATGGTTCTTGATGTTTGCAAATTCCATTGCTTCACGTTATAAGCACTGCCTGCACCAGAATGGTCATCAGTTTGAAAACAAGCATTGACCAAAAAATTATTCATTTCTGTAGATTCTTTAAAAAATTTTAAATGAACTGTATGTTAATAAATATGGAATTTACCATCATTCAAAGTGTGTATACATTTGGGGGGGGGCACCCTGTATTTTGTAGAAGGTCCAGTGGTATACAAAGTTGTGAAATGTCTTAAAATTTTCTTTAGAGCACTTTCTTCCTTCTTTATTTAAACCCCCTTTCCTTTAAGCTTCCTCCTTTCTTCCCAAGTGGCCCTTTACCCTCAAGCTGTGAAATCTCATCCAAATATAAATTCTTGATTAAAACGGTATAATCCGGAACTGTTTCTTCTATAACATTCTGTATCCAAACAAAACTCATTCATCTTGTGACACATTCAAGTCAATGTCAAGAGTCAGCATCTAGTATAATGAACTTTCATGGAGGTAGTATTGCTATTTTTAATAGAGCCTCCGATGTCTGAATCCAAAGAAATAAGCACTTAGGGACTATCAGGAATTGTGGTGACTCTAAATACTGCTGTTTGCTGACTCTCCCCACTTAGTTGAAAGCTCATTCAAGAGCTCCTAGAGCCTAGGTTTGTATATCCAACTGAAATTCAAATTATAGTTTGAAGATCTCATAGAAATGTGTTTAACATGCCTACAATGTAACTCTTGATTCCCTTACTTGGATCACACTCTTTTTCTCATCTTACCTAGGTGGCACCACGAGGTACCCAGTTATTAAAAAAAGAAAATTAAATTACCTCAGATTTCTCCTTTTCCCATACCTCCTACATCCAGTTCATGACCAAATTATACTCACTTCCTTCAAAACCATATCTTGCATCTTTCCACTTATTTCTGGGTCATAGTCGAAGCAACCATCATCTCACACCTGAATAAATGGCAATAGTCCCCTGCCTGATCCCCCACTTCCAATCTTACCCACCTCAATCTATTTATATACAATAATCAGCTCTAGAGTAATCTTTAAAGAAAAATTAGAAACCCCCTTCCCTTGCTTTAATGCCTGTAATGGCTTTCTATTGCATTTAGGAAGATATTCAAACTCATCATCATGGCTTCTGAAGCCATGTATGACTAGGCCACTGTTTAGCTTAGTTTCTTATTTAGCCATTCTCCACATTGTCTACCACTTTTTTTACACACTTGTCTTCTTGCAGTCCATTAAGTGGGGTCACCTTTTCCCAACACAAGTACTTTATGCATCTTCAAAAATTATCCCCACACCACATCTTGTATATTTTCTTCATAGTGCTTACATTTAAATTCAATATTTTCTCTTTATTTCCCCCTATTTTGTCCATTAGAATATAAACACCATAAGCAGTATTGTTCAATGTAGTATCTCCAGCATCACACCATAGCAGGTACCCAACAAATATATACTGAATGCATGAATAAATAGTATGTTTCAATACTTGAATGAATGATAAGAAAGAAATGCTTTTTATCTCCTCTAAAATTAAAAGATGTAGGTAGCTTCTAATTGCCACACTGTAAAACCAATCATCTAAAAATAGTTATCTCAATACAACATCCAAATGGTATTTTGTTCATACAAAAGCTAACTATTCTTCAAAGGAGCTGACATTTTAGAGTTAAATATGACAGTCAGTGAGTGTAATACTACTGCCTGTTTTTCTTTGACATACAATGTGTTACAGTTAATATCTAAAATATCTGCAAAATGTCTTTGCTTTATACCCCTTATTGAAATAGTAGGTCCACTCATTTCTAATGGAGATAATTTTTAAAAAAAATCATCTTAGGAAATGAAATGTCATTTAAACCTAAGGTGATAGTTTTTGAGTACTGAATAGCTAATGTGATACTAAAATCTTTTTTTATTATTTAAAGTATTACAAATAGTAGTACATATGTCTCCTTTTCCCCCCCATTTACATCCCACAGCATCCCCTACCCCCTACCCCCCGGCACATGCCCTCACCCCGCTAGTGTCCACCCCAGTGTCTTGTGTCCATTGGTTATGCTTATATGCATGTAGGTTGTTTCCAAATCTTAGCTATTGTAAATTGTGCTGCTATGAACATAGGGGTGCATATATCCTCTCTGATTGGTGTTTCTGTTTTCTTGGGATATATTCCTAGAAGTGGGATCACTGGGTCAAATGGAAGTTCCATTTTTAATTTTTTCAGGAAACTCCATACTGTTCTCCACAGTGGCGGCACCAGTCTACATTCCCACCAGCAGTGCAGGAGGGTTCCTTTTTCTCCTCATCCTCGCCAGCACTTGTTGTTTGTTGAATTGTTGAGGATAGCCATTCTGACAGGTATGAGATGATTAGTGACTTTTCTTTTACAGGCCAAAACTTTGGAACAAAACTGACATTAAAACAAAAGGTATGAGATGGTTCGGGACTCAAATTTATTTTGGAGATTTGTTTTAAAGGTGGCTTCAAAAAGCAACATGAAGATATTAAAACTATAACTTGATTAAAGGCACTTTTTTTTGAGGTTTAGCATCAGACTTTAATGTTGTCTTTAATGTTGCACATTGACAAGTCACACACTTTGGTCTTGTATTGGCAGTGGCAACTTACAATGAGTCTAAAAGTCTGAGCACCAGACTGGCCTATAGGGAACAGATACTCATTCCTCACGCGCCCCCAACCCCACCCCCCAGGCCCTTTCTTTTTAAAGATTACGGTTACTTGTTTCTATTTTATTCTAAGAATATTCTAACAAAGTCAATTAAGTCACTCTCATCTACTCTCAAGGACTGAGATAGTCTTGCAATCAAAGTCACTTTATTAGCTTTAGTTTTATTCCATGCCATGACATTAAAAAAGAATTCTTTTTTAAAAAAAGGAATATTTACAAAATTCACAAAAGAGTCAACAATATGCTGTACTTTCACTTCCAGACTTCCTATTATAGTCTAAGGAGAATATGACAATCTTATTTATGTTATCTGGTGTTACAATAATTGTTCTCTGTGAGAAAGTTATTTTTTATGAGGAACTCATATCCCTAACTCCTTTAAGTGCTTTGAGTATCAGATTAAATATTAATTTGAAGTACATCTGTGCTTATTCAGTTCAGCAGTTCCTGCTTATGAATGGTGGTATAACACATTTTCATTTTGTAGCACATAGCAATATGCACTACATTGCTTTTCCACCAGGGATCACTATTTTGGAACAGATAACAGACCCCTATGACCTCTGCATTTTATTTTATGCACTTTGCTATCCAAGTCAATTTATAAAATCAGGACTTCTCAACTTTAGAGCACAGGATCATCTTTCTGTTTTCTTCTTTCTAAAACAAAGACCTTGAGTATCACTACTTAGGAACCAGAGTCAAACATTAGATTTCTATAATATTGTGCTCTCCCTAGGAGTTGTCTGATAAACAGTATTGTCTGATAAACTGTATTGTCATTATTATACTAAATATAGACAATACAGTTTATCAGACAATAAATTTTTATATAAAGTACCAATCTATATCTTCTGGAGTGCCAAATGCCACCTTACTTCTTTAAGCAATGACTGTAAGGTTTACATGGTTATAATTAGACATTTTATGAAAAAACAAGCAATCAAGTTTACCTGGATTATGAAATATAATTATATATAACTAACATCACTTTGGTATTTAAAACAGCCATTTAAGTATAATGAATATTTCTATATTTCTACTAGTTTGTCTTCCATAAAAATGTGGTAAGAATAAGGGGTATCTATCAAATTTGAATCAACTTTCTAGAAGTTGAAATAAATTTAGTCTTTCTATATAGCCCATTCCCTGGCCACCATACTATGTCTCCCACTTCCATTCTACTTCTACTCTGAAATAGATTCGACTTTATATTTCATTTCCACAACTAGAATGTAAATTCCTTGTGTATACAGGTTGTATCTTACACAATTTTGTAGCCCATGAAGTGCCTCATATATGATAATGACTCAAATTTAGTGCTAATGTAACTTAACTGGATGGGTCTAGCTCCCTGTCTTCAGTTAGGAGAGTACATAACCAAGGGCCACCTCCAGTTGATTATTCTCTGAGCGGTTTTCCATATCTCATAATTTTTAAGGTCTGCCCAAAATGATTTATGGGATCCTTTTCTCTCTGGTTTTTCAGCCACTAGGTATTCCTAAAGATTTGACAACCTAGGTATAAAATTACCTTGATAAGGCCAGAGGGTTTATAATACTACAGTTCAAGAACATCCTTTCACAGCCTCCCTATTTGCTTGATTGCAGTTTTCAGAGAGGGTAGCATGACTTATTTTTCCCTGGAAACATAATTAAAGTGTTAACATTATAACTGAGCTAGCTTGGTGATAATAGCATTTGATGCCGGATGAGCTTATTTAGTTGTTCTTAATAAAGAGATTAGGTTACCTGAAAAATTTAGCTATATTGGTATCTTTTTAGGTCCCTCTGTTTTAGTCCCAAGTGGCCTTATTAGTGTAAAAACAAATTATTGTACCTCAAAGTAGGGTGCAGCAAAAAGATGTGCTTTTTGTCATGTTACATCTATTGATATCACAATATTTATGTCATCAATAGATAATAGGGTTTGCTAGTGTCGGTAGCAGCTAAGGATTTTGAATACCCTCAAGTAAAATAAAGAGTATTTTTTCAAAGCCTAGAGTTAAACAAAAATAGATTAAAAGTTTTAACTCTATCTTATAATGATACCATTGTCATGAACTAGTTATTAATAACAGAAAAGAGCAAAGGAAAGGCTGGACATTATAGGCATTTTTCATGCAAAACACTGGGGGAGGGATCCAACGAAGAGAAACAGATGCATGCTCAGTAAAGTTGGGGTGATAGGGAAGGTATTTGTCTGTAAATCACACCTGGGGACAGAGATGGTTTTGCCAGAATGGGCATGGCCACTACAAGTGCATTAAGATTTGAAATACATAATCCCCTGAACAAAGAAGCTTGCTCATTTGTGCTTTCAGTACTCTTGGAACTCTTGTTGCTCAGGGTGTGCTCTCTTGGTTCTCCTGCATTGGCCTATATGGCCCATGGCCATGTGGACCCCACATGCAATAGACTAATGGACTATAGCTAGCCTGATGCTGAACTGGATCCTATTCCAACATGGAAAGGAGATTGGTTCTGATTTTAGCTCTACTGAAACCTTTCTACACTTCTTCCAGGACCTGACTAAGGGAAATGGGACTTTGGAAAACCAGGGGTGTAATACGACAGAAATAAAGATTTCTACTATATTGCATCCTCCCCCATGAGTCTCAGAACATTCATTTTCTTCAGCTATCATAAGAACTCTGCCTCTAGCAGCAACAAGCAGGTGGAGAGAAAGGGGATAAGGCACACTCCCCTCCATTAACAATGACAAATTAAGTCCAGTTTATGCTATTAAAAAAATTTTCAACTCCATGTTCTCATTTCTCATTTGCTTCCCCCCCCCCGTGATCAAATAGTTTAATCACATTAAAAATACTGAGTAATATAACAAACATCCATACATCCTCCTTAAGTAATTAACAGATGTAAATATTTTATTATATTTATTTCACATCTCTTATTAAAGAATCAAAACATTTTAGTTACTCTTGAAGTCCCATTCTTAACTTTCCTTAATTCTATTCTGCTCCCTTTCTCCCCAGAGACACCTACCATCTTGAAGTGGGTATGTATTATTTTTATCAGTTCTTTGAAGACATCAAGCTCTTTGCTGCTTTTAAGCTTTCCTAAGCAGGGTTCTCCCTTCCAGCTCTGCTCTTTCCCACTCTCTTCATTAGGATATATCACCTGCTCATCCTTCATGTTTCAGATGAAATGTTGCTTATTCATAGATCACTTACTAACTCAATCCAAATTGTGTCTACCCCATCCCATCATGTTATCTATGGCACCCTATCATTTCACATGTGTGCTCATAGCAATATCAGTCTGTGTGTTTATTTGTGAAGCCCAACTAGACTATAAGCTCCCTGGAGCAGAGACTATGTCTGCCTTGTTGATGGCTGAATACTTTCCACCTTACACAATTGCTTACATAGAGTAGGAAGTCAAAAAAACATTTATGAAGGACAAATAACTATAATCTGATAATCAGTATGGCCCATAATAAAATCTCAATATTTAGCTATATCATTGACCAGCTAAAGTACTTTTTTACTTTGCATTCTAAACACATTTGTGACAGTCTGCAAAGGAATCACTACTTGACACACTGTCTAATTAAGAGTAAAAGTTATATTATATGCCTTGTAGGGACCTAAAACACTAAGATGCATATATTTTTTTAAATTTTTATAGGTGATATAACTGTGTTCCCATAGACTTTAATGTTT
This sequence comes from Myotis davidii, assembly GCF_000327345.1. NCBI lineage: Eukaryota > Metazoa > Chordata > Mammalia > Chiroptera > Vespertilionidae > Myotis > Myotis davidii. The sequence continues at coordinate 44,955 of NW_006283567.1, forward strand.
TAAAAATCTTAATTGGCAGTAATTGCACTATTTACATGTTAATGAACAACACCTGGCCCCAGCTGGGTATAAAGAGGCTGACAATGTTTTTATCTCACCTCCCTGGCAAAGAACTAAGCATATGCAATTTTAAAAGGATCTGCTTGCCAGAAATAATGCATTCATAATTGGTAGGACAATATGAAATTAGTTTTACTCAGTTCACCATTTTCAAACAAATGGAAAATATTTTTCATGTTTAAAAGCTTTATGATTCAAATAGGACCTTATTTCCTACACTTGGTAATTATTCACAATCATTAAATTATTCCCGTCAATGAATGTGCCAGAAACTGGCTAAATGGAGGCCCAAGTGGCCTCCTATAATAAGGGCCCAGTTCCTGCCTTAATCCCTTGAAAAAACTGAGTTTCCTTTGAAATCATTCAAAATCTATAATTAAATATGTTAATTTCCTGGTTCCCCTATCCTATGATATTTTAAATCACTACAGTTTTGATCCCATTTCCTCCTACATTCCTAAAACCAATTAAGAGGTATTGAAAGTGACTTCTAATAACAAAGGTTTTGCCAGTCACAAAATGGTTCTTGCTAAAATTTACTCTCCAATCATCTTTAAGCCAATAGACACTAGCACAAATTACAACAAGACAAAAAAAAGAAGTACCAGGTTTTCAAATTATATGTGTTCCTAGAATTATATTTTTGGAATAGAAGAAAGATTGACATTGTAATCCTGATTTTAAATATACACAAACCAACCAGCAAGCATTGACTGAGTACCTGGTATCCTCAGCATTATAACAGCTACTTAGGGATGGGGGGGGGTGGGGGGCGTAATGGATGCACAAACAGAAGTTTTACTTAAAGATGCTTATAATGTAGTTAGGAAGAAAAAAATCACAAACAACATTATTGAAAGACTAGAGGCCCAATGCACAAAATTCGTGCAATAGTAGGCTTTCCTTCCCCCAGCTGCCGGCACCGGCTTCCCTCTGGCCACCCACAGGCACCGGGGACCTAGGCTGGCTTCCCTCTGGCCCCGGCTTTGTCCAGAAGGATATACAGAATGATGTCCAGTCTAATTAGCATATTACCCTTTTATTATTATAGACTAGAGTGAGGGGCTGAGGGCCATTTTCAGGTTGGCTACACCCCCTTCAGGGTGGGGGTCCCCACTAGGGTGCCTGGCCAGCCTGGGTGAGGGGCTGATGGCTGTTTCCAGGCTGACCAACCCCGCCAGCAGGGACCCTCACCCCATGAGTGTAGTGTCTTCTATGTGCTTAGATATATCCTGGGTGAGGGACTGATGGCTGTTTGCAGGCTGGCCAAGCCCCCCAGTGGGGACCCTCACCCCATGGGGGTATGGCCAGCCTGGGTGAGGGGCTGATGGCTGTTTTCAGGCTGGCCACAAAC
>NW_006283567.1:46609-50928 GCF_000327345.1 Myotis davidii
TGCCTTGGTCTGGCTCGAAGCCTGGGATGCCCCTGGCAACCCAGGTTCCCAGCCCCTCTTTGAGCAGAGGCCATGCTGACTGGAAGCAGGTATCTGGGATTTATTTGTCTTCTATAATTGAAACTTTGTAACCTTGAGTGGAGCTCAGGGCAGGCGGGAAGCTTGGCTTCCTCCATCGCCGGGACAACTCAAGCCTCCTGCTCGCTCCAGCTCCGTGGCTGCTGCCATCTTTGTGATGGAGTGAGGTAGTGAGGGTGTGATGGTTAATTTGCATATCGCTCTTTTATTATATAGGATAGCATTCATTTGTGTTACATTGGGAGTATTTGTAGATGAGAGAAGAGAGAGATTAGTTCACAGGAGAGAGTGTATATTCACGAAAGTCTTTATGAAAAACTTTGTGGAGTGAGGGTGAGGAGAAACCAGTGTAGTGTCTTCTATGTGCTTAGATATATGCTGGCTCCTTTATCTCATTCAACTTGCTTAAGGTCACATGGCTATTCAGAGCTAGTAAGATCTGGGACAGAAATCCATATATCACATGTGCATTTCTCACTCAATTACATGCTAGCTTGGAAGGATGGAGAGAACAGATAAGATGGGAAGAACAACATGAGTAATAGAGTGATTCTGAAGTGTGCTGTACTGGAGAGATTATTTCAAGAGCAACTATGTTGAGGGGTCACAGAAAAAAACATCAAATAGATACAAAGGGAAGGGACAGATGATATAGTAGTCCCCTGTTATCCACGGTTTTAGCTACTTATGGTCAACAGCAGTCTGACAGTATTAAATGGAAAATTCTAGAAATAAACAATCCATACTTTTTAAAATTGTGCTTCATTCTGAGAAGCATGATGAAGCAAGATGTGACTCATACCTTTGTCAAGCTAATCTAGGCTCTATATGCTCCCTGTACATTGGTAATTTAGTAGCCATCTTGGTTATCAGATCCAATGTTGTGACATCACAGTGCTTGTGTTTACATGACCCTTATTTTATTTAATAATGGCTCCAAAGCCATTCACATAACTTTTGTAACAGTACATTGTTATAATTATCCAATTTTATTTTTGTTGTTGTTAATATCTTACTGTGCTTAATTTATAAATTGAACTTTATCATAGGTATGTATGCATAGGAAAAAACATAGTATGTATAGGTTTCAGTACTATCTGTGGTTTCAGGAATCCAAGGGGATCTTGGAACATATACCCTGTGGATAAGGGGGCAACTACTGTATTTCTAAATTTCAAAACTCAAAAGAAGAGTTTGGACTTGATGAGGTATAAATTCAAATCAAATGAGTTACATGATGAAATAGAACATACTAGATTTTCAGAGGTTAATAGGGTAAAAAGAGGTAGAGAAGAACAGAGTCAGTATTATATAGTGGAAGTAAAATGTGATGATGCTAAAAAAGGCAACTTGACTAAGTAAGCCAGAACATAAGCTCCTAGTGGAGCTATATCTCTAGCCCTCAGCACATTACCTCTATATTAAGTGTTAAATAAAATCATATTGATTAGCATAATGGATGAATAAAGGAATTAATTATTATGGGAGATATATGTGACATCATGGACATTAACCAGACTGATATTTAGCTTAATTTTTTTTCTTGAAAATTAACTAAGAAAATGTTTTGGAATGCAAATGAAATTATTTGTGCTAATAATTAATGAACATTTAAACCATTTCTAAACCTATTAAATAGCCTTTGTATGTAATAATGAGTGATCAAAATAGCATTTCAAAAATTCAAAGCAGCTAATATAAGAGTAACTAATGTATCAGGTTTATAGAATTCAGGAAGTTTTATAGCATGTTTTTATAATAGCAAATAAATGACACTAACCTAAATGAAACTAACTTAAAGCAGTATGGTAAATACATTATAGCACATTTGTGCAACTGGAAACTCAATCACTGTTTAAAATAATGATCTTTCAGATATTCTCTTAAATGTCAAATCACAAGATGTGGTTCAGTGAATCTGCATATATAATTGTGTATTTACATAATATCCCTGAAAAGATACTTAAGAAACTGGTAGGAGTGATTGATTTCAGAGAAACTGGCAGGGGTGGGTTTGGTGGAAGGGAGATATTTATCTTTACTGGATACCCTCTGCATTGGGTTCAACTATAAGAAACTGCCAATACTTAACTGTTTTTAATATACAAAAATAGCAATTTCATATGGTTTTAAAAATATCATTATACAGACTCTATCCTTCCTTCCCCCTCTCTCTAAAATCCATCAATCAATAAATAAAAATAATTTTTTTAAAGTTGAAAAAAAACCCTGGCCAGGTGCTCAGTTGGAGCATTGTCCCGATACACTAGGGTTGTCGGTTCGATCCCTGGTCAGGGCACATGCAAGAGTCAGCCAATGAATGTATGAATGGATGGAGCAACAGATATCTCTCTCTCTCTCTCTCTCTCTCTCTCAATCAATCAATCAATAATTAATTTGAAAATAGCATTACAATTTCTACTACATGCATGTGTGAAAAAAGGGTAAAGGGGGTCAAATACATGGTAATGGAAGGCACATAGGCTTTAGGTGGTAACACACAATGCAATATATGGATTATCTATACCAGTGGTCAGCAAACTGTGGCTTGTGAGCCACATGCGGCTCTTTGGCCCCTTGAGTGTGGCTCTTCCTAAGCCTTAGAAATACCCTAATTAAGTTAATAACAATGTACCTACTTATATAGTTTAAGTTTAAAAAATGTGGCTCTCAAAAGAAATTTCAATCGTTGTACTGTTGATATTTGGCTCTGTTGACTAATGAGTTTGCCAACCACTGATCTATACTAATAATAGCCTAGGTAGCATCACGCCCTCACCTCATCATAAGATGGCCGTCATAAGATGGCCACCACAAATAGGCCGCACACACAGTGGAGGTGGGGCCCAGCGGCCACTCTGTGCTGTAAGGCCTGGGGTCCCGTGGCTCTGTGCAACACAGAGGAGGCCCATCCTGGCATCTCCACCATCTCACATGGAGGAGGCAGGTCATGGCAGGGGAGGGCAGTTGTGAGTGATCAGGCTGGCAAGGGAGCGTAGTTGGGGGCAATCAGGCCAGCAGGGGAGGGCAGTTGTGGGCGATCAGGCTGGCAGGGGAGCAGTTAGGCATAGATCAGGCCAGCAGGGGAGTGGTTAGAGGGCAATCTGGCAGGCAGGCAGAAACAGGGGCAATCAGGCAGGCAGGCAGGCGAGCTGTTAGAAGCCAGCAGTCCCGGATTGTGAGAGGGATGTCCAACTGCCAGTTTAGGCCTGATCCCCAGGATCCCCAGGAATCGGGCCTAAACCAGCAGTCGGACATCCCCCAAGGGGTCCCAGATTGGAGAGATTGCAGGCTGGGCTGAGGTGACCCCCACCCTGTGCACAGATTTCATACACTGGGCCTCTAGTGTATTATAGGATTTTACACTTGAAACTTATATGATCTCATTAACAAACATTGTTGGTTAAAGACATTAATGTTACCCAAATAAATGGAATTATTTTTTGAAAAGGAAGTGTTTTTAATAAAGCTACATTGCATGCAGAAAGTTTTGTTATTTCTTACCAGAATTAGTATAGTGCCATCAAGTGAACTTAGGACCAGGTCAATTGTGTAGATAGATGGCTGAAGAATGGAATGGCCAAGAGGTAAACAACATAGTTTTTCTTTGGGAGGTAGTTGAAATTTAGAGGTTAAGGGCCCCAATTGCTGAAGTCAGACTACTTAGGTCTGAATCTTGGCTATGTGACCTCTCAGTACCCTAGCTTCATCTTTATTATAAAGATAATAATAATAGTGCCTAACTCATCAGTCCATGGTTGGATAAAACCTACACTAATAATAGACAAGCATGGTAATTAGTGTCACTCCGCTACCATTCCCATTGGCTAATCCCCCTGTCATTCACAGAGTAGGGCTGAGATATGCAAATTAACTGGCAGCCAAGATGGCGGCCGGCAGCCAGGCAGCTGATGCAAACAGGAAGGTTTGCTTGCTTCAGTGACAGAGAACTCCAACTTTCCCTGCCTGACTTGCCGGCCTCTCAGCTGCAACTCTCAGCAACTATGTTGCGAATAAAGAAGCTAAAAAAAAAAACAGAAACCTGCTTTATTCAGCGGAGCTTCAGCCAGCCAGACCGCAACATTGTATCAAATACAGATGGTAAACAAAGGCCAGAAACCTGTTTTCAGCAGCCGAGGCCTTAGAGCTAAAGCTGGCCCAGAACAAAAATGAAAAAAAGGAGCGGTTGGGAGCTTCAGTCCCAGCCTGAAAACAGCCCTCAGCCCCTCAGACAGACTGGA
>NW_006283567.1:51454-65405 GCF_000327345.1 Myotis davidii
TCTGCCCTGCTCTGTGCATGACAGGGGGCGGTGCCCCAACCCCCCCAATCAGCCCTGCACTGAGCCGACCAGGGGCTGCACCTAGGGATTGGGCCTGCCCTCTGCCACCTGGGAGCAGGCCTAAGCCAGCAGGTCGTTATCTCCCGAGGGGTCCCAGACTGTGAGAGGGCACAGGCCGGGCTGAGGGACCCCCCCTTGCCCCGAGTGCACAAATTTTTGTGCACCGGGCCTCTAGTAAACAAAATATCTAAGGTGCTTGGAACAATGCATCAATAACTACTGCCACCATTATCATTGTTATTATTATTATTAACATGGCTAAGTCACTTTTGTAGAGCTTCAAACTCCCTTTTGCCCTTTTGTTCTTTTCCTTCCAAAAGCACCTGTTCTTGTTTTGGGTCTGTTTACCCTCAGATTATTCAAGCTTCTCCTGTGCTTCATCTCCCTGATCCTCATTCTTAAGTTTCCATGTCAGCTGACTTTTCCCTTGTCTCTTCACCCTAGAGGCAGCAGTGGCTCCCTGCTGTTGTTTACAGTTGGGTGGCCTCAATGTCCCACATTCTGCTTTTCACTTCCTCCATGACCTATGTGACCAAGTTCCAATATTAAATCTCTCTGTTTTCATTTCTATTTCTCTTTTCCTTGTTAGATATTGACTGATACAGTGGGGCCAATGGAAAGAGGTGTGACAAAGGATGGTGTATAAGCAGGATGTAATTGGTACTGGTGGCCAGGAATGATTCCAGTTCCTGACCAGTCTTATTTAATCAAGTCCTATGTGTATGAGCACACACTGAAAGTAACCTCCAATGCTAGTATTGTAGTAACCAAGTCTTAAGAGGACTTAACAATTTCACTAACTCAAGCAAAGATCTTATTTCTGACTTGATGGTGTACATCTAATGGTTTCCATAAACAAGTGCTTTAACTATGAATATTAACTCTAGATTAGACCTAACCATTACTGAAAGGGAACACAAACATCAATAGTAATGCATAATTAATTGAATATATTTATGACTGTTATCTCATTATTTCCTAATGAGGAGTTCATCAGGCTATGCATGACTGTAGTTGGCTAGTAGGCTACTACATCAATACCTTGGGTCTTACAGAGTCAGATCAAATTATAAGAAATGCTTATTTATACACTCCAAGGAGCCCACTGACATAAAATAAAAGGTCTGCTCTCTAATTATTCTCCATCAAATCATATGCTGTAAGCCAGTTGTAGATAAATAAATAAAACCAAACAATGTAACGTATAGTGTTCTTCAACGTTTGTAAAGACAATTTTCAGTTTGGTGGCATGAAACAACACATTAAAGAAACTTTCTTAAAATCAAGGCTCTGAGTTACTCTGTTAAAGCCAGGAATTTTTATTCCACCACTGATTTCATTATATGTTAAATCATAATGTTCTAATTGGGAATTTGGAAAACACCAGACAATATTAAATTTTAAATGACTATTTCCTCTGAAATAGTTGCCAGAAAAATTATGGGCAGGAGCTAAATAGATTCTGGTTTGTTTTTTTTCTATCCAATACCATCAGTACATACATAGCATTTTAGAGTTTAGAGATAATTCTTAATAATAAAAAAGATTCTCTGTTAATTAAAAAAAGTAGTTTAGGTGACTAAAGACAATTTTATCTAAACATTATACTCAGGAAATAAAACTGATTTAAGATATTGTGAATTATTTAAAGAAACAGAATCCTTCAATGAAACAATAGTTGTTTTGATATTAGGCAGCATAGAAACATTTGTATGAAAAAAAGGGAAGTTGAAAGTCAACAAAGTATTAACACTCTAAAGCTGCTTTTGGGATATTAATTTTAAGCTGGTTATTAAGAAACAAGACTCAGAAAGAACTTTTGACCCTTCACCTTTTCTTGCCTAAGATTCAAAGGGAAAAACCTCCAGGAAGAAAACCTTAGGATGTTCACCATACCAGCTTAATTTGACTTCACTATGGTGGGTGGGAGGGTATTTAGTAGGGGCATGTTTATTAAATCGCCCCCTTACCTCCCATATCATTGTTTTTGTGTTGCCAAGCAAGAATTTACCTGCCATGTGTGTTCTACTCATCCTCAGTTACTTGCAAGTTGCCAATTTTTCACTTTTAAAATCTAAGACCCTGATCACCTCTTTTCTTCTTTGCCCAAAGTGTCATAAATATCCAATGTTGCCTCACTGTCTTTGGAATTTTCATGCTTATGTGAATACCCCATGTGCACCTATTAAAATTTAATTTTTCTCCTGTTAATCTGTCTCTATTTTTTATTATTAGCCCAGCTAGACCAACTTAGAAGGTAGGAGGAAAACTATTATAATTTTCAGCCCTCACAATGTAAAATAGATTATTCTTCTGTATGAAAAATAGTACCTGTTTCAAATTTTAAGCAACCTTAAAGACAGTTTACTTAAGGGTTAAATATATTTGAAATTAAATAGGAGTGTTTTAAAATATAAAAGTGTGTTAATGAAAAAGAATTGGATCTGACATCTGAATATAAACAGGACATGTTTTTGTTTCTGACTATTTTGGAAACCATTCTATGTGTGAACATATCAAGAGATAACTAAAAGATGAAAATTATACAGCTGTCATAAAGAAAAAATCAGTCATTGGGCATAAAATGGTAATTATATCAGCATTGCTGGAGGAGATGATAAAGTAGGTATTGATAAAAAAAATACAAAAATTACCTTTCTTTCAGACTAATTTTCAAAAAACAAATTTTCAAATAATGATGCTTAATATATGTATGTATATATGTGTGTATGCATGCATTTCTGTATTTGTACATAAACCATATTTAATATATACATACTATAGTTAATGTATATAGAATAGTTGAACACAGGCTAAGGAAATATCCATAAACACATCCTTTTGGAAATATAGAAGAATAACTCACAATTTGCATGTTGGCTATTTATATGTAAATGAATGCTTATAAAGTGTTTGAAAAAAATGTGGGTTTCTCTCAAGTATTGTATGCTCTTTGCCACCTTACTTCAAGTCTGAATTTGCTTAACAAATCCACAACTTAAACAGAGCAAGGGAAGTACCCTAGCCACTGCACTCGGAATCATAATGAAGAGTTTCAGAATTATGATACAGAAGTTATGAAATGAACCATTTTCTGTAAAACTTATTATTTTATTAAAATATGTTTTTATTGATTTTAGATAGAGAAGAAGGGAGAGGGAGATAGAAACATCAATGAGAGAGAAACATCAATTGGCTGCTTCTTGCATGCCCCCTACTGGGGACTGAGCCCACAACCCTGGCATGCGCCCTGACTAGGAATCAAACTGGTGACCTCTTGGTGCATGGGACGACAATCAACTGAGCCACACTGTCTGGGTCATAAAACTTTTTCAATTACCTTATTTATTTCAGATTAGTATATTATGATTGTCATTTGTTATATAACGAAGCAATTTGTAATCAAACATTTGTACACATTCCATACAAAGTTCGCCAATTTTCAAAAAATGCATCATACTTCATGTGTTTCTAAAGCAAGTTACATATATTTTTAAGTTGCTTTAAAATCTCATGAGATTCTCGCAGCAGCAGCAGGAGCTATGAGAGGAACTTTACATACACTATCTCATGCAATCTCCACAACAAACCTCATACCTCATGCAAACTAGGATTCTCTCCATTTTACAGGAGAGGAAACTAACGTTCCAAGATGTTAAGAAACTTGCTTAAATTACACAGCAGTTAAAATGACAGAACTAGGATGCTGATGTAGTCTTTTCATACTCTAAAATCTGTGCTTTCTCTACTGTGCCATATTGCCTCTCCATGAAATATGTAAGAATGAATGAGAGAACTGGCAGAGAAAAAACAGATTACAGTTGACCCTTCAACAGCCTGGCTTTATACTGTGCAACTCTTCTTATACGTGGATTTTTTCAATAAATACCTGTACTGTTTTTGATCAGCAGTTGGGAGCCCACCAATGCACAGGGCTCACTGTATGTATTGATTTATGCCATTATATATAGGAGACTTGAACATCCTCAGATTTTGATGTCTGCAGTGAGTCCTAGAATCAATTCTCCTTGGATACCAAGAGACAACTTAAGTGTTTGAGGAATCAAAGTTATATGCAGGTTTTCAACTGCAGGGGGAGGTACCCCCAAACCTTGAGTTGTTGAAGGGTCAACTATATATTAAGGCTTTAACACCATAACCCCACCTATATCCTCAAGAAAGAAAAAACAATTTCTAGAGAATGTTATGATATTACTAGAGGCCTGGTGCATGGATTCATGCACTGGTGGGGTCTCTCAGCCTGGCCTGTTCCCTCTCGCAATCTGGGACCCCTCAAGGGATGTCGGACTGCCAGCTTCGGTCTGATCTCTGCAGGCCAGGGATGTAGTAGTGCACGAAGTAGCAAGCAGCCCAGTAGGAGCCCACGCCCCTCCTCTCATCCCGGCCACGCTGTGCCAGCTGCTGCTGTAGCTCAATGAGCTTGCTAAGCAGTGCTCCCACTGTGGGAGCGCACTGACCACCAGGGGGAAGCTCCTGCATTGAGTGTCTGCCCCCCTGCTGGTCAGTGCATGTCATAGCAACCAATAGACCAGTTGTTTGGTCACTTTGGCTTTTATATATGTGCTAGAGGCCCAGTGTAGGAAATTTGTACACGGGGGGAGGGGGAGGTCGTCCCTCAGCTCAGCCTGCACCCTCTCCAATTCGGGATCCCTCTTTCAATCCAGAACCACTGGCTCCTAACAGTTCACCTGCCTGCCTGCCTGATCCCCCTAACTGTTCTCACCTGCCAGCCTGATCCCCCTAACTGCCTAACTGCTCTCCCCTCCTGGCCTGATCCTCTAACTGCCTAACTGCCATCTTCTCCCTTCTCCCGCGGTGCCAACCTTCTCCCTTCTGCCTTCTCCTGTGGCATCTTTTTCCGCGGCCTCTGCAAAAGGGACCATGGCGCTGACCCGGCCCTCACAGCTGCGTGGCTGCAGGCTCTCAGCCCTTGCAGTCGCTGTGGCTTTGTCTGGAAGGACATCAGGAAGATGTCTGATCTAATTAGCATATTACCCTTTTATTAGTATAGACAGATTATACATTTAATCTAATGTATCATACCTTCTCCATTTATGATTCTGCACAAAACAACTGATACTTGGAATTTTACCTGGGGCCCTGAGAAAATTTTTAATTAGCTAACCAAAAATTCAAGAATATCTTCTAAATTCTATTTACTGAGTCAGGAAAGTCACTGATTTTTTTTTTATTTGCAATTAAAAGGGTTAAAATTAACAGTGAAGTGTAATATGCTGTTAACTAGAAAATTCAATTATTTAATATACTTCATTTCCTGAACATGTGTATTGGTAAAAGCTTTACTCTATTTAGCTTGACTTTCTCATAGGTTTAGAAGGTAAATAAATATGATAATGCATGTAAAGAGCTTACAACAGTGCCTGACCAATCGGTTATTCAAATTGTTTGTTGTTACTGTTGTTCATTGGTACATGCAACTAAGGTTACTAAGTGCCTACTATGTTTCAGGCACAATTGTAGGTGCTAAAGATAGAGTGGTAAATAAATCAAAGTTCCTGCACTATTGAAATTTTACCTTTGGAAATTTTAATGTGATAGGATTATGTGCTTCCTACTTTTACAGTTATTTTTTTAATCATTATCATCGTCATCTCTCAACCAACTAACAACCAGGGATACACCATCTCTGAATTTAACACCATATTAAAGGTGCCTATTATAGGACATAAACTCTTTTAGATCTTTCTTAGGGAAATTGTCTCTCTGAACCTCTAGAGCACCTGAAAGGATTTCCTTGGGCTTACAGAGCATGTTGAATGAACTGTTTTCTTTGTTGAATTGCTAATGAATGTTTAAATAACAAATCAGTGTATGGCAGGATTTGGTTTGATATTTGTTTTTATTATAACCTGATAGTTAGGGTTTTTTTTTTGGTTGGTTTGTTTGTCTTAATATATTTTTATTGATTTCAAAGAGGAAGGGGGAGACGAGAGAGAGAGAGAGAGAGAGAGAGAGAGAGAGAGAGAGAGAGAAGAGAGAGAGAGAGAGAGAGAGAGAGAGATATGAATACATCAATGATGAGAGAGAATCATTGATCAGTTGCCTCCTGCACGCCAGTGGGGATTGAGCCCACAACCCAGGCATGTGCCCTTACTGGGAATTGAATTGTGACCTCCTGGTTCATAGGTCAACAATCAACCATTGAGCCGTGCAGGTCAGGCTCTGACAGTGAGGTGTTGGAGAGAATAACCCTTGATCATCTCAAGATTTCTTTAGAGGTTACTGTTATTTATAAACCTAACCTAGGAGTTCTGCATGATCAAATTGGCTCAGGTCAGTGCAGAGCATAAAGCTGTCAAGCTGTGTAAGAATACTTTAAACATTGAAGAAGTGTTGAATAATTTGCCTAAGAGCAAATCAGTAACTCCAGAATAAGGTTTTTGCAAGGGTATGCACTCCAGAACAATTTTGGACAAAATAAGATAATGATGATATGATTCTGGGGAGACTATATATTTACTATAATCCAACAAATTTTGAGCAATCCAACAAATTTAAGTACCCGCTCTTAGATTAATCAGGCTATGGATTTGTTTTATTAATAGAAATATCAAGAAGGGTTTGCATGAAAATAATTTGAGAAATTCACTTGAATTTCAAAACTTACAGGTGCTTCAAACAATACCAAATTTAAAAATATTTTTATTGCATAGTCATATGAACCAAGTCATTAAAAAAAAAAACAGGACAGCAAAGAAAAGGTATAGGAAATCTGTGAATTTTTATAGCATATTACAAATCTCACAATGATTTACCCCTATTTAATTCTTATGATATTCAACTCTATGAGGTGGTAGTCCCCATTGGTAATATGAGAAAACAGATAGCCAGGTTTAGTGACTTGGCTAAAGTCATTGGCATGTCATTGATATCATTGGCAGAATGTAGACCAGAATCTGGAATTGACACTAGATCATGTGGTCTCAATGGGTTGACAGCTATAGTCTTAAGCTCTAATTCTTTCTTTTTTACAGAGTAGTGTAACTGAAACTTTACCAATATAGCCTCTTCTTCAGGTGATGGGCAAGAGAACATAATGCCTAAGAGAGAAGGTGAAAATGTTTCTGGCCTATTTAATGTTAAGAAAATTCTTCTCCTTATTTAATTACTGCTCACCCTAAACCCCTCTCATGCACAAACACCATGAAATTCTCAACCTCCTTTATTTGTCACTGATCAGTATCTTGTACTTATCATTTAGTCGACCATCTCACTAGCTTCAAGACTGAATTAGCATTGCAATTAAGATTCCAGAAAACAAGTGATCACTACAGACAGGTAGCTTTTCCTTCTATTTCTGAGTCACAAATAAACCATTGTGTCAACATAATGAAAAGTTGCTCAAATGCGTAGCAACATCCGAATTATGGGGGTGCCAGAAGAAGAGCGAGAGAGCAAGATATTGAAAACCTATTTGAAGAAATAATGACAGAAAACTTCCCTTACCTGGTGAAAGAAATAGACTTACAAGTACTAAAATGCTGAAGGGGATTCTTTAAGAAGAGGAGGAAGAAGAAAAAGGTAAAGATAAAAATTATGTAAAAATTATGAACAACAAATACATATCTATCAACAAGTGAATCTAAAAATCAAGTGAATAAAAATCTGATGAACAGAGTAAACTGGTGAATATAATAGAATCAGGGGCATAGAAAGGCAGTGGACTGACAATTCTTGGGGGGATAGGGGTGTGGGGGGTGAAGGAAGAGACTGGACAAAAATTGTATACCTATGGATGAGTTCGTTGGGTTGGGGGGTAAGGGCAGAGGGAGGGGTGAGAACCGGGTGGAGGGGAGCTATGGGGGGAAAAAAGAGGAAAAACTGTAATAATCTGAACAATAAAGATTTATTTAAATAAAAAATTTAAAAAACAGACATTTCTGTTCAGTACTCATAATCCCCAACTGGTGTAATTCTCATGCTTGAATAATGTGATGTGCCACTTCTTCTCTAAGATGACCATGAAAAACTAGAACAATTGGGAAAGTACATATTATAAAAGCCGTACTAGTATACTTCCCATGACATTGTGTATGAACTATTTAATTTACTATAAAATATTTTACAAAAGCAGGACCATTATTTAAAATTTCAAAATGAACCTGCTGAAGATTATATTCAGTAAATGATTTTTAAAAGGCAAAAGAGAAAAATTTAGTACAGAATAAAATATTTCAACCAATCTCCCCTTGCTGCTCTATTGTTAAATGTATTAATTAAAAGAATAGGGAATTCAGTGCAGATAAATGCACTAGTTTTGTAATTCACTCTTTTATAAACCATTTCTTCACAGCCTGGGATAAGTAGGGACAAAGAATTGAACTTTAAAACAGTTAAGGAAGTTTACTTAGTGATAGGTTGAGCTAGTCCTTGGGAATAGTTTGGTTTCTATTCCATAGTAATAGTAACAAGAATATCTTGGGCTTGCCCTGGCCAGTGAGTGTGGCTCAGTTGGTTGGGTGTCATCCTGTGGACTGATCACAGAAAGGTTGCCAGTAGGTTTCCCAGTCAGGGCACGTACATAGGTTGTGGGCTCCATCCCTGGTAGGGGGCATGTAGGAGATGTTTCTCCCTCCCTAAAAATCAATTTAAAAATTTGTTTTTAAAAAAGAATATCTTGGGCTCAAACCACTTGTATAGTGAAAAATTCACCGCTAAAGAGATGGGCCCTGGCCAGTGAGGCTTAGTTGGTTAAATGTAGTCCCATGTACTGAGAGGTCACCAGTTCAATTCCTGGTCAGGGCACATGACCGGTTTGCTGGCTTGATCCCCAGTAGTGGAAGTGCAGGAAGCGGCAGATGGATATTTCTCTCTCATTGATCTCTCTCTCCCTTTCCCTTCATCTCTCCCTAAAAATCAATAAAAACATACTTTTTTAAAAAAATTAAAGGGAGATGGACTACCCATCTAAAATTACTAGGGTATATTTAAGGCATGATGATAATAATGCACTCTGCTGGGGCAGAGACTACTAGTTATCCACCAAAATTTGTTCTGCCTTTGTTCCTTAGTAACAGAGTCACAGAAATCATAGAACTGCCCAGCCAGGGACTACATTTCCCAGCCCTGTTTCAGCTAGGTGACTATGAAGCCACCAATGGAAACCTTAAGACATCACAAGTCTGCTCACCCACCTTGGGCTGTTACATGAGGGTGCAATACTTTTATCAGGTCATTTTGTTTCGGTGAGTAAGCCTTTTAGCCTAACAAATGTAACTAACACTTATCATATACCAGAAACTCTTTAAAAACCTTCTGATCACATGTGTCCATTGCATCCATGTGCTTGTTCCAAAGCGCTACCCATACTTTTGGTCATAACTGAACTGCAACTTCTCCACAAATTCACAGCTATTTACCTCTAAGCTTCCCCCAGCTGAACATAACCTTGTTTGTTCCTTTTTCACTAGACTTCTCATTTTCTAACCTTATAAAGTAAATTCTGTTTGCCTATGTCTCCTTTTACCAAAGCAAGCTTCATGAGAGTGAGTTCCTACCTATTCGCCTGTACGACCTCTAAAATGTCAGTACTGTGACTTTCTCAAGAGTGTTTATTGACTCACTGAAGGACTAAAACATTTGTGCTTCTTGCTGTTTGTCTATAATCTACTATAGCTGAATGAGCCTGGAGCAAGTACACATTTGACATGGGCAATAGAAGCAGAAAAAAATGATCTAGGTACTAGAATCGATAAGTTGACCCCAAAACAACTTTTACCTATAACCCTGCTAGCTTATGTCTTATGGTACCTTCTGTTTCCAGCATCAGACCAAAGATAAAGGAAAATAATGCATGATATTTAACCTTGAAGCGTTTACACTCATGACCAAAAGTCCCATCTGGATTTTGGGAAAGTGCTCCATGGTAACAACTTTTATCTTCTTACAAAGAGTTAGTAGAGTCAAGTACTGAGTAAGCCAAGAATCATTTTGAATCTAAAACCTATACTTTTACATAAAGTTGTTTTTCTTCTACTTGCTTTCACATCACACCATCATTTTTACAATAGAGTGGGGCCTTGACTTGCGAGTGTCCCTACTAACGAGTTTTTCGAGATACGAGCCGTCTCTCAGCCAATTTTTTGCTTTGAGTTGCGAGCTAAAATTCGGGTTACGCGAGCCAGCTTCAGATACTCCACCACTAGTTGGCGCAGCGAATGTCACAGTGAATGCCACAACATCAGCCCAGCATCATGTGTCATTGTAATGGTGAAAATTGATTTGACATACGAGTAATTTGAGTTATGAGCTCCGTCACGGAACGAATTAAACTTGTAAGTCAAGGCCCCACTGTATTGCAGAGACCCATGTGCTACATTTGGTACTAAAGAGCAACAGGTATTGGTAAAAATTGAAATTTAGCTGAAATTTTCAGTAAAATGATTTAGAAACAAATAAATATGCTTACCAATTTGCAAATGAGATTTTGCAGTGAAATTTATTATTTTTCCCTAACATTCTAAATCAATGTAAAATGCAAGATTTGAGCCAATTAGCCCAATAAACTTGTGTTTCTTTTTTGTACTTTGAAATAGCATTATTCAATAGCACTTATTAATTCCTTGTGCCAGACAAAGGGGAAAATTAAAAGACAAAAGTGTGAAACAGTAAAAATTAGTTTATTATCGATGAGCCCAAAAGACTAGGATGTGAATATATTATCCATATACTAGTAGACTTGACTTTTTTCTTCCATTCCCTAAAAATAATATTTTATATTTATAAAACAATGTAGGTTTCATGTACTCATCTCCCAGAGATAACCATCATAAATAATTCAGTAGGCAATCTGGTTGATTTAAAACATATATAATTATGTCTTCCAAGAAATGTGTGACCATTACATAGAGAGTGTTTTATGATCAGCTCTTTTCCACTTAACATATCATGAAAAATGTCTCATGTCATTAGTCTTCTATGGCATTATGGTTAATGCTGAATAATGTTCTACTGTATAGATATGTCCTCATTTATTTAACCAAACCTCCATTATAGGATATCCCTCCTCTCTTTGTATCTCTTCATTCCTTCACATTTATTTCATTTATAACTATTTGCACAAAATATATGGGTAAAAAGTTATCAATTATTTAATAAGATATTCTATGATAAATTTGTCTTTTTGTCAAAATTTTTCTTAAAATTTCTTTAAAAAGAATATTGCTGCTTCTTTAGCTCAGCTGATCAAAGGTAAATTAGACAAATGTTCTAGACCAAGCATGTCAAACTCACTGACCACGAGTTTGACATGCTTGTTCTACACATACGGTTCTCTGTACCTGTGCAATATCACTTTTTATCTTTTACACTTTAAGGTCAGAATAATGTTCTTCTTAAAGACAGATTTTTTCCAACTAGAAGTTTTCTAGAAATTAACTTCACATCTCATCTTTCCTTACCAAAAATAAGATTTTGAAAAGGACAGAGATTCCTTTTTTATTATGTACATTACTTCTGCTGAAGTAAAATTAATGAGTGGGAAGGTAATGAGATGCAGGAAAGTAAGTAAAATATTATTAGAGTTATTTTTACCATATTATTGTTATTATTTTTTACCATATGCAGTTAGTGTCTTAACTCTTTATTCATGCTTCCAGGCCTGGGCTGAATGAAAACATTTATTGTATATCCAGGCTTGACACAAAATCATACCAAACTAAAACCAAAACACCCCATGAAGGGAAAACTATTATTAACTTTTTTGTTCTCTTTCAAGCTCTTCCCAGAAAGGTGATAATGAAATATTTGGAAAATCTTATGATACTGTAGATTGATCTTGGATTGAATGATATTCTGCAAGTGGAAAATGACGAGTTTCTCTTTCGTACATGAGTCAACATTCTTTATCCCTTTCTAGGTGGGAAAGTGGGAGAAAATATCAATAAAAAATCTAAGCAATTCAAGTTCACTACTTCTACACATTTTAATTTTTAAGTCAATGCGATGTAATACCCGTGACTAAAAAAACTAAGAGAATCAAGCATTAATTGTGTTTTTCTTTTTGAGCCTTTCTGATTCCCAATTAACCATTCATTGCATTTAACTAATATAAAATATGTGTGTATGATATACTCTTTATATCATTTCAAATATGCATCAATACTTAATACAATTCTCTCTGTCAGTAAAGCTTCTCCTCCCGAGGAAGAGCCTGTGGTGCAGGATCTGGCCTACAGGTCTGTCATCAAGTTTGCATTACTTTGGAAATTAATCAAAAGTAAAAATGGTAATTAAAACAAAAAACCACACTTTACCAACAAAATTTATAAAGATTTAAAAATATTAAAACTCAGTGCTGGGGAAAGTAAGAAATAGGAGAGTTGCTCTCATACATTGTTGGTTGTAATATAAATTAAGTTTTCCTGTAAATTAATTGGCAACCATAATAACAGAAATTTTAAATGTGTGCATTCTGTTTGATCTATTATTTTATTGCTGGAAACCCTCTTAGGGAGATCATCTGAAATGTAGGCAAAGATTCATGCAAAAAGGTAGCCGATGTAGAATTATTTTAAATGTTAAATAAATGAAGGCAACCTAAATATCCAGTATGAGGGGAATATTTAAATAAACTATGGGAAATAATAGAACCATTACAATTATTTCCAAAAAGTTGTTTACTGTATTATAACTTTCATGTGACATGTTAAATAAAAGGCAAGCTATAACATTACATAAATAATAGGATCCACATTAAATAAAAAATGAAAAGCCTGCAGAAAAATAAGCCAGAATGCTGACTCTTGTTCTTTTTAGATTGTAGGAGAATAAAGTTTCCCCTTTTGCATTTTTCTATTTTTCTGTATTTTTGAAATTTACTGCTCTGTGCTTTCTAAATTTTCTACAATAACCATTCATTTCCTCAAAAGTAAAAAATAAATTGAATTCACTTGACAGGACCAATATTTGTGAAGGTCACACATATCCACTGCCACATCCCTTGGTTGTTTCTTACACTAGTGGTGTTTCAAAAAAACCAAACAAACACAAAAACAGCATATGTTTCCAATAGCAAAAATGTGTCACTTCTCTTCAAATTGTAGATTCTTTATAAGAGTAAAACAAGACTAAGTGAAATCAGTCAGACAAAGACAAATACTATGTGATTTCACTTATATGTGGAATCTAAAGAACAAAATAAACAAAACAGAAAAGAAAACATACGGAGAACAGTCTGAGGGCTGACAGAGGAGAGGAAGGTTGGGTGGCTGGGTGGAAAAGGTGAGGAGATTAAGAAGTACAAATTGGTAGTTAAAACTATTCACAGGGATGTTAAGTATAGCGTAGGGAATACAAGCAATAATATTGTAGTAACTATGTATGGTGTCAGGTAACTACTGGAAATATCAGGGGAATCACCTTTGAAAAGTATATGATTGTCTAACCAGTATGCTGTACACCTGAAACCAATACAAAACAAAAACATTGTGGGTTTTTATTTTCATTTTAAACAATGAGATATCTTATCCTAGAATACCACAGTATTTCTGCTCTTATATTAAAGTCTCAGTATTTATAATGGCTAACGGATACATTAGAACATCATCCTTTTGAAACACATTTTTCATAATTCTCAGATCTCTTTGAAACAAGCATGGAATAGTAACAGTGCCTGCTCTATACTATACTCCTAGTACACTTGCTATTGTGTTGTTTTAGCCACAACTAAATAAGACATAAATTTAATTTCTGGCAAGCATTTGCAATTTATGACTCAAGAACTCTCTGGGAAGAGAATTTGATGTACTTTCCACCTGCCCTTTTATCAACATTAAACAAACAGTATGTTTTACTACAACTCACTTCTGACATTAATCAGTTGTTTTTATTTGTTTTTCTGCCAACCCCA
>NW_006283567.1:65449-77731 GCF_000327345.1 Myotis davidii
TAAGTTGTTTGGTGTTTTACAGCACTATGATATTTTTACGTTGTTTGGAAACAATACTGATGATTAGAGTATATTTCCATGGTTTGAATTAGTAAGTGATAGAACTCCATTTTTATGAGTTATTATAAAGGTAGTAGATAGGAAATTTTTGTCCTGAGGATTCTACCCACACTCTTCCCACACACATGTGCACAAATCCTCTGGAAAAAAATGGCTTCAAGAAAGTCTCCCTTCTCTTTTATTTAACAAGGTGGCTATGCACCTTGCCGTCCTGGGCTAACAGCCAGGAGGAGATCATGGCAAAAATAATCACCTTTGCAACATTAAGGAAAACATGAAAGCGGCACTATGACTTAGAGACTTATTTCTTTCCCTCTAAATATGATACCACATTTTTGCATTTTATTTAGGAAATGGTTTTCTGCAAGATGTATCTGGTGGTGGGGGTGGTGTTTTCTTTTCAACAAATAGCTAGAGGTGCTGAGAGATTTCCTGTTAAAACTGTGTAAGGCATTCTACTACTTAAAAGGGAATTTAGTGTTGATGAAAGATGCCAGTTTGACAGGCATGGAAAATGAAGGAAGCATTCTTTATTCCCAGGGCACATCATCTCAAAACGAGGAATCATCTCTTATAGTTAAGAGGGTCATACCTTATTGTTTAATATTCATTGAGAGTATACGCATGCTAGATGATGGAAAGATACACAGGAGACACAGTCTGTGTCCTCTAAAACATTACATCCCTCAAACCAGCATATTCCTAGTCTCAGGGGCATAATATACAAGACTAGTGGCTCCTACTTTTAAAAGGTCCAAGGTAACAAAAGCAAGGGTCCAAGGCATTAAAAAGGAAGGGTCAAAACCGCTCAGGTTTGGCATCTTTACTGTTCCCTGTAAGTGTTGCCCCTCTGTAAAGCTAAAAGTTGGAACTGCTAGGATTCATAGCTGTTCCACAGTTTCTTGTGTTATCATCTGTGGGCAATATTCATCACAAGCTTTATCTACCTCTACCCCATTTCCAATATATGTTTTAATTTTCTTAAATACTCATTCCTTGTGCTACTTCAGACAGCATATAAAACCTGGGAAAAATCATTTGGCTCCATCACCTCAAACATAGTAAGTATCCAAGGCACTAGGTGTCCCACATTCGGTAGGTAGTGGTCCTAATTTAGTATGAACCGAGAGTGAGCATGGGGAATATAACAACTCCCATGGGAGTGTATTTGCATTATTCAACTGAATAGGTTGTAGGAGGAATTAACTGAACTTTGAGTATATGCGCTACATGAAAATTTGTGGTGAGAAATATCTGGGGGCTAGAGATGGAGAACTGAGGATAGCCTGACATAATACATTTTCTCCACCTGGCTCTGAGTCCATATGTTAATAAGGGCTGCTAGCAAAAACCTGATTCAGGGAACAGGTGACAAAAAAAATGACACAGAATAGGAGAGAGTGGCAGTGATCCCATTTCTGCATGGAACATAGTATGGCTCTGGCAACACGCTGAGGACTGAGAAGCCGTTTGGTACATTGAAGGGGTGGGTAACATTGGGAGCTCTGAAGGGGAAACAGTCCATGTAAAGAGTGTACCATTAGTTGTGGCAATGGCAATAAGTCAGAGCAGAAAACCATGGAAGAGTTGGCTTTGAGCATGTGAGATACTAGCTGATCCCGGGAATAATTGAAGAGATTCAGGTAGTAAGAAGCTGTGACCCTGCTAATTGCAGGGAACACCTGTGACTGTTTATCGGGATGCTAGAAAGCTGAGTACTGACATTCACGTGATCTCATTTGTTCCCAGATTGAGGAAGGGCTATAGTCCTTGAATAGTGAAGGAAACATTCAAGACATTTTTCTAAACAGGCTATTGAGCCTTTCCATGACCATGCCCACCTCTTATACATACAAGACTTGTACCAAAGTTAGGATATTGAACTCACAGGCCCTCTCAAGGGGACCTAAGACCATCACATTTATGTGAAAAGACACTGCAATTCCATAATAGTTTTTGTTTGAGTTCCAAGTTTGGAGCTCCTGGGGGCAACAGGCTGCGATGATTTAGCGTGGGGCCAGTCCACAGTTGTCTTTGCCTTAGTGAAAGAAAATTCCTGAAGGTCTGTGTGTCCCTTGCCTTTTCCCCTTATTCCCAACACAACATTTTCACAACTTTACTCTCTGTCCCCTGAGTGCTCTATCTCTAGAGACTGTGTCTTTAGTTTTCACAAACCACTGCCTTCTTTTTCCCTCCTCCCTTAAATTTCTTCTTAGGGCCTGGGACTGAGAGCTTCCCCAGGGAGCCTCTCTTTCCTAATCACTTACTCCCAAGTTCTGAACAAAAACCTAGAGCATCTGGAAGTTCCAGATGATTTAAGGTAGCTCATTGTACCAGTATCCCACAGGCTGCACTGAGTATCGAAGGGTCTATGTGTGTGATGAGAAACGGTACTCAATGACTCTTGCAAATTTAGAAGCTGCTTCTTTTTCATTATCATATTTTATTCATCAGCAACCAAAAGACTGAGACTTTGTACCAACAAAAACTTGTAAGGAACTTTACTCACTGCTTATTCAACAGTCCAGAGAAAAAACAGTTTTTAATCTATTGAGGCATGATGAAAAAGAACGTTGCAATTTTCTTTTAAGAAGTAGTACTGGAGGATTTTAAACCTTGGAAGAATGCTAATATAGGATCTGATGCTATTTTAAAACAATAAAATGCAAAGTTGCCATTCTGACAACTAAGCTTCAAATGGATTGGTATTTATTGCATTATTAAAATTGTGTCCTCTGTGAAATTATCTAAGCATAGTGGGGGGGGGGGGAAGAAAACATTAAAATAGGCCATAGTGTAGCAGCAGTCAATGACTTTCCACCCTCTCCAAATAGATGTTTGTTTTAGAGAAATATTTCACTAACACTTTGTCACACTGTTCACTTCTCATTACCATTTCAAATGCACTTTCTGTGCTCTGAGGTACCTCTCCACTGCCCTAGGGCTTTGCCAAGACACTAAAAAGTTTAGTTGCCATGCATAATATACAACACAAGTTACTAGTATGAATTTTAAACAGCATTTTCCTTGATCACATCCCAGAGCCCCTCTAGATCCAAGAGGTAGGGGGAGACCTTATTTATTTATTGCTCCTCCTTTTTAAAAAACTGTAACCCTTGCTATTGCTCTGGGCACACATTCATAATTAAAAACTTAAAATTAGAACATAGGAAAACTTAAGGCAACTGTCAAAACAGAAATAAATGCCTAGATGAAGACTTTAGCAGAGGCAAAATGAGAGAAATAAATATTATTAAGGGAGTTATAACAGAATAGACCAGTGTTATATAATGTTAAATACAGTGTTTGTTTCTTAGACAGCAAAATGTACTGGTAAGTATGGATGAAAGGTTAGAGCTTGGCTCTGGAGTCAGACTGACATTGCCTGTGTTTGAATACAGGCTCTGCAATTTACTAGCTGTGTGACCTTGGACAATCTACTTAAGCTCTCTGGTTTTGGCTTCCTCTTTTGTAAAATGGGAATGATAAGATAGTATCTCATATAAGGATTGCAAGAGTTCATATAGGTAAAGCACTTAAAACAATGTCTGGCAGCCCAGCTGGTGTGGCGCAGTGGCTGTTTGTCGACCTATGAACTAGGAGGTCCTGGTTCAATTCCCAGTCAGGGAACATGCTCAGGTTGCAGGCTCCATCCCCAGTGTGAGGCCTGCAGGAAGCAGCTGATTGATGATTCTCATCACTGATGTTTCTATATCTCTCTTCCTCAGCCCTCTCCCTTCCTCTCTGAAATCAATACCAATATTAAAAATATATATATTGGTTGAAACTAAAACACTTATAGACTTTTCTGGGAGTCACTAGATCACAATTTGCATGATGCATTTATTACCCTAGAACTCCACAAAACTTCTGTGGTGTTAGAAAAAATTATTGAATCTCCTTTAAGAATCTTGCTGATGTACAAGTAATGAGAGCCAATACATACAAACAGACCTCTCTAAAATCAATAAAAACATATCTAAAAAAACAATGTCTGGCAGATAGTATGTAATAAACACATTGTTTATAATTGTTATTCTATTGTTATTATTATTCCTCTAATTATTATTAGCTATAATAGGGGGAAAACATAATTTGGTTACATGCGTTTTGGCCATGATCATAAATCTTTGTTTAGGCAAAATAGTAAAAAATAAAATAGCTGAAAGAAAGTTCAATGGAAATTATATGTCCTGTACTGATAGGTGGAAAATAGCAAGAGTCAACAGCTAAAAGGTAGGTACACACTATAGGTTACATTGGTGGGTTTGTAAGAGGGAAAGATGAACTTCTAAATATTGACTGAATCAGCTCAAGTGGTTTTTATCAACACTTTTAAATGTTAGATCTTTGAGCAGTTGAATGAACCACAGTAGTTTTTGTGAAGAAATGCTTATGTGATTAGCAATTCTTGGAGTCCTAGGTTTTGCAACTGAAGAGACGGAATCTACAGTTCATTTCAGGTTTAGAATTTTGTGATTCTATGACTTACAATATTTCACATATTTTATTATATTACTTGCATCCTTAAGACTGTCCGTTAGCTTTTAGTTAAAGCCTAAGAAGAGTAACTCCTTACCTCTACATGTCTCATCTCTCTTGCTTAACTTTTATTTTTATCCCCAGTTCTCTACCCCACAGTCCCAGCTACTGTTCCTATTTTAAAACCATATACCCCAAATATAAATGTACAAATAGAATTGTACACTTCTTATTGAAAAATGACCACTTTTAAACGTCTCACAGGCTTTGCCTTCCACTGACAATTTCATCTGAAGGACACAATTGGGAGTCATTGTAAATTACAGTCTTTCAGCACCTACATACAATTGGACACCAGTCCTGTAGATCTTACCATCTAAATAATAAAATAATATTAACCAGTTATTGAGCACTCACACCAGGTACTGTGCAACATCACTGTAGGCTCAAAGAAATTAATAGCTTTCCAAAAGCCACAGAGATAGCAAATGGGATTGCCGGAATTCAAAGTTATTGCTCACAGACTCAAAAGCCCATGCTCACACCATGCTGCCTCTCCTGTCACTCTGTTTCATCTTCCACAGCTTTACTCCAAACCACTATTTCTCATTTGGATCAATGAAGCAACCTCTTAGTTGGCTTCCTTGACTCCACATTTAACCATCCTTCACCCAGTTTTTATTCCACACTGCTGCTAGATTTAGCTTCCTGGAATGCAAATGTAATCATGTCACTTGCATGCTCCCCAAGGCCTTTACAATGGAATTAAAATTCCATAGATGACATAGAAGGCCCTTGGTAAAGTACACCTGTCCACCTTTCTAGCCTCATTTCCCCACTTTTTACTCTGAATAAACTAAGCTAGCCTTAGCTTCTCCAATAATTCCATGTGTCATGCCTCTGAGTTTTTGCACATGTGATTTCCACTGCCTAAAAAGGTCAACCACTTTTTGAGACCTAACAAATTCCTGTGTGTCCTTTAAGACTCTTCAGCATGTAGGAGGAGGTGCTCAGTATATATCTTTTGACTAAAACAACAATAATACAGGCTACTTTCTTTTTTAACTTAAGGGATAGAGATGGACACGGGTAAATACAGGAATCTGATTTGCTAAAATGATATAAAAAGTGCATTTTGGGCTTATGCTTCTAGAAATTGTTTTACCAGCCATGACCTCTCATCTGTGAAATGTTGCTCAGTGAGCAGATCATAATTATGAAATATAATGTTTGCACATTAGGCATTAGAATCCTTGCTATGTTCATTAAATATACATTAGTTGACATTTATAAGTGTTTTATATATATTATGAAATGTTAAAATACATTTCTGTTCTATGAATAAATTCATTACAACATTCGACTCAAGTTTTTATTAACCTCTTACCCTAAGTGT
Organism: Myotis davidii; assembly: GCF_000327345.1. Lineage (NCBI taxonomy): Eukaryota > Metazoa > Chordata > Mammalia > Chiroptera > Vespertilionidae > Myotis > Myotis davidii. The sequence continues at coordinate 71,388 of NW_006283567.1, forward strand.
TAATATTTCTTATCCTATTGGGAGCAATAGGACACATTCCCCACATTAGCTTCTAAGAGGTCACTGATTTGTTTCTAGTTTGTCTGGTCACTAAGAGTTGGCACAGAGTTACCTTCATAAATGATTCAAGGTAATGGGAAATATTAAAATTAAATAAATAACAGTAAAAATGTGGCTCCACAAGTGAGAAATGTTCACTAGAATATCACTTCTCTGGGGAATCATCCCACTTAAGCCATTCATTGAAAGTTGCTTCAAGGACATCTCACAGGAAAGAAGCATAGCTGTTGCATGCACTAAGGGTGGTTTTTTGAGGTGGCTGGGGAGTGTTGGGGAGTGGGGGGTAAGAGATCAATCAAAGAACTTACATGCATGCACATAAGCATAACCAATAGACACAGACACTGGGGTGGGGTGGGGTAAGGGCATTTGCCGGGAGGTAGGGGAGGCCAGGGGAAGGTCAATGGGGAAAAAAGGGAGACACATGTACTACTATTTGTAATACTTTAAACAAGAAAATAAAATTTAAAAAATAAATAAACTATATAGTGTGGACTCTGGAAAAGCTCAGGATGACTTTGCCAATAACAAGATTTTCCATAGACCTCAGGTGGCTCAGTAATATTGGTTTAAGACATAAGCAGGAACACATATTTTAATTACACTTCCGTGCCATACCACTAAAACATATTCACCATAATTTGATATTAAGAATTATTATCTAAAATGTTACATCACTTCCTATAGCCACATCAGTACATTCTATAAAGAGTACATATATGCATGGATGATAAATATATTTATGATTATGCAGGAAAATAATCTCTCCTTTTCATTTTTAAAAATTTTCTTATTTATTGATTGATTTTTTTAGAAAAAGTGGAAGGGGAAAAGAAAGAGAAAAAATATTGATTTGTTGTTCCACTTATTAATGCATTCATTGGCTGATTCCGTATGTACCTTGATCAGGGATCAAATCTACAACTTTGGTATCTCAGGACTATGCTTCAACCATCTGAGCTACCCAACCAGGGCAAGCCCCTCTCCTTTTTAAAGTACCATCCATTTTTTGTCTCTAGACCAGCCGTGGGCAAACTACGGCCCACGGGCCGGATCCGGCCCGTTTGAAATGAATAAAACTAAAACCACACAGTTTAAATGAATAAAACTAAAAAAAAAAAAAGACCGTACCCTTTTATGTAATGATGTTTACTTTGAATTTATATTAGTTCACACAAACACTCCATCCATGCTTTTGTTCCGGCCCTCCGGTCCAGTTTAAGAACCCATTGTGGCCCTCGAGTCAAAAAGTTTGCCCAACCCTGCTCTAAACCCTAGACATCCCTCTTTCTCAGTATCTGAGTTTCTCTCCTAGCTTCCTAAAGAATCTTACTTCAAAAATGTTCTATCTTCTTCTTTCTCCTACCTTTTCCTTTCTTCTCTCACTCACCACTAGAGTCTCCCCACTACTCTTTATCGCTACATAAGCATAATAAGTTTTTATCCTTTCAAGAAGGTAAATAATTTCCTGGTACTTTTCTACCTCTTGTATATCCAAGCTCTAGAAAATTGATAAACATTCAAAATGCAGAACCACCACCTAAATATTCTACACCACCTTCTTATTTGTCTATTGATCTGCCCCTCTCATAAAAGTAGAGCTTCCTGATATCTGGATTTAGCATGAGTCCTCTTTGACATCATACATCCTGGAATAAGAATTAAAACAAGTTAAAATTGGAAAAGCTGTTGTCAATAATCCAACCCTTACATGTAAAGATTATTAAATTGAGGTTCAGAAAAATGAAATGCCTTGCTTAAGAAAACAAAGAGTCTCTCTACTATCTCTTGGTTTGCTATTACTTTATCTTTGCTTTTCTCTTTCTGCTCTGGCTTTCTGAGTTTGATTCCTTGTCACTCAAACAGTATTTGTTTTGGATCTTTGCTCCCTATCTGGATTTGGACTGTTACTCTACTGATTACAGTATGCTAATCCCTTGACTTGGGATGTCAATCAGGTTGTGTTCCTGGGCTGCTCACCAGCCTCAGCCTGGTATAATCTAGATTCTAGTTTGAGCCTTAGGTTTTGCCATCCATCTATGACATACAGATCTTATTTTCTCTATCATGCCATGATCAGTTGGTTCAGTGACACAGACTTCTATAAAACAGAGCTAAAAATTTACTTCCTTCCTCTGAAGGCAATTATGTCTAAAGAGGTGAATATGGATCCATCAGCTTAGAAAACAAAGACATAAATGTTCTCTGCTTGGTGAAAATCACTGAACTGTAAAATGGGCTATGTTCAAGCCATATAAATGCCATCTCTAAACATATCATATTATCATCCATCAAGAAACCCTAAGCAATCACATCTGAGTAAATGTGACATGGCCTCTTCCACAGCTAAAATTTCTACTGGGCCTATGAGATAACAAAATAAATTTAGTGAAACTCACAAGCATGATGACAATGGAACAACATTTTAAACACCGCATTATTTTAATTATAAGTTAAAAGAGGGGGGGGGGGAAGGGGGGGGTAGAAAGAATTTTGCAATACTGCTAAGATAGATGTTAACTGCTGCCAAGTTAGGGATAAAGAAAAAAAACCATGGCTGGGTATATCAGTTGGTTAGAGTATCATCCCAATATACCAAGGTTGTGGGTTCGATCCAGGGTCAGGGCACATACAAAAATCAACCAATGAATGTGTAAATAAGTCTAACAACAAATCAATGTTTCTCTCTATATATAAAAAAAAATCAATAAAAAACCAAAAATGCATTGCCAAATATTTTTTTTACAGATGGCTATTGAAAAAGTATGTTCCTCAGTCTTAGTCACAAACAGAAAATACATTGCTCACACTTAAAGAAAATGAAATCAAACAGGATAAAACATCAGCACAGAGACTTCAGACATGTCCCCCAGGCATACCAGCTCATCAAACTTGTGAAAAGAGCAGTTTTCTAGCTAGAGATTCTTCCTTCAACTGGGCAGATGGGCTTGGTAAATGCATAAGCAATTAGCTTTGTGCTGAAGGAGAAAGACCAAAAGGAAAAGAAAGAAAGGCACACCATATCGATACAATCCAAAAGTAATCTTATTTTACTCTCTAATCATAGGGATTCAGTGATCTTTATAGAATTTTGGGGGGATTTTCAATAAATTTTGAAGTTAATATAGAAAAAAAGATAAAAAACAACTGTATTTACAATAGCTGACTTTGTCTATTAACCCCTTCCCCGGCAGAAACGTGTATACACGTTTTCACAAAATGTTCTTTTTTCAGTCGTCGACGAGTATACTCATCTAAAACTTTACCTTCAAAAACCAGCTACATACGTACCATTCTAAATAATTTCATCTAGAAACTTTCTGAGGAAATACTATTCTTAACCACAAAAATGGGAAGAAAAAATAATTACAAACTGTTTTCATAACCAGCATCAAAAATACTATATAGAACCAAAATAAAAAAATTAGTCTGAAAAAGAAACGTTTTTAACAAAAAAATTGGTATAAACTTTTTCCATCATTTGTGCTCCATTTGAAACATAAAATTAGCTTTGGGTCAAGATGGTGGCATAGGTAAATGTGGCATTTACTTCCTTCTACCACCACATTAAAATTACAACCAAACTACAGAACAATCATCATTCAGAACCTCCTGAAATCTAGAAAATGGAAGTCCTACAACTAAGGATAGAAGAAGCCACATCAAGAACAAGCTGATCTCACACCCGCATGTGGTGGATAAAAAGTGGGAGGGATATCTTGGCTGCAGAGGTCCCCGCTGAGGAACGAGAGGTCCCAAACTCACCACAGCCCCTCTCCCCACCCAGGCCCAGGATTCCAGTGCCAGGAAGAGAAGTCCTCATAACTTCTGGCTGTAAAAACCAGAAGGGATTGAGGCTGAATGAGATGGAAGCTGCTGACTAGTACTTCCTCTGAAAGGGCCAGTGCAAGAACTTACTCCAACTCACTCCCTCTGAGTTCCAGCACTGGAGCAGCAGTTGAAAAACCCCACATAGAGGGAGAAACTGAATTGTCCGGCATCAGGGTGAAAGCTGGAGAGGCAGTTTTGTCCCAGAAAAAAGTGCTGGCAGAAGCCAGTGTGTCTTTGATGAGCCCTTCCCCCATAGAGTCAGCAGGTGGGCTCTATATCTGAGACTCCATCCAACTGGCTAACACTGTTTGCCCCACCCTGGTGATTCCCTAAGACCCTGCCCCACCCAAATTGCTGGCCCACCCAAATTGTTTCCAGTGGCTTTTCCATAGAAATGGCCTGTCTTGGCTCACACTTCAGATTTTCCTAAAATCTCTCAAACCAGAAGCATCTGGCCTCAGCATGCCCAGTAACTTTTGCTAGGTTGCCCCAGGCCTGGCACTAGCAGCAGCTATCCTTGGTTCACAGCTTGGCCTCTTCTTGGCACCTCCAAACACAGCACAAGTAGCAGCCATCTGCAGATCTCTTTGTTGCTTATTCCAGGAGGCCCCAGGCAGAACACAGGCATTGGCTAACCTAGACCTGCACCTCCCTTGAGGCCTCAGAGCCATAACACCCAATGGGCAGTTTCAGAACACGTCAAAACAGCACCAAACCACCTGCAAAAGTGACACATTCAAGGGAAGGACTCAGGGGGAACCATAGTCCCACTGAAGTAATCCCTGCTCTGTGGCGTGGGTTCCTGCACAACTGATACTCCACAGTGGTCATAGCCAGTCCTTATGGCTAATCAGCCTGGGGGTAAATCCCTCCCATTGATGTGTCAACAGCAATTAAGACTCAATTACAATAGGAGGGTGTACACAGGGAACTTCAGGTGGGAAGGCAAGTGCACATCTGAAGTTCCTTGCTCTGGTAAACAGGGAGGCTTTGCCACTAGACCCTGCAGAACACCTACTATGTAAGTTCACTCCATGAAGCCTGGGAAACATAGCAGCTCTACCTGATACATCGAAACAAACACAGGGTAGCTGTCAAAATGAGGAGACATGGAAACAGGTACCAAATGAAAGAACAGAATAAAACTCCAGAAAAACAACTAAACAAAATGGAGACAAGCAATCTACTAGATGCAGAATACAAAACACAGGTTATAGTGATGCTCAATGAACTATTGAGACTTTCTACAGCATAAAAAAATACATGAAAACCATAAGAAAGAACCAGTCAGAAATGAAAGACACACTAACTGAAATGAAGAATAATTTACAGGGAGTCAGCAGTCGAGTAGATGAAACCGAGAATCAAATCTGCAATTTGGAATACAAGGAAACACAAAACACCCAATCAGAACAGCAAAAAGAAAAAAGAATCTAAAAAAAAGTGAGGATAGTGTAAGGAGCCTCTGGGACAACTTCAAGCATACCAATAGTCGCATCATGGGGTGCTGGAAGGAGAAGAGGAAGAGCAAGCGATTGAAAGTCTATTTGAAATAATAATGATGGAAAACTTTTCTAACTTGGTTAAGAAATACACATACAAGTCCAGGAAACACATAAATATGAGCCCAATATAGCCCAAATCAAGACACCTCATAATTAAAATGGCAAAGGTTAAAGACAGAGCATTTTAAAAGCAGCAGGAGAAAGGTAGTTACCTATAAGGGAGCTCCCCTAAAACTGTCAGTTGATTTCTCAACAGAAACATTACAAGCCAGAAGTGACTGGGATGAAATATTCAAAATGATGAAAAGCAAGGAACTAGAACCAAGATTACCCTATGCAACAAAGCTATCACTTAGAATCAAAGGACATATAAAGAGCTCCGCAGACAAGGAAAAGCTAAAGGAGTTTATCACCACCAAACCAGTATTATGTTAAAGGGTCTGCTTTAAAGCAAAGAAAAATGATAAAAAAATGAACAATAAAATGGCAATAAATATATATCTGTAAACAATTGAATCTAAAATATAAGCAGAATGAAACAGGCTCATGATACAGAGAACATTTGGGATGTAAAATGCAGCACAGGGAATAGAGTCAATAATCCTATCTAATAATAGAGAAACATGGTAATTAACCATAACTTCGCTACCCTTCCCATTGGCTAATCAGCGAGATATGCAAATTAACTGCCAACCAAGATGGCCGGCAGGCAGGCAGCTGAAGCAAACAGGAGGCTTGCTTGCTCCAGTGATGGAGGAAGCCAAGGCTCCTCGCCTGCCGCGGCCCGGCTCTAAGCTCCGGAAGCAACAATGTTTCAATTATATAAGCTAAACAAACCCCAGATCCCTGCTTTCAGCCAGTGAGGCCTCAGAGCTAGAGCTGTAACAGTGTTTCAATTAAAGAAGCCAAACAAACCAAGATACCTCCTATCAGCAGCCGAGGTCTCCG
>NW_006283567.1:78484-80251 GCF_000327345.1 Myotis davidii
CCGGGGTGCCAGCGCCTGCGCCTGTTGCCCAGGAGATGGCCAAGCCGCCTCCCCCGCAGTCTCAGACGCAGTGCCTGCGGCTGCGGCCCAGGAGAGGGACAAGTTGCCCACCCTGCGGTCCCAGGCACTTTTGGCTGCGGCTGGCCTGGGCAAAGCTGGCCTGGGTCCTGAGTGCCTGTGGCTGGCCAGAGGGAGGGAAGCCCAGGTCCTGGGTGCCTGAGACTGGCCAGAGGAAAGAAACATGGGTCACAGGTGTGGGGCGAGGCAGATGTGGTTAGGGGTGATCAGGCCAGCAAGGGAGCAGTTAGGGTGATGAGGCAGGCAGGCAGAGGAATTAGGGACAATCAGGCAGGCAGACAGGTGAGCGGTTAGGAGCCAGCAGTCCTGGATTGTGAGAGGCAGTTGAACAACCCTTGACGGGTCCCAGATTGGAGAGGGTGCAGGCCAGGCTGAGGGACAGTCCCTTCCCCATGCATGAATTTCATGCTCCAGGCCTCTAGTATTCTAATAACTAAATATAGCATCAGATAGGTATGAGATATAGGTGGATGAATCTTAGTAAGTTATATAGTGTCGAATCACTGGGGTCTACACCTGAAACTAAGGTAATATTGTATGTCAACTGAAATTGAAAAAAATGATCTAAAAAAAAAGAAAAAGAAAATTAAAAAAAGGAAGGATTGGAAAACCAAAAATAAAGTGAGAAAATAAGCCACAGACTGAAAGGAGATATTTTCAAAATATATAACTAACAAAAGATCAGCATCCAGAGTATATAAATAATTTTTTAAAATCAATTAGAAAAACATAACCTGCTCAAAGGAAAAATAGGAAAAGAACTAAGTGAGGCAATTCACAAAGGAAGAAAGTCCAATGACCAGTAACTACGAAAAGATATTGAATCCCACCAGTAATAAGATTGTATATCACCTATTAGACTAGAAAACTTAGTAAGTCTAATAACATTAAATGTTGGTGAGAATATAAGGAAACAGTAATAGCTATATGTCTCTGATAGGAGTGAAAGCAGATACTATCACTTTGGAAGGCAACCTGTATATCTACTAAATTTGAAGATGAAAACCCAATTATATTTAACCAGAAAAATATTGTAAATTAATTCCATGCTACAAGTTTAAGGAAGTTTATTGAAGCCTTGTTCATGGTGGTAAAAAGAATTAGTTAAGCCCTGGCTCAGTTGCTTGGGCATGGCCCCCTGAACTGAAAGGTTGAAGTTCGATTCCCAGTTGCGGCACATGCCCAGGTTGCAGACTTGATCCCCTGTGGGGGTGATGCAGGAGACAGCTGATCAATGTTCCACTCTCACACAGATGCTTCTCTCTCTCTCTCTCTAAAATGTCTACAAAAATATATTTTAAAAAATAAAAATTTTTAAATTACAATGTCCTGCAGAAGAAGAGATGAATAAAGATTGGTTTATTTGAGGAATGAAATATTCCACAGCAACAAATTGTTTAGATCTATTTGTATCAACATGGACAAATCTAAAAACAATGCTGCTTGAAAAAAATTAATTGACAAAACATCCTATCTAATAAAATAGAAACATGGTAATTAGTGTACGACCGCTACCCTTCCCATTGGCTAATCAGGGTGATATGCAAATTAACTGCCAGCCAAGATGGCGGCCGGCAGCCAGGCAGCTGGAAGTGAACATGAGGCTTGCTTGCTTCAGTGACAGAGGACTCCAACATTCCCCGCCTGCCGATGCCGTTCTCTGAGCTGCAACTCTAAGCAACTATGTTA
>NW_006283567.1:81378-95928 GCF_000327345.1 Myotis davidii
TCGCATCCTCCCAATCCGCCCTGCTCTGTGCATGACAGGGGGCGGCGCCCCAACTCCCCAATCGGCCCTGCTCTGAGCCAGACCAGGGGCTGCACCTAGGGATTGGGCCTGCCTTCTGCCACCCGGGAGCAGGCCTAAGCCAGCAGGTCGTTATCTCCGGAGGGGTCCCAGACTGCGAGAGGGCACAGGCCGGGCTGAGGGACCCCCCCTTCCCCCGAGTGCACAAATTTTTGTGCACCCGGCCTCTAGTCTATAATATTTATGCAAATTTTATGGGAAAAATTCACTTTAGTAAATTTTAGTGATGGGTACTTACACAGTAAAATTATGAAACTATACATGAAAGGGTACAAACCAAATCCTATTTCAGAAGAGTGGTTAACTCTGGGAAGAAAATGGGGGGTGGAGCTTTACACAGGTCTTTTGTTTCTTTAAAAAGAAAGAGCACTATGAAACTAATGTGGCAAGATATTAACAGAGGTTTAATATTGGTTGTGGGCACATAAATGTTTTATTTTCTGCTCTTTTCTGTTATGTTAAAAAGGTTTCATACAGAAAAGCCAAGTCAGTGTTTATGCATGTTTTTCTGCATGTGTTCAGAAAAGACCAGAGACAGAAAGTGGAGTTACTCAGTGTATAAGGGTGATGGAGTGTGGTGGATTAGACAGAGTGACATCATCAGCTCTGTTCATCCAATGACAATCATTACCAGCTAGACATAAAAAGGCTATAAAATTCAGGACTGGGAAATTATTTTTAATTTTGTTTTTGTTAATCTTCACCCAAAGATATTTTTCCATTGATTTTTAGAGAGAGGGAAAGACAGAGAGAAACATCAATGTGAGAGAAACACATCGATTGGTTGCCTCCTACAGGAGCCCCAAACAGGGCCTGGGTCAGGGAGGAGCCTGCAACCAAGGAGGAGCCTGCCCTTGACTGGAATTGAACCCAGGACTCTTTGTTCTGCAGGCCGATGCTCTATCCACTAAACCAAACCTGCTAGGGCAGAACAGGAAATTAATGAAACATCTTTGCAATGTCTTTTTTTTCCCTAAGTGAAGCGCTTCAATGGTCATTTTAGGCATGGACCAAAAAAAAGTCCTTTTAAATCATCTAGTCTAGCCCATGTCCTTCACATGCAATCAGCTTCAATCTATTGTGTCAAGTGATTGGCCCTTATCTCTCTCATACATCACAAGTGAAGGAGGTCCTGCAGTTTTTAGTTCTGCTTATAGTAAATCTTGATGGCTTCACAGCTGAGCGACAGGAGTGGATACAGTACAGGATTGGAACCTTGAGAATTCAATCCGTGGCAATGACTTCTTATAAGTTGGACATGTGGCTTGACCTCTCTGGACCTCTGTTCTTCCATCTTTCAAATGAAGATAATACTATCAACCACCAGACACTATTTTAAAATATACTTCTTTCCCCATATGTCTACCATTAGATAAATGCAAGGTGCTACACAATAACCTTGTGATAATAATGTCATTGCAACTTATGGCATGAGATTCCCTTACAGGAAAAAGCCGCTTTTATAAAGGCTTTTGGTACTCCCATCAACTAGCTCTCTTAGGAGAGCCTCAAAACTATCTGCTTCATTTAGAATATTTCAAGGGCATAATAAGATTATAAACTATTTATTAAATTTCTAGATTAACCATCACCCAACTCTGAGCATCAACTATTCATTTTGCAAAGTGGCTTAGTAATAAACATGGTAGAAACATGGGAAAAATTCAGACATTTATTAAGACTAACTACTTGAGTGCACATTTGCAGACAAATGTGCAAAAGGTAAAGAAGAGGGGTTTAAACTCCACACAAAGCTGCCAATGGGCACGGCACAACATCTCTGAAATGCTGCATGTTCCAAAAAGCTGTTGATCTCTTCTCCTTAGGTTAATCAGTTCATGCTTAAAATAAATGCTAATCAGTAGCCAACTGCCTACTTTACTTCCTCAATTGAAACTCTAGGTGTTCAATACTAAAGGAATTTGATTTTGAAAGAGCTAAAAAAAAATACCTGAAGAGATACACACACACACACACACACACACACACACACACACACTCACACACACACACATTTTAGTTAGGCATTAATATGTTACAGCAAAGTTATTATGCCATTTTATTATAAATTTCAGTTCAATTTCTCTAAGCAGAATGGGAATGAAGTTAGATTAAGATTCACTATGTTCATTTGAAGGTGACTTACTTTTTTGTTGTTGATCAAAATAGGCACATAGTCACCATGGATAAGGTACTTCCATGCCTAAAATTACTTCTAGAGAGTTTGTACCTGAGGGCTCAGAAGAGCACAACCTTTCCATGTAACTAGATACTTTTGGTAAAATGACAAGACAACAAAAAATAGTCAGATAATAGTTGGCTGTCTCTAAACATTACTCTCAGTTGGGTGGAGAAAGTATTTTTCCTATGTCTTTCTGCCTCAATGGAAAGCACACACTTTTGTCCTTTTGGTTTAAGAATGAAAAGGAAAACAGGGGAGCAAACAGATAAGCTATAGAATTTAAACTAAAACTAAACCCAGCTACACTATTTAGGGAGCTTGTATTCTTTAAATGAAAGCAAGGACTCCTGCAAAGGCAAAAAGACTTCCTCGGTACACAACATGTGTTCCCTGTTATTAGGGAAGAGTTGGCACAACTCAGCCCAATCTTGTACAATTGCTTCTGCAGCATTCTTGCTAACTTGGGGCTTCTCAAAAGCTCAGCATGCCTAGCATAGGTTGTGACCTATCTTGGCTAGCGGGTGAGTAATCTGGCTGCCTCTTTCTGAGAACGATCAAAAAAAGGAATGAATTTGGAGATGATTCGATAGATAAGGAATCAACATGCCACCTACTGGTCCTTTTACCTCTGGTCAGACCTACTATGTCTTGATCACCTCATGCTCTGAAACCATGGTCTACTTACCAAACAGGAAGATATATGATGCCAGTTTAATTTTGATGGAACAGAGGCCCTGCTGGGGATTATATAAACTCCCAAAGGTCTGTAAACAAAGTCTCCAGGACATATTAAGAATATACTGAATAACTTTATCTCTAATGCATAATTACTGTCAACTGGCTTATTTGTGGTCCGTTTTCCAATAGCAAGTTATATTTGCCATTGAACAGTTGGCCTACAGAAAGTCAATTTGGTTCCCTAGAAATATTATAAAATTTGCAGCATTTAATCTCTCACTTATAGTGTTATCAGAGCTGGGTGTACACAAAAAACACATAGGTATTTTTACCTTTGCTCCCCCTTAGTTTTCCAGGTCTCTTCTGATATTTCTTCATCACCTCTTGTGATTTCCAAGTTCTCAGTTTATTGCCCAGAATTTCACATTACCATGACCCAATGTCCCATGTACCTTCAAATGCAAAGTCTGTGCTTAATAAATATTTGGAAATCAATAAATGAATGAATGCAAACCCCTGAGGCCTGAGATAATCCTCAGGATTCTGCTACATGACTGGAAAAACCGATAAGCTTAGTCCTTTGCTGATGTTCTATTTTTGAAAAGGAAATCAAGTTGGAAGTTGAATGACAACTACACTGTGTCTTAGTCAACTCAGGCAGCCCTAACAAAATACCATAGATGAGGTGTCTTAAACTACAGGAGTTTATTTTCTCACAGTTCTGGAAATTGGAGATCCGAGATAAGAATGTCACCATGGTTGAGTTCTGGGGAGGGCTCTCTTCATGGCTTATGGATAGCCACCTTCTAGCTGTGTCCTCACATAAGAGAGAGGGAGAGCAAGCATTCTGGTACCTCATAACATCACCAATACCATGATGAGGGTCCCACTCTCATTTAAATCTAATTTCCTTCCAAAGGTTCCATCCCCAAATACCATCACATTGGGGCACGAACTTCAACATAAGAATATCTGGGTGCACAATTCAGTCCATAGCCCATTGGTTTCATTTTCAGGCTAATTGCCAAGGACTTCTTGTCTGAAGGTCAGAATACTAGGAAATTATATTCCTGAAAGAAGGAACCAAATAGTTTTTTTTTCCTTGAGTTCAGCAAACTACATAGAATTACTTGACATTATTGCTGCCAGTCATTCTATTCAGGTTCCCTTGGATCCAATGATGCTAATTGCCTGCACAGTCCCACCTCTCCTTTTAAACCTCAGGTCCTTTCATCAAGCATGAACATACCTTTAACAGTGGAAGCCTCAAATGCTGTTATTCAGGATGTTGGTTTTGCCTTATCCCAGGTCAAATGCAAGTAGTAACAAGAAGTGATCATGTACTAAGTATTCATACTGGCCATAACAGAATTAGATAGCAAACAGTGTTCCTATTCCCTGCAATAAATAAATAATACTTGTTCCCATTATGCATTATTTCACTCTTGAAATGAGATATGTTTTTACCCAAGATGCATTATGTCTCACTTTTCTAGACCCATTCCAAGTTCATTAACTCCATGAGCAGCTTTGCCCAGCATTCTATTCATCTGGAACCCCTTGTTCTTACTGCTAATTGCAACATGTTCAGTTAGACTGGAAGTCTAATAAGTATGCTCTTACCACTTCATTCAGAGCCTAGGAGTGTATTAACTACAGCCGATTCCTGTTGCCTCTCCACTCGTCCTACCACCAACACAATCTTTCCCCATCTCAGAAATCTGTTCCTCACTTCACCACTCCTCCTTAGTGGTTTTTCAGCTAATTTGAACAATGCATGAACCCAGGTGGAAGCTAACCAATTTATTTTTCACATATTTCATAAAACTGCAGAAGTCTACTGGAGGAAAATCAGATATGGTTGAGCATTTTGTTTTTTAGTAAAAATTGGTTATGTTTTAAAGGGGGGATCCAAAGTTGATTCTATTCTTTATAAATCCATACAAGTCATGATGCAGATCTCAGCAGAGCTTTTCAAACTCTTCAGCAGCACCCCTTGGTGCTTGTAGCTCCCCTCACTGAGGTGCCTATTTGCCTTAGTATGTCTTCTTCATGTTGTGTTGTTTAACTTCCTTGAGGTTTTAGCTTTATATTCCTCTCCTCCTGGGATGCCAGAGGAATGCAATGGACAAATGCACTCAATGATTCATTACCATTAGCAGCCAGAGTGAAGTGAAGAACTTTATCAACTTCCTGGCTCTCTGGTTCTGTTCACAGGGGAGCCGCATTGTCTTTCTTTACCTTTCTCTCGAGATGCAGTTTATGTAACAGACAATCTTTCTCTAGTTCAGTGCTCTGTGGAATCTTTACTTAGACATAAGCAAAGCCTCTCCTTTATTTCTGTATCTAGAGTTTATGACACTGGATCTTCCAGAGAAGTAGAAAGCAATTTTCAATGACATACAAATAAAAATACTTTGCTATTTCTAGTACACGAACTACTGTAAAAGTGTATTCTAGGTTATCCTTTCCAATGTATCTAATTACTCAATTCTGTTTGAATTGAGAATTGGTTGCAAGGCAAATGGACACATCCTGATCCAACTTATTCTCGATCTTATACTAGTAAATGCATGGGAAACAGTCTATAGACCTACATTGGATTATTAAGAGAAAGTTCCCCTTCTATAACATTCTCTTTGGTGCTCCCAGCAGCAGTCTCTCAGTCTTGATGTACTGTGTGGTTGAATGGGGTGGTGGTGGTGGAGGGAAAGGTTAACCATTTTATACTATGTTTTGAGTGCTTCCAGTAAAAGGCTATATATGCTCCAATAGCTAATGATAGCTAAGGCTTTTAACCACAGGCCCTTGCACAGAACTAATATTTCATGTTGAAATATTATATGTCACTGACTGTGGAACTTTGGTAAACATGAATAAAAATATGTTTGTTTACCTGGTCCTTCAAAACAAATGATCTACATTTGGTGTTATATTTCTAGGAAAGTATCTACAATTGTCTTGATGCGGATAGTGTTTATTTTAATATATTTATATTACATTCTTTCTGCTTATCACTTCTGAAAACACAATGTTTCTAAAAATGAGGTCCACAGACACCTGCATCAAACTCACCTACATAGTTTGTTAAAAGTGCAGCTACATGAACCCATCACAGGCCATGTAATAAAGAACCTCTCAGGGACTGTGGTCTAGAAATCTACATGTATCATAAGCACTCCAGGTGACTAGTAGGCCCATTAGGGCTGAGGAGCCACAGAATTCTTTGGGGGGGGGGGCAGTGGGAGTTAAACATAAAAGAAACACCTTTAATTATTCTAAAAATTATATTTTGTCTTATTTTATAATATAAAACATGGGGACATACTTTTTTTATTTTTATTTTTTAATATATTTTATTTATTTACTGGAACCGAACCTGGGACCCTTCAGTCCACAGGCCAACGCTCTATCCAATGAGCCAAACCGGTTAGGGCGGGACATACATTTTTAAAAATAATGACAAGGTAAGGACACAGGGGAAGCATCCTGGAGAACATGGCATCTAGATTTAGATCTCAAAGCTGCACAGAAGTCTGGTAGGTTGGGAGGGAGATGAGTGAGTGGATGAAAGAGGGTAGGAGAACATTCCAGATAGAGAACAGATATACTGGTAAAGGCTTAGAAGTTTTGCACAAATAAACACTTGGCCAAAATGTAGTCTTCAAAGAAAATATATTGCGTTTATTCAGACCCAAAGAGGAGGGTAATATGGAATTTCAGGCTGTGTGACAATTGTATAAATATTTCTTTTTTCTTCCCGGCTAGAGTGGGGTAGTTGAAGGGAGGTTAGGAAGATACTAGTATATGCCCAGATTGTACTAGTTGTAAGCCTTCCCCATGAAATAGTGCAGGGGAAAAAGTAACCTTTAGTACTTTCATCCTGCTTGGAAATTGCTGACCTGATTCTTTTGATTGGGAAGAAAAATGACATCGGTGGGTGTCAAGCGGCAGGTGGTGACCACTGTTACTCTAAAGACAATATATGAAACACTGAAAATTTATTTTCCAATAAACTTGACTTTCTGAGCTGAACCACCAAAAAAAAGGCCATACAATAAAGTATAAAGAACAAGGATATTTATAATTGTCATTAAATATAGTCCAAGGGAAGTGATTCACCAAGGCTCAGGTGCAGGTTCCCCGTCAATACAATTTACAAGGGTTCAGCTTCCAAAGCTACACTTCCATCTGACAGTGATTTCCTTTTTTATTTTGTTTTGTTTAAAGTTGACCACCATTTTCCATCACAGTCATCAGTTATCAGTACATCACTTGGATGAAGGTGCCCCAGCAGTCCTTTTTTTATCTAATTCCTGAGGTGGCCCTAGATTATCTTTCACAAGCAAAGTCTACAATGATAACAGGAAAAGCAAATTAATTCAAAGATGTGAGTTTATCAAGTGCCATCTTCTAAGGGTCACATTTTTTACTAAACACAAATCAAATAATCTTTTGAAATGAGGGGTGTGGTTATACAGAATCCTATTCTGCCCCCTTGCATGGTTAATTCAACAACCTTAATTCATATGCCTTTTATGAGGAGTTTTATAAACAAAAGCAGTCATCAATTTGCCAGCTAAATAAGTCATTTTAATATTTTGAGACATATTTGTATTTTTTAAAGGAATTAAAGTTGTCATCAGATAAATCAAAAGAAATGGCATAAATCTAGCATGGTAAATGCTGAAATATTTTCCAGCTAAATCGTGCTAATCCTAGTAATAATATATCTTAAATCAGCATTTCCTAATGTGTGGAAATGTTAGTGAGTGTTTTAAGAAAAAAAAGTGGGGGTCTCAATACAAATAAATTTGGAGAACTTTGTGTTAAACACATCAGAACAGGTTTCTTTATTATAGGACTTCTCAGAGCCTTTAATAGGCTGATATGCATCATCAATTACCAAGAGCTGGATCTGGCATGCAGCACTTTGTAAATACATTAACTGTTTTTCTTTTTTAGTGCATAGTCCAAAACTAGGGCTTCACTATAACATATTTTAGGAAATTAGAATATATGTGGAATGATTATTCCTAAACTTAAGAAATAATATACATCTTGGCCCTGACTGATGTGGCTCAGTCAGGCATCACCTTATGCACCAAAAGATTGTTGGATAGATTCCTAGTCAGGATACATGCCCGGGTTGTGGGCTTGATACCCAGTAGAAGTTATGCAGGAGATAGCCGATCAATGTTTCTCTCTCACACTGAGGATTCTATCCTTCTCTCCTTCCTTCCTCTCTCTCTAAAAATCAATACAAATGAAATAGCATACATTTTGCTTAATCATTCGTTTAAAAATTGGCTTTGTAAAAAAAAAATCTTCAAAATTTGCAGAACATTCATTAGTGTTGTCCTGTAATCAGCAACTTTTAGCTTTGGCAGTGTAGTGTGTCTATAACTTCTGTATTGGACATGTAATTCAGGGTGATCAAGTCAATTGGACTAAGCCAAGGTTACCACTTTCCATGATCGATCCACAGATTGTGGACATAATTAATTGAAAGTATGTGTATGCAAAATCAGAGAGCACAGAGAAAGAAGGTTCATTTGCTTGTTACATTCCTCATATATTCTCATTCAAAACAGAAAAACTAAATGGGAGTAGTTATCAGAATATAGCTGTCAGAAATTGAATAAAATTGAGTATTTCTGCAACATTCATAATTACTTTTAGAAGACTGAACAAGAAATGCAGGTCTCAACAAATCACAATGAGCCTTGAGATTCTGAGTAGGCTTTGTAATCAGCAAACTGAAAAATCACCATGCAGCTCTACCAATACCACCCTACAATATACCTCTTGGCATTACTATATATATTATCGAGGCAATTGTATTTCTTTGGGGAGGTACACATTGTGACAGTTTTACATGATAGCTCTCAGCAGGCTTTTTAGTACTCTGACAGATAACCTAGTTTATAGAACTACTTTACTTATTTTAAGAGGTCTCTAATCGTGTAATCATAGGTGATTTAGAAATGGCTTTGAAGAACTCTTAGAGCTATTGAGTTAATAACATGCATTATCAACATTCCATGATATTTTTATGCTCCCAAAATGTTCACTCTCTAAATGAGCCAATCTCATTCTCTGTCCCTCCCCATACATGTAGGTATGTGAACATAATGTGGGCTGCATTAGAATGAGTACTATAATTTTATATATCACAAGAGATAGCATCTCTTGGTATAATACAGTCTTAAAAGTCATTTTCAAAAACTATTAGTGTTCCTAAAATTTCTGTGGCCAGCAGATGAGTGCTTCCCCTGCCCATAGTTTCCAGTGCTTTCCCACTCCTATTCATCCCCATTCTCACCAACTTCTATGGCTCCCCTTATTGAGTTGCTAAAAGTAACACATTGCTGATTTTGAAAAAGACTGTCCTGTGAAAAAGCAAAGACATTCTCACATACACACTGTTGGTAGAACTGCAAACATATGTAGCAGTAAATATATTTCAGATATCTCTTGTTTATTTTCCAATCAAAATATTACATGTGTATACTCTTCAACTCATAAATTCCACTTCTAGGGAAGCTATTCCTATCTGTTCCTACAGGATAATTCCACAGGAGCACAAATATGTATGTACATGAAATTCATCGTAGCATTACTCATAAAAGTAAAATATTGGAAATTGCCCATACAATTAAAGGAGTATCAAGTAGCAGAGGCGTATCAATATATACTGTCAAAGAAAGATCTCTAAGGTGAACTGTTAGAAAAGAGAAAAGGCAAGTCAGAAAACAGCAAATATATCATGATCCCTAAATTTAGGTTTTAAAAATATTACAGCATACCTGTCAAGCTATTATTGTTGAGCACCTCTAGATAGGAGAATGGATTGGGACTGGTTAGGGATGAAGAATATAGGTATCTTCAGATTTATACTTTTATATGGTTTGTTTCATTTTTACAACAAACGTATAATCATGTGTTGTTTGTATATCTAATAGTTTTTAGACTAAAATGTTACTGCAATAATTTCCAAAACATGAGTTTCAAAAATCATACACTCAAGGAAAGAAATGAGGCATTTGATATCACTTCTTATCAGGCAGATTAAAGTATTATTAAGAGACCACATATTTCTCATAAGTTTTAGGCCAGTAAATTATCTATTATCTCTTTGAGTAGTGTGGCCCATAGACTCTCTAGACTGTACCCCATGATCATGGCCTTATATAATCCACTACCTTTGAGTTTAGGAATGACCTATGACTTGCTTCTAACTAATAGATTATGGCAAAGGTGATAGGCGATAACTACCCTAATTACATTTATACATATAAGACTTCTTTTACTAGTGTTCCTTTTACTTATACATATAAGAATCCTTTCTCTCCTCTCCATCTCCTTCTGATGCTGACTTTAAAGAAGATGCCATGGCTGTGAGTGGGCCTACAGTGGTGGCCATGTGCGAAGTACTGGAGAGTAGTCTCTAGTAATTGAGAGTGACTCTTGACTGAAAACCGGCAAGAAAATGGGAAAATCAGTCCTACAACTGCAAGAATTGAATTCTGCCAACAACCACATGAACTCAAAACAGGATTCTCAGATGAGTCCTTGTAATTTCAGCATGGTGGGACCCTGAGCAGAGAATCCAGTTGGGTGTCCCTATACTCCTGATCACAGCTACTGTGAGATAATAAATGTATGTTGCTTTAAGTCCTTAAGTTTGTGCACATTTGTTACACAGCAATAGAAAACTAATATATTTACCTTGTTATACAATTTGTCTGATACCATACTAACCAGTGGAAGACAAGAGAATACACTCAATCTGTTATCATGTCTACCAACTCCCTCCGACGGAACCACTCACAAATGCATACACTTAAACTTTATAAATCACTTTCTGTTTGCTATACATTTATATCCCTTATCCTCACATTACTCCTATGAAGTGGCCATAGATGAGGATTCTGAGACTTTAAGAGGTTACAAAATTCGTCCAAGGTGGCACAGCTAGTAGTAGGTAACTAATCTGAGAATCATACTTAACACTTCCGTTAACAGGACATAAAAAAATGAAAAATCAACAAATGATCCAAAATGTGATCATTCCACTTCACTTCCATAAAATACTTTAAAAATTAGTGATTAAAAGAAGTTAGTTGTCTGGTTATCCACCTAAAGGTGGTAGATCTAATCCTACTTCTCTTTCCCCAAATGTTACATTTTCCAGTGCTCATTCGTAGTGACTGAAAATAAAATCTCAGTAAGAATTGTTACAGTAGAACCTATTTACAATGTGGCTCATTATAAGACAGCTTCAGATATTTGGCCACTCACATAATCTCCTCTCTCAGTTACATCAAGTACACTGGCTAATAACCCATGTCAGGGGTAGTTCTGTTCCTTAGTATCAGGAGATCTATGACTTTTAAATTTACATGGGCTTCCTTTTAAAGGAAGTAAACCCTACAAACTATAAAGTCAGAAGCACAGAGCTGCATACTAGAATATGACACAATCAATGTAATCATCAATAGGCAAGTTAAGATAAACATCATACTGACAGAATATGTAGCTGAATAAGGCCAGAGAAAGAATGACTCAATTTTACTTTTCCCATGGGCAAAGGCAGAAAAAATGTCATCATGAACAAATTAAAGCCCTACCACGAAGCATTTGTACAATGTGCCATGCCAAGAAGCAAAGGGCAAACCACTAATCTCAACAGATAATAATTAGAAAAAAACAGCACAGAAATAAGCAGGAATACTAGGATGAAAGGATGTTAGGAAATATCACTATCACTTGTGATGACTCTTTTGGAATGTGTATTTTGAGTGATTTTATAGGTTGTGATTTTCTCACCCAAGGCATTTAGAATTGGCATTCAAAAACTAGGAAAGCCAAGTTTAATTAACTTAGATTTGTGAATAAAGAGACTGGAGAGCAAGAGGGACATCCAATAATACGGCTACAATTTGCTGTTCAAACTGCAGAACCATAGGCACTGCTGCTTTTATGGCCTCTTCATCTTATCAGCGTAAAATTGTTGTCACATCAAAAAATGATCTCTGTGATCCACATTTTACCCCATTTTTGACCTTCTCTTTTCTTTTTGCTTTCCCTTAAGAATCAGTACAATGTCTAATTTGGCCCCTGAGATCAGAGACTAAGGTCAAAATGAACTGAGTAGACTCTAGGACTGCTCTGAATAATATAGTTTAATACAAGAGAATAATCAGATAGATTCTCTGAGGACTGCAGAAAATTTCTGGTTTAAAACTGGTCACTTTGGGATGAGAATGGGTAGGAAAGAATAGATGACAGATCAAAATCTGTCTTGTATCTAAATGGCATACATGTGCCTATGCACATACATATACAACACAATAATAAATTCATGATATTCAGGCAACACACAATAAAGTTCAAGTACCCCATCCCAAAATACATCTCACTACTCTTCTGACCTTTTTGTTCCAGTACAATTTTTTTCATATGGACTCACAACATAATCCTTAAGTGAAATGCTGGGTTGCTGCCTCTAGATTCATCAAAAACACATTCAATCTTCAAAACCCACTTACTCTGTGCACCCTCTTTAACCACCCAACCCAATCTTCATTGCTCCCATTTCCCATTCTTAGTCCATTTTCTTTAAATGATGATCATTATATCATAACTTATACTAGAAAATCCTTTAAGTATATGCTCCATCTCCTGAAGTAGACTGTATTAATTATTTGAGAGCTGAATGCTCACAGTCAAGTGAGAGAGACAAATACCTAAACAAATGTCTAAAACACAATGCAAACATGTTTTTAAAAGATACGATAATACAGAATGTTGTAATTTCAGAGAGCAAAGTGACTTTCTTTTTGTGAGACTTGGAGAACACTTACAGAAGAGCTGGTATATGAACTGACTGTTCATTCAATAGTGCTTAGAAGTTTGCCACATAGAAAAGAAATAGATATTCCAGGTAAAAGAAACTGTATGTGTAGATTTGTGAACGAGCCTGGTGTACTTGAAGAAAAACTGAATAAATGAATATCCCTGTGGACTTTCAGAGGTTGGAGAGGTAGGTTGATGTGAGACGTTATGGAATATAAGTTTATCTCACAATGTCATTAAATGATAGTTATTAAATGTTTTGGTAGGGAACTAGCATGGGAAGATTTGAATGGACAAAAGTATTTCTGGTGACAGTGTGAAAACTGGATCAGATAAGGGCAGATCTGAAGGTAGAAAAGTCAGTTAGGGGATTGTCATACCACAGGTAAAAAATTATAAGGGATTAAATGAAGGCAGTTGTTAGACATGAAAAAGGGGGGATATTTTAGAAATTGAATTGGGAAGTAGAGCTGTTAGAAATGGGAGCAGAATTGGATGTGGAGTAGAAGAAGGAGCCTGGAATAAATTCAAAATATACATACCATGGGAGACTAGATAGATGCTAATGTCATTAATTAAAACAAGGAATTCCTAAATAACAGAAGATAATGGCCCTGGCCAGGTGACTCAGTTGGTTGGAGCATCGCCCCATACACTAAAAGATTGGGTTTGATATCTGGTCAGGGTATATATGTAGGTCACGTGTTTGATCCCTGGTAAGAGCAAGTACAGGAGGCAACCAATCGATTGATCGATATTTCTCTCTCTCCCTCTCTCTCTCTCTCTCTCTCTCTCTCTCTCTCTCTCTCTCGACATATTCTCAAGTGAGAGTTTTTTGAAAGGGTAATGAATTGGTGTTGTTTGCACTGAATTTGAAGAACATGAGAGCCACCCTATAGATGCCCGATAAAAGTTAGAAATAGTTCTTATGAAAGTAGGGACTAGCTATCTAGACTAAGAATCCATTGGCAGTGTTTAAAATCATGGATATGGTTCTTTCTCAGAAAAAGAGTATAAAAAAGAAATAAAAAGGTCCAAGGACAGATCTGTGAAGCACACTGATAACTTTAAAGGGCAGAATGATGAAGAAACATTAGTGAAATAGTCTAAAAGTTTTGGAGAACCTAGAGAAATCTTTTTTTCCAAGGGAAGAATTGGACAACAGTAATAATTTCTACTAACATTAAAGTAGGATAAAATCTAAAGTGAGGATTTGGCTAAATTGGTAGTGCTGATCTTTATGACTGTACTAGATTAGTAAAAATAGAGGTCAACTTGCAGTTTATTTATTTATTTTATTCAATAAATACTTTTGCTCCTACTATATGCCAGACATAGTTACAGCTGATAAGGATTCAACATAAATCCCTGATCTATGCTGTTTATATTCTAGTGTGGAAAGCGGATAAATAATAATTCTATCTAATAATAGACAAACATGGTAATTAACTGTACCTCCAACATGCTTCCCATTGGCTAATCAGGGCGATATGCAAATTAACTGCCAACTAAGATGGCGGCCAGCAGCCAGGCAGCTGAAGCAAACAGGAGGCTTGGTTGCCCCAGCGATGGAGGAGGCCAAGGTTCCCTGCCTGCCGCTTCTGGCCTCTGAGCTTGCACTCTAAGCAACTATGTTACAATTATAGAACCTAAACAAACCCCAGAAACCTGCTTTCAGCCACCCGGGCTTCGGCCAGCAGGATCGCAACAGTGTTTCAATTATAGAACCCAAACAAACCCAGTACATGTTT
>NW_006283567.1:96541-97673 GCF_000327345.1 Myotis davidii
AATTAAGATATGTTAGATGGAAACAAGGGCTAAAAGAAAAATTAAAGCATAAAAGGGGGTAGGGTTACATGTGTGGGTAAGGCATCTGAAGTTGTAATTTTAGGTAATATAATTTTAGATACAGTAGGTCATATTTAAGTAAAGCCCTGAAATAATTAAAGAATAATATGTGAGGCCTGAGAACTGAAAATGATAAATGAAATATTTACAAGACAACAGAGAAACTAATAATGCAATTGAAAGAGAACTAAAGGCTTACACCCCAGAAAAGGTGAAGGGTATATGGTATTAAAAGCACAAAATGAGTGTTGACATTGAAAAGGGGAAAGACTACTTCTGACTGTGAAAATATTGGTAGGACTAAGTATAAATACAGGTATGTTGAAGGTGGGTGATAGGAAGTTGACAGAATTTCATGACTAATGGCCTCTATTTTCTCTGAGGTAGTAAGCAACATTTTCTGCTGTCTGTGAGGTTATAGGTAAAGTAAGTGGTTCAAAGAAAATGGTGTTAGAGCAGTAAAATGGTGTACTTTGAAAGGGAGCTGACTAAGGAACAAAATTAACGGGAGAGGGGGTGGTTTGAAAGGCTTGGCTGAGATTGAATATTATGAATTTGTAGTGACACCAATCTTTCAGGCATAGGATATTCTTTGGCAATATTTAGCACGATGGCAGAAAGAAGAAAGATAACACCAAGTGAAAATAATCCAAAGTTCAGGATAGGGAAGATGGTAAAATATAAGGGTGTCAATGAGTTCATGGTATTAAAAGTGTTAGTTAGCCCTGGACAGTGTTGTTAAGTGGTTAGAGCATCAACCCACACACCAAAGGGTCATGAGTTTGATTCCCAGTGAAGGACACATACTTGGATGGCAGGTGCAATCCCCAACCCTAGTTGGGGTACATGTGGTAGGCAACCAATCAACGTGTTTCTTTCACATCAATGTTTCTCTCTCTCCCTCCCTCCCTGCTTTCCATTCTCTCTAAAAAAAATAACAATGGAAAAAATACCCTCAGGTGAGGATTTTCAAAAAGTGTTAAAATTAGTAAGAAAAAAAAGCATGAAAAGGTCTGAATGGTAGGTAGCTGGAGAGTTGTGAGGACCTTCAGTTCTTGATGATCCAAAGGTC
>NW_006283567.1:97731-106016 GCF_000327345.1 Myotis davidii
GTAAGTGACTCTGAAGTAGAGTGGAGGCAAGGATCATTGGCCTAAAGAAGGTCAAAAAACTATGATGTTAGGCTTTCAGGTGAAGTTATCTGCCCAAAAAACAGGAGCAGATTATTTTAGGTAGATATATTTTTTCTATCAAAAAACAGATTTATCAGTCCAAACAACAACAAAATAAATAAGGAAAAGCATAAATTTAGTAAATGTAGTTCATGGTCCATAAAACATTAAAATGCCAATTATAAAAAACTTACTACAATAGGACGGTAGAAAATATGTTTTTTAAAAATACTTTCTGGGGAGAGAATCTTACAATCTAAAGACGTACTTCAACTAAATAGATACTCTAAACTGTTGTTATGCAAAATAGTGGAAAACACACTTAAGTTTAAATAATGACTTTCAAAGTAATAAAATATGTTAACTCTGGACAAATAGGATAATCTTAATAAAAGAACACAAGTCCAGCTATACTGCATTAAACTCTGCCTGGTATGACAATAGAAAAAATGGAATTGTGTTAAAAATGATTGTTTTTGCAAATGGACATGTAAAGAATATTTTATACTTTAAGACTGAACATTCGCAACATCTTAAAGGAAAAAACCATTAATTAAGTTTGCTTTATAATCTTCCAACCTATATAAATTTCATTATTGCTATTTTGAGATGTGCTGGCTTAATTAAAATCATTGATGCCTACAAATAAATGAAAATGTATTTTTTTTATTTCACAGGTATGTAACACTTTCATATATTTTACACTTGACAACTGGTATACAAATTTTTCTCTATTGACCTTTATAAATCAAAAATGATATGACTTAACTGTAGGTAGAAGCATTCACATTTTACCTATAACTTTTCTGTATTTTCTTACCTGATTTGGGAATTATTTGCATTTAGAATTATTTGCATTAAAAATTAAATGCAATACGTTGTGTGAAATTCTTCACTCATGAAATAACTCCATAAACATGACTAAAATTAAATGTTTGATGGAACTGTTATGATGAATCATGCTAGAAATATAGATTTTTAAAAAGACAGAGTAAGTAAAATGAGGGACATGTGACATGTTGGAGGGTTCTAATATCTTTACTTTCTTCCTTTTTAGGATTCATTCAGCCCGTCATTGTGTGTGGTTACCTCTCAATTTTAATTTTGCAATGAAAAATTAAGTTCTCTAAAAGATCAAGTTGACAAATGAAGAAAAAAGAGAAGTTGAAATTTCTGTCTTTCCCTCTAATCCAGATTGTGTTATCTGTCAATCTTACATTTTGGATTCTTAGAAATGGCAGTCACAGGTACAAGAGGGAAAAGAAGACTTTTTGGGGAGAGTGGTAGTGGAATAAAGGCAAGGAGAAAGGAAAATTTGTACATAGGATGTAAGGAGGTACTTCAGAGGGAACTTTCTCACCTTATATGTGTTTAGGGAGATGTGTGGGACTGGGAAAAGGAGTAAAATCAGCAATAAAGTCATCACAGGAAGAGAATTAGAGTGTTCTATTCAAGAACTATGAAGGGGTATGTTATGTAAGGTGGTGGGACTTGAAGCTTTAAAAAAATAGCGTCGTTATTAATATATTATCACTAGAGGCCCAGTGCATGAAATTCATGCATGGGTGGGAAACCTAGGCCTGGCCAGTGATCAGGGCCAATCTGTAGGGTGACTGGTGGGGCAATCGGGGGGCTCCCCGCTGGCACCTGCCTTGGCTGTCCTGGGGCCTGCAGGCTGGGGGAAGCTCCTGCATTGAGCATCTTCCCCCTGGTGGTCAGTGAGCATCATAGCAACCTGTCATTCCACTGGTCAGTAGATTTTCATATTAGGCTTTTATTATATAGGATATTGTGTCCTAGAGACACATTTTACTCACTGCCATTTCAATTATGACTAGCAATTATCCTTCCTTCTATCACTGAAGATGTTAAAGCCAAATTTAGTAAAGCAGGTCATCTGAGAAATGAGTCTGAACATTCTTTCTGGTTACTTTCCATAGGGGACATTTTGCTTTTGCTTCCTTTGTACTTGTCACTCCAGAGGAACATTAAGGCATCCTTTAAAATACAGATGGGAAGGCCCATAGTCAGTCATGCTAACATTTAAATGGCAAATATTAGATTCCTGGTACAAAGTAAATATTATGGGTGATAACAAGGATGTTAATTCCCAAGAGAGGAGGATAATATACATAGCACAGTTACTCTGGGTATTCCCAACATGATAAATGATGCCAATAATTATTCTTTTGCTTATCAAGGTTAGACAGGTTGAGAACAGAGTTATCAACATAGAGGCTCTCTATTATCTATACTAATAATAGAGGAATATGCAAATTGTCCGGAACACTGTCATAGTAACAGTAACAACCAAACAGCAGGCTGCGTGGGGTGACAAGGTCAGCAGGGGCGTTAGTGAGGGATGCCCAAACGACTGTACAGCAGGCTGTGTGGGGCAACCAGGCCAGCAGGGGGGGGCAGTTAGGGGTGATTAGACTGGCAGGCAGAGGCAGTTAGGGGTGAGCAGGCAGGCAGGGAGGTGAGCAGTTAGGAGCCAGCAGTCCTGGATTGTGAGAGGGATGTCCGACTGCTGGTTTAGGCCTGATCCCTGGGATCAGGGATCCCTTTGTATATAGTGTTTTGTTTAATATATATACATATGAGTTTACTGCCCTGCAATGGAAAATATATCCCTGATCCCTGGAATCAGGCCTAAACCGGCAGTCGGACATCCCTCAAGGGGTCACTGATTGGAAAGGGTGCAGGCTGGGCTAAGGGGATGCCCGCCTCCCCCCCGCCCCCCGCACAAATTTCATTCACCAGGCCTCTAGTCCACCAATAAAAGATAAAAATTCTTAAGCCATCACCTCAGAAGGATAAGAAAGGATCTGAATAGTGTTTTGAAACTTCAGAGGGGTTGTGAAATCAATGTATGGGGTCATGAAAGGCATATTTAAAACAATAGAAAAAATGACAAGGTAGGGTAAGATAGAGCAGGGTAGAATAGGGTAGGGTGGCAGAGGGAAGGGTAGGGCTAGGTAGGTTTGGGTATGATAGAGACTAGAACAGAATAGGACAGAATATCACAATGCTTTGTATATAGTGTTTTGTTTAATATATATACACATGAGTTTACTGCCCTGCAATGGAAAATATATCTTATTTTGGATCACTGCCAAAAAAGTTTGAAAGTTCCTGTTTTAGGAGCTGCCTCTACATTTCACAGAGAGTAGAAAAAAGCTTTACTCCTGACCACAGATATGACAGAAGATTATTTTTATCTGAGGGAAAAATCACATTTATCTCTTTCTCAGGAGAACAAATAATTCTCAACTGGGAAAAAATGATATATAGATGCATATGAATCTTGAAGATGATAAAAAAAATCAGCAAGATGGAACAATACAGACATAAAAAAAGAGAAAATTCCCTGTGAAACAAAGGCAAAGGGAGAAACAACCCAAATATCCATCAGTTGATGAATGGGTAAACAAAATGCATTGTATTCATACAATGGACCATTATTTGGCAATTAAAAGGAATGAAATAGTAATTCATATTATACCATGGACAAATCTCAAAAGCATACTAAGTGAAAGAAGTCCAACACAATGCCAAATATCAATGATTCCATTTGTATAAAATACCCAGAATATGCAAATGTATAGAGACAGCAAGTAGATTAGTGGTTTCTTAGGGTAGATAGATACAGGGCTGGGTGGGTGGTGATAGTAAAGGGTGGGGGTTTCTTTTTGAGGTGATGAAAATGTTCTAAAATTGACTATGGTTATGGTTGCATATAACTGTGAATGTACTGAAAATCACTGAATTGAATATATGGGGAGTGAACAATATCCCAATAAAGTTGTTTAAAAGAACAGAATATCATTCTTCCAAAAATAAGGGGTTCAGAAGCAGCCTGAGTATTAAGTGCAGATCAGGAAAAACAACCAGTAAGCCAAACTGGTGGTGAGCTATTGCTTTTGCTAGTTAGTATTTTCAACTTTCTCTGTGTAAAACTGTACCTTAAATTTTGTAAACTACCCCTCTCCAACTCTCATGTTTTGAGGAAGGTTGACCCCATTATCAGCTCTCCACGGGAGTCTTTAATGGGTCTAAATAATCAGCAAATCTCACTCCTTTGGGAATAGTGAATGGGCAGATGACTAACTCAAAGGGAATAAGATGCACTTAGACATTTTCTAGAGTTTCTGGGAAAAAGCAAGGTTTTCTTCCTCCACTAGAAGAGTTTCTGTCATTGCTACTTAGCCTAACAATGTAGCTAACACCTAGACAGTAGACCTGAGCCAAGATACAAAGACAAACTGGATACTGGTGACATAAATTGAGCCCTGATCAAGCCATATATTAAGATAAATATATACCTGGAGCCAAACATTCACCTTGTCCTTAGGCAAGATTGAAGTGGGTAATCTGTTACTTTCAAATTAAAAGGCACTAACTGATATGCATACTAATGCACATGTGTGCATAAACACTTATACAAGAAAAAAGAAAAAAAAACACCAAGATGCTCACTGTGAGGAAAATGAAATTCACTAAAAAATACAAGAAAAATCATAATGTACTTGAAAAGTATATCCATCCTGCTATAGCCGCCTTCATAAACTATACTTTATCAACTCAGTTCAAGTGCAAAACCACCACCAGCTAGTAAGCACAGCACATAGAATTCTTGCAGAAATGCATCACACATTAACTCAGCAAACTCTAACCAGTTTGGCTCAGTGGATATAGTACCAGCCTGCAGACTGAAGGGTCCTGGGTTTGATTCCAGTCAAGGGCATGTAGGCTCGATCCCTGGCCCTGGTCTGGGCAACATGTGGGAGGAAACCAGTCAACGTGTCTCTTTCACACTGATATCAATAAGGGTACTTTTGACTAACAAATACATTAGAGACTACACTCAATGCCTGAAATCAATAAATAACTAATTATGCTGGTTATCAACATTAGGGAAAGTACTGAGATAAGTAGTGTGGGACTGTCAAAGAAGTGCAAGGCATTCTTCTTGTTCTCAAGGAACTTTTAGACTAGATGGGGAGAGAGGAAAATACATGCACACACATGCACATAGAAAGAACAATGATAGATAGTACAGATACCATGAAGTGAAGAAAACAATTAGAGATGGGACAAAATATGAGTACTGCAGGAGTTAATAAGAGGAGGTCCATGTGGGTTGGAATACATAGCAAGCAGACTCCTGATCACCCCAAAATGTGAAATATACTTTGAAAATGGGATAGGATATGGCAATGTAGAGAAAAGATTCAAAGCTATTCTCAGCAGAACAACCTAAGTGAAGTCAAGAAAAGACAGAACTGACTGTAACAGAATTTGCACATTGGAGAAATTAAATTAGGGAGATTAAAAGAAGTCAGATTATGGATTATTTAATTTTTTATTTTTTATTGAATTTATTGGGGTGACATTGGTCAACAAAACCATACAGGTTTCAAGTGTACAATTCAATAAAACATTATGTGCATACTGCATCATGCACTTACTGCCCAAAGTCAAGTCTCTTTCCATCCACATTTTTCCCTCCTTTGCCCACTGAGTTAAATAACATAGTTTAATACAGAATAGGTCATGGGATGGGCGAGGAGAGGAATGTGTGTTACGGAAACTCACTATGATGCTCTTAGAATCATTCAATCCCTTTTCCCTCTGGCTATCACCACAATGTTGTATACATCTCTCTCTACATATCTTTTTTTACTTAATCCCTTCATCTTTTTTTCATCCAGCTCCAAACCCTCTCCCCTCTGACAGTTTTCAGTTCATTCTCTGTATCTATGAGTCTCTTTCTATTTTGTTTGTTCAATTATTTTTGATTAGATTCCACATATAAGTGAGATCAGATAGTATTTGTCTTTCACTTAGATTATAAATTATTTTAAATGCCAGTAGAGAAGTTTAAACTTGTTGTAAGAGATATTAGGAGTAAAAGAAGGTTTTAGAATAAAGAAATGATGTGATAAAAACTGAGTTAAATAACATAGTTTAATACAGAATAGGTCATGGGATGGGCGAGGAGAGGAATGTGTGTTATGGAAACTCACTATGATGCTGTTAGAATCATTCAATCACAAGGTGATAAAAGGCTTGGACTAGGTTGGTGGCTGTGGAGAGAAGATGGGATGGATATGGGTGGAATTTCAAAAGTATAATACATCAAGCTTAATAGCAATAAGGGATGGAGCTTTAGGATACGAGGCTTGGGAAATATGGACAATAGCAGGAAATTGTGTAGGACTGAAAACAAGGGGTAGACGAGGCTGCATTCTCATCTGGAGCTCAGGGTCTTTGTCTAAGCTCGTTTCTTTTGTTGGAATAATTCAATGTCTTGTGGTTGTAGTACTGAGGTGCCCCCATTTTATTGCTCTCTATTGGCTAAGTACTACTCTCAGCACCTACAGACCATTCTCAGGTCTTTACCCTATAGCGTCATGCATTCCATCAATAGAGAACCTTTTTCACATGGAATTCCTCTAAGTTTTCAGATTTCTCTGACTTTTCCTTCTTCTACCAGCTACTCTATGATTTAAAAGAACACATGCAATTAGGTTGGGCCTGTTTGGGCAATCTACTAATCTTAAAGCCAACTGACTAGTAACCTTAACTACATACACAAAATTCCACCCATATCCATCCCATCTTCTCTCCACAGCCACCAACCTAGCCTAGGCCTTTATCATCTTGTGATTGATTGAATGACTCTAACAGCATCATAGTGAGTTTCTCCAACACAGAACTCGTGAAATGTGAGACAAGGAAGGTGCCTATAAAACAAAATTTAAGGCAGCACCTAATCCCAGACCTGTGTAGGCACTGATTCACTGTCTTCTAGTGTTGAAGATTATTGTGAAGTAGTCTTAGGGCAGTCCCTGGATGTGCTAAATATTCTTGATGTCCAGTCACTTTACCAGGGTGTGTCTCAATGTTGATCATCCTTTTAACACTTTTCCTGGAATACGTTGGGCCTTTTTCAATCTATAAATTCAAGTCAGTTAATATCTAGAATGTTTTCTTGAATTATATCTTTGCATATTTTTTGTCTCTTTTGTTTCATTATCTTCTTTGGGAATAACATTTGCACTTATCCTGGATCTCTTTTGCACATCTCACATAGATTTTATTTTCTTTCTTGCCTTAAAAGTATCGGTTTATTCCATTAATTTCCTTTGTTTTTCTCTGTTCTGTTCTTCATGTCTTACTGTATATTTAGCAGTACCTGTCCCCTTTTGTGCTGCTTGCAATGTTTGCTTTATTTTCATTACATTTTAATCTTTTGTTGTTTTTCTGATCTCTACTTACATTTTATTCCTTTATTTTGTTTCATATACTATGTCCCCTTTCACGGCAATATGTTTTGTTTCAACTTTTTTCTGCTTGGGGCCAGCATTTCTCTAGTCAGTGCTTATCTTCCATTTCTTTTTCCTATTTAGTTTCTTATTTTTTTTCTTGTAGTTCCTTTGCATAGATTATGCTCTGGTTCCATTTGCATTAATACTAATCTTTGAATGAGCTTAGTTCTTCCTAGACCAGCTATTGGTAGTAAGTTCATGGAGGAGACAGGCCATGCAGTGTTCCTAACAGGAATTCTCCTTGGTTCAGAATGAAGCTCATTTGGGCATGGTGCGTGCCTGCCTGCGTGTGTGTGTGAGAAAACACGAGCAAGCACAGTTTGAGCTATCATCTCCATTTAATGAATACTGGAAGCTGTAGGGCTACTCAAAATTTAGTATTTTTCCTCTATCATTCCTCCAAATGATTACTGCAAAGATGATGTATGGATGAATTTCCTTGCTCATATTTGAACTTTCTTTGGTCCATGGCAGCTTCTAGCACTAGTCTATAGACCCTAGTCTCATTTTTTAAAATAAAGGACTGTTGGCTTATTTCACAGTGTGATCTGATTACTTTGGGGAAGTATGCACTGGTTTGTTTGAAAACTATTTCTGGGCATCTTCCTACACTCCTTGATCAACAGGGCACTTGGAAAACATTATCTATTCATTGTGGTTCAGGCATAAAGTCATTCTGTTTTTCATTCCCCTTGTTATATTTGGGTGATTTCAAAGGAAAGAACTTTACTCTGCCATTCTAAAAATGTAAGTAACCTCTAGATTTTCCTTATGACAAACTGTTTTTCTTCTCTGTACAAATTAGAAGATTTAACTTAATTGTCACATAATCATTAATCTTAGTTCTGACTTACTCGAGATAACATAGGCTCTCTTTCCTCTATATTCTCA
>NW_006283567.1:106027-113527 GCF_000327345.1 Myotis davidii
GTAGTTATAAGGCATTATATTGAACTGTAATTATTTGCATGTCTGTCTTTCTACCAGTCTGAATTTTCTAGGGCAGGTACTGTGATTTATTGGTCTTTTTATTTCCACCACTTGCTTGACAGATAGTAGGTATTCAATAAATATTTTTGGATTAGTGAATGAATTACAATCCATGGTCTGCAATGCCATAAGAGTTGTCTTTCTAAAGTACAAATCTTATCACATTGCCAAATAAATTGGTGAATCTGCATTTTAGGAGAAAAGTACCCAAACTCTTTAGCATGGCATATGAGACCCTTGCAAACTGGCCCCAAATTATCTTTAAATAACATATTTTATCTGTCTCTGTTAGCATGCTATCACTTAACCAGGGTCAATTCCTTACAGTTTCCAGAATATGACATGCCTTTTAATGCTTCTGTGTTCATGCACATTCTATTCACTATACCTTTTCTTCTCTGCCTAGTAAATTTGTATTTATACTTCAAATATCACCTTCTATGTGAAGCTTTCCCAAATTCCCCCAGTTTGTTATTTCATTATCTATGCTTTGTGCATATGTGTGACTTATGTCACACTACAATTAATACTTTATCTGTCTACTCTTTAACCCTGGCCACTGACTATGAACTTCTCAAAGTCAGGGAAAATGTCTATTCATTTCTGGGTGCCCAGTATTTTGCACACCATAGGTGCTTTATAAATGCTTATTAAATAAATAAATTATAATACTGAAACAGACTTTAATACATGGTAACATATGTTTATATTTTAAATTTTAATAAGCATTCTTTTTACTTATATCTTTCAGACCCTTCAAATAACTTTACTCATTGAATAAATTCTGGACACAAATAATGACTTGCAGAAATCATTTGATGAGCTTGCTCTTCTTATACAGCTGTTCTACTACTTTGTACTTGCCTACTAACTTGCATTCGAGTTAATCCAAGTATGGTTTATTCAGTTATCTTAACTAATGAATTGGATCAACCACACAGTGATCCAATCAAACTGCTGGTTATTGGCTATTTTGCCAAGTGGCAAAATATACTGATCTTATTCTGGTCAATTGGCCTAGTTGTATAGCAATAGGCTAATAATACCATCAAAATTACTTTATCAGCACCATTAGGTTGAAGTAAGCAAGCTTCTAAGCAGAACGCCTGTGACCATATGTCTTTTAATCCTTATCTCTCCCCTCACAATTCCCTATATCTCTTCTATAACAGTGCCTTGCTCCCAAAGGGAATTCTATATAATAAAGAGGTAATATGCAAATTTACTGCCACGCCCTCACACAAGATGGCTACCCCCATGTGGTCACCACTGATCAGGCTGGCAGGAGAGTGGTTAGAGGGTGATCAGGCTGGTAGGCAGAAGCACTTGGGAGCAATCAGGCAGGCAGGCAGGTGAGCAGTTGGGAGCCAGCAGTCCCGGATTATGAAAGGGATGTCCCACTGTCGGTTTAGGCCCGATCTCACAGGGGTCCCAGACTGGAGAGGGTGCAGGCTGGGCTGAGGGACACCACCCTCCCCCCAACCCCCGCCCAGTGCATGAATTTCATGCACCGGGCCTCTAGTTTAAAAATGTTTAGTAACTTAAGAAGTCTCACAATTTGGTATTAGTGTTGCATGTAAAATCTGAAGTAAAAGCAAATTCATTCTTTGTAGTTAATTATGTTTAAGGAATCAAACTGATTTTTTTTTCTCATTTTAACCCGCTAGAATATGCAGTGTGTTGCTAATTATATAGGAAATCTTGTCAAAATGGCTTGGTCTATAGTAGATTAAGATTGGAACATTTATATTTAATAGTCCAATCACATATCCATAATATACTTTTCCCTATTTTAGAAAATGTTTTCCAGATGAAATTAACTTCCCTTTTGAATGAATAAAACTAAATTTGACTGAGTTTTTCACTAAAATTCCCCGTTTTGTAATATGTTCATCATTTTATTTTTATATCTTTTGACTCAAGGTATCTAGGAATTTAAATAATACTGCAGTACAGATAAGTAATTAAACATATTAAGGCTACAATTTGGTGTGGGGTACATTATGTAGTAAGACATTTAGTACTACTTGAGATATATGTATGTATATGTCTTTTCCCTCAAAATGTGTAAAATGTTTGAGGTTTATTTCTTCATTATTCTAATAATAACTGTTTTAAAGTGTAATCCTATATAATAAAAGCCTAATATGCAAATTGACCAAACTGCTGGTCACTATGATGCACACTGACCGCCAGGGGGCAGACATTCAACACAAGAGCTGTCCCCAGCCCGCAGGCCCCAGGCTAACCAAGGCGGGTGCCGGCAGGGGCCCCCCAATTGCTCCACAGAGGAAGGTGACCAGTGGCAGGGGGCGGGGGTGGCCGACGAGCAGGGTGTCGGGGCCAATGAGCAGGCAGCACCATGCCCACCAAGGCGGGTGCCAGCAGGGGGCTTCTGATTGCCCTGCCGATGGCCCCACAGATCGGCCCTGATAGCTGGCCAGGCCTAGGGACCCTACCCATGCACAAATTTCATGCACCGGGCCTCTAGTGTTAATATAATAAGACTTTAACTTTTTCAAAATATGTGGCATAAATAAAACCAGTAATTTAAATATTGCTCATGATGTGCTATCTTGAGATATGATCCTGCCTGAAACTGGTATTTGGTTCTCTTATGTCCATATCTTTCTTAGGTTAATTAAGAATGTTCTTTTATCATATCCATGTTGGAAAAATGTGACATTTAACACAACTAATTTATTTAACAAAAAAAAAATGAATTGCTGACCTAATTTTTCTGCCACACATTTCACATTATTTGTACTTCACATCAGTCACATAGAATATGAGTTAGGTGATGAAACAATTAAAAATTGTAAGAAATTAGAAAGAACCCACACTAAATATATTTCCTTCAAAATCACAATTTCCCCCTTCCCTGTAAAGGGATAGTAGAATGCACTAGAAATAGACCCACTTTAAAATAAACCCAACAAGCAAAAATCACAAGTTATGAAAATCATGAATTTGGGGGTGGGGTAATTATTCCCATTATAATGTGACCAGATTTTCTAAAAGATTGCTTTATATACTGATCTCATACAGCAGGTAAAACTATGAAATGATTTGCATAAAAAGCTTTAGGAACAGGCTTCATGCATATAATAAGAGACACTTGAGTCTCAACAGAGCACTTAAAAATCTACATTCTTAAACAAGCTAGCAAGAACTCAGATGAACCATAATAAGGCAGCAGTGCTATGCATTAAAGTTACAAGACCTATAAACATATTATTGCAGAATGATTTTCTGGAGAAAAACAAAACTTGAACTGGCATGGAGCGGGAAAGAGCCAGAACACTGAAGAACAAGCAGCAGTCTTTTCTCATTCATATCAGGACTGTGTAATAAATTACCCTCCTCTCTCTCATACTGTCAGGAGAAAACGATGTTTAGATTAAACCTCGCTAAGGCCTAAAAGGATAATTTGTCAGTATTTTCCAGTTTACTACCAATGCAGTATTGATTTGCTAGGGCCCTTCTTTTTATTTTATTTACACTAATTCAATCTGGAACAACTGAAACCTAACTTGTTGGAAACCAAGATATTTCTTTATTTTAAGTCTCATAGGCCCATGGTTTAAGGTACAAGAAAATATGTCCAAATTATTCTTTCTAGTTCTTCTGAGTAAAGACCAACCTCTTTGTTGGAAGCAAACTATTACCAGAGAAAACCACTTTTCTGCTGAGATTTACCTTGGGATAATTTCTTTATAAAACATTATGGCTCTTAAGCGAATGTGATAGAAAATAGTTCCAAATGACTGCCCGATTTAGCAGACTCATGGCTGTAGTTCTAGGCAGCTGCTTAGAAAAAAGAAATAAAACAGAACATCTTGATAAAACATTGTCGCTGAAGCTAAAATGACAGTATTAGCTTGATGTACAAATGACAGAGCTGAGGGACAAAACTACACTTGAAGAAAAAGATAAAATTACATTTCAAATACTGTTCCCATGTAAGCAAGTTACATAACTTAATAGAAGGTAAAATGAAAGCAGGCAAAAGTTAAAACAATTTATGCACATATGTTGAGAGCAAGTAAAAAAAGATATATCAAGTACTTAACCCATGTAGCTACCTTTGTCTGTTTCCTTTCTTCCTTTATTGTGGTTGCTTTGTTTTGTTCTGTTTCTTCTTGTTTTTCCTTTCCGAGGTACCTCAATATCAGCTGTGGCTTTGTTTTGACACCGGTAAAAATGGGAGGACTGGTGAAAATGTCAAGTGTTGATGGGTTTATGACTTATTCAAGACTGAAATGTTATACTTTCATTTCCCACTCTTTTTTCAACTGTAACAGACATTTTCACAAATTCTGACATTACTCAGATTAGTAAAATCTCACTTTAACATCTCCTTACACTTTCTTATCTAAAGGAAAGTTTTACTTTAGACTTGACTGTCCTGTAGACGCACATTTCTTAATAATTTTGACTGAATTGATTGATAGATTCTAATTAGAATTAAAAACAATTGATGAGTTATTTGATAAAATATGGTTGTGTCTTCATAAAAAAAAGATTCAATAGTTTCCACTGGAATGAATGAGCAATTGAGTCAGACAACATATCAATGCAGGCAGTCTCGTAAATAAATCAACCTATTTGACAATTTTGATTGACATGCTTATTTTCATAAATCACTCTAAAAGATACATGTATGTGCTTATTTATTTATTTATTTATGGACCTTCAATCAATTGGTATTTGCTATTTCTTAGTCTTAAAATGAACTATGCTTAGCATAAAGTTCTCCTACAATACTCATTTGACATGTAGTCTAATTGTGATTGAATGTGGTTATGTCTACATGTATTGATTTGGCATATCAATCGCAGCTGTTTTTCCATGCACAAATTAGCTTGAATATTTTACCTATAAAAGCCAGTGTAGTCATTACAAACTGAAACTAAACTGATCCAGGGAACCAGAAAAATAAGTCTGACTTTTTCAACTATTAACGTAGGGGTTTAAAATCACTGACTCTATTGAGCTGATTGACCAAGTTATTCAAAATCAAACTGGTTCACACATATAGAGACAGCCTAAAAAAAATCAATTGTGCAAGAAATCATACTTCAAATCAATCAAAAACAGTTATTCAGTTCTGTGTAAAGGCATAGTCAAAAATATATATACCAAGAGTTACACATCCATATTGATTTACTCATTCAAAAATATTTGTTGAGTAACTATTAAGTGTTCAAAAGTATTCTAGGAGATTTAATTACCTCAGTGAATAAAACAGACACAGATCTCAGCGAAAATAAATAGTAATCATAGCATAAAAGGAAAGGTACAACAGGGTAAAGGGTATTGGAAGTATGGGGTTGGGGATGAAACTTAGAGTATTATACAGTATGGGTCACAGTTGACCTCAATGATAAGGAGACATCTGAACAAGACTTGAGGAGGTGTGAGAGGTAAACATGCAATGTCAGGAGAAAGAGAGTTCCAAGTAGAGGGATCAGCTAGAACAAAGTCCCTAAGAAAAGACATACCCCAAAGGTTTTTTTAGATATTGACAAAGATACCAGTGCAGTTGGAATGGAGATAATAAGGGAAAATGTAGAAGGAGGTGAGGACAGAGAGGTATCAAAATAGCTAGATCATGAAGGGCATTTTAGACCAATGTAAATATTTTTCATCAGAATGAAATGAGAAGC
Organism: Myotis davidii; assembly: GCF_000327345.1. NCBI lineage: Eukaryota > Metazoa > Chordata > Mammalia > Chiroptera > Vespertilionidae > Myotis > Myotis davidii. Next base: position 111,757 of record NW_006283567.1, read on the forward strand.
CATTTAAATATTCTTAACACAATACTCTTACATTCTAAGAGGGTCATTCTGGGAAGCAGGAGACCTGTTAAAAGAATTAATCCAGGTGAAAGATGATGGTGCCTTGGACAAGGGTGGCAATAATGGAATTGGTAGTAAAGGAACAGTATTTGTTGATAGCGTGGATGTAAGATATGAGAGCAAGAGTGCTTTCAGGATGACTCTAAATTGTTTGGCTTGAGAAAATGGTAGGATGGAGTTTCCATCAACTAAAATGGGCAAGTCTGAAAGTGAAGAAAGCTTGGGGTAGATCAATTCAAGAGTTTAGTTTTGAAATTTAAGTCACCCATTAGACATCCAAGTGAAATTATCAAGCAAGTAGTTGAAAATGGTTATTGGAAAAGAGGTCTTGGCTGAGATATAAATTTGGGACCCATCAGTATATTAGATAGTGTTTTAAGCCTCAAGACCATCTGAGATCACTAAGTGAACAAGTAAATAGAGAAGACTCTAGGACAAAGACACTGGGGCACTCCCGCATGAAAAGGTCAGAGAGAAGGGGAAGAAGCAGTGAATAAGATAGAAAAGTGACTACTGAGATAAGAGAACAACTCAGAGTGTGGTAATTCTAAAGCCATTCAAAGAAATTATAGAGAATTTACAAATTAGGCAAGGAATGGGATATACCCTTAGTTTCATTCCTCTTTTGTTGAGTCCTTGTTTAGGACTGGTAACCCAGGATTATAAAGTGTGGTAGAAGGGAAATTTCTGGATGATTTCCCAAGGCTGCCAATGCTCTCATAGTAAAAGTTATTAAATCGTTGTATAAAAAACTTTTGCAGGCCACACAATCTCTCTAGCTGCAGAACTATTTCAACAAATATAAACATTATTAAGGAATAATGAAAGAAAAGATACATATCTAAACAAGTCTTATACTTGCAAACATCAAAATAAATGGAAATTATTTTAGTTACAAATATTCAGATGATAGTGACCTTAAAATTGAAAATGAAAACTTAAAAATATGGACTTGGGTGAATAAGGAAATACTATCTAAAATCAACCACTTAGTGTAATAGTCATGAGTTCATGAAAACACAGTTGTGTGTATACTGCTGAGATTGTTAAATGACAAATACATGGCTTTGGTTTCAAAGGAAAATAGAATGAGATATATGACATAGAAGGTTTGAAATTCACAGCTGTCTTTTTGTTTTACAACTTCTAATTTTGGCAGACAACTTTGAAACATAAAGCTGCTAGTCCACTGGATAACAATATTTTCATGCCTTGTTCCTTCCTTAAGACAGAAACTTGATCTCCAAACAGCTTTTTCAAGTAAACAAAAGTATGTCTCTCCCACATATGGGGCTCCAAGTTCATTAGGACAATCAGAAAGAGGAAGTGACTTAATAGTAATGTAGAAAGCAAAATATTACCCTGGGTCTAACAGATTTGTTTCTCACTTTATTTTTAGAAGGAGCACACACCAAAAAAAGCTGTGTTAAAGAAATAAATCAAGAGCTAAACCTAGGGATTTCCCTTCCACAAATGCAGTCAGAATTATCTATTGATTATAAATATTTCCAGAGAAATTCTTTGCATATGCAAGCATCAAGTGTAGGGCACTGGAACTGCAGGTTGTGACCTATTAGTGGATTATGAAATAAATTTACTGGATCACAATTAACATTACAAAGACATGAAATAGAATAGACAATGTCAGAATGTATTATTCATAGTTAGAGTGGGTATTATCTTTTGAAATTTTTGTTTCTAGTTTTTATTT
>NW_006283567.1:114891-133312 GCF_000327345.1 Myotis davidii
GTCATCTTGTGTGAGGGTATAATGGTCAATTTGCATATTACCTCTTTATTATATAGGATAAGTATCTTTTGGAAGATATTCTGAGATATGCAAGTTTTTTACAGTTCTTTTGTTGTTGTTTTATTTTATTTTTATTTTTATTTTTTTCAGAGAGGAAGGGAGAGGGAGAGAGCAATAGAAACATCAACGATGAGAGAGACTCATTGATCAGCTGCTTCCTGCACATCCCACATTGGGGATGGAGCCTGCAACCTGGGCATGTGCCCTGAGCAGGAATTGAACTGTGACCTCCTGGTTCATAAAGGGTCTACGCTCAAATGCTGAGCCATACCAGCCCGTCAGGCTGTAAGTACTTTTACCTTAGAGGAAATGAACCCTTTGTTTCTGAATGCTACAAATATTGAAGGCCAACATTTCTATTTATGGCCTCTATATTTTTTGTGCTATATCTAGAAAAGCTTTTTTTTTTTCTACTTTAAAAAAAGGTTAGGAAAATTTCTCCCATATTTCCTTTAAGGACTTTTTCTCACATTTAAATTTTGACTCATCTAGAAATTATTTTGGTGTAGGTAGTGAGGTAGAAAACCAACTTTATTGTTTTTTAGACAAATATGTCATTGTCTCAATACCTTTTTTAAGCAATTCATGTTTTTCCTGTTAATCTGAAATGCTATGATTATCATTTACTCTATTCCTATCTGTATTTGGGCCAATTTTTAGGCTTCTCCTTCCATTCTATCACTGTTTATTCATATACCAGCATCACACTGATTTCATTTAAATAAATTAAATATATTTTAATATCTGCCAAACTTACTCTCACAACATTATGTTTTTTCCAAATATTTTTAAGGTGTTCTTACATGTTTACTTTTTATCCATTTGAACATTATAGCCAATAAATCAGCATTTTTACAAGTCTAATTGATATTTTATTGGAGGCATATTAAAGTAAGATTAATTTAAGTATAATTTTATAATACTGAGCCTTATCATCCAGGAACAGGATATGACTTTCCAATTATTTTTTTCTTCTATGTTGCTCAATAACATTATACTGTGTGTATGTGTTTGTGTGCATGCATGTGTGTGTACATGTGCATGTACACATCTTCCTCTTTTTGCTAGTTTCTTCCTAAGAATTTTGATTGTCATTGCTATTATAAAATTAATAATTTATTCAAATATATTTTCTAATTGGTTGTAGTTTGTATGGGGGGAAATTAATTTGGTGTGCTTTCTAGTTTTTCATATGGTTTATCTATATTTACCTATTCATGAAATAATTTGGGTAACAGAATCCCTTACATTTAACCACCTTACATTCCTAGTATGAACTGTATTTAGTTGTAGTGTTTTATTCTTTTATTATATTGATGGACCTTATTTACCAATATTCTACTTAAGAATTTTGCATGACTACCCACAAGTACAATTGGTTTGTAGATGTATGTGTGTGTGTGTGTGTGTGTGTGTGTGTGTGTGAGTGTGTGTGAATTCTTTAACTGCTTTAGATCTCAAGGCTTTTCTTGCTCCCAAAAAATTAAAAAAAGATTTGGAAGCTTTCACTTTTGTTATACTCTAAAAACATTTAGGTAGCATGAAAATGATGTGTTCCTTATAGGTTTAGGAGGGTTTTTTTATGAAACTGTGTATCTACTACTCTTTTTTTGCTGTGGTTTAGGTAGTTCTTTGGCAATTTTATTTCTATTATATTAATTAAAAAGTTTAGATTTTTTTCTATGTTCTGAAACTAGTTTTGATCATATGTATTTTTCCTATGAAACCATCCATTCCAGCCAGGTTTTCAAGTGTATCTAAAAGGAGGTGCACACAGTGGTTTCTTATGAGTCATTCAATTTCCTCTTTATCTGTAGTTATTTTGACATGCTTACTTCTTTTTTTTTTAAATATATTTTATTGATTTTTTACAGAGAGGAAGGGAGAGGGATAGAGAGTTAGAAACATCGATGAGAGAGAAACATCGATCAGCTGCCTCCTGCACATCTCCCACTGGGGATGTGCCCACAACCCTGGTACATGCCCTTGACCGGAATCGAACCCGGGACCCTTCAGTCCGCAGGCCGACGCTCCATCCACTGAGCCAAACCGGTTTCGGCGACATGCTTACTTCTTATCTTCTCCCCTTTACTTGATTGTGTTATCTATTTTATTACCTCCCATTGGATCTTGGATTAATTTATTCTATATATTGGATTTTTAGTTCTAGATATTTTATAATATACATTTTTAAAAATCAATTCAATTAACAAATGAGAAAATGTCATTAGAAAAAAGATGATAAAAGGTTATATTTAAGAATCAATAAATGGCATGATTTTAAAGTATTTTTATATTTATTTAATTTAAAAACTATTTAAATTATCTAGTCCCAGTACCAGTGATAGAACACTGAAATGGCTACTCTTAGACTTTACTAATGAGGAATATAAATCCAGAAATAATTTGATAGTGTATATCTTGTATCTGAATGTAAACATTATTGAACCCAGTAATTTTATTTGTAGAAATCTATTCTAAAGAAGAAATCAGAAAAGGACCAAAGCTTTGACCATAAAGATGTCTGCTGTAGCATTTTTATACTAGTGAAATGCTGGAAATGTTAATATCCAATAATAGTTAACTGATTAATTAAAATACTATTTAATTAAGATTTGGTAACATGCCTTATGTTTTACTTCAAATGAAATTTCAGGTTGTATGGATCCTTAAAAAAGTAACATGATGAATGGGTGCGGGGGGGAAGAAATGCTAATTCACAAGAAAATGTGAATGATATTTTATTGGGAGATATCTTGAGGTTTTCTTTGTCATAATTTCCCTATTTAATAAAAGTATTCTTTAATAAAAAGTATTAAAGGACAATTAACGTGCTTTTGAAATAGCCAGTATGATTTTCTTTTTCTCTAAAGTTATTATTCCCAAAAGTAATCAACTGAGCTATATATACAAAAATAAATCAACTGCATGCATATAAATTTTGAGCTGTTGTGTGTTCTCCTTCACACATACACACAGAAGAATTAACAGCAATCTCAGGAATATCTATCAACAGTTAAAAGATGGAGAGTGCCAGGAAACATGAATGGCTTAACATGACCTATTCCCAAGCCCAGAAAAGAACAAACAAAAGCATATGTTTTAACTATGACAACTCAAGCGTTATTTTCAAATTCAGATGACAGTACTGTCATGTTATTTCCAGTAAATGTAGGCTTGGCCATTTTTTGTTGCATTTTCTAAACTCTTTTTAAAAAAAAAATCTATTGATAAGTAATCTCTGTAAGCATATAAACTCATTTAAACTACTTAATAAATAAAGAAGTAAATGCTTAAACAATAAATCAAGATCAACTATAAAGACTAACCTAAAATAATTCTAATTTATTTTAAGCTTTACATTAGTTATACTATATTTAATTTTTCTACATTCAAGTTTATTTTCATGTAAATGTATGCATGATGCATACTACATGCATGCATACCATACATTTAGATGATTTGTATGTAGACATTTATATTCTAATTTAAAATTTTAACAAATTTTCAAGTAGTTTACATTAAAATTGTGGATATTATATTATTAACAATTATATCTATATCTACATCTACCTACCTACCTAACATATATATATCTCAATAAGCCAAAAAGTATGGATAGTTGAATCTGACCACTTAAAAATATAAATTTCTATAGATACACATACAGATACATCCTATGACCCTATTTCAAAAGGTATATTATGAACTAGGACATATGCATAAAATATGACTAAGGGTTTTTTTTGCCGTTAATACATAAAGTTTTTTTGAAAATTAGTAAAAAATGTGAAAATTCAAATAGAAAAATTTATGGAGGTTATCAACAGACAATTCAGAGAAAAAGGCATGCAAATGGTCCATTACCATATAAAAAGATGCCCAAGCTCACTTATGAATAATATGCAAAACAGCACAAAATGATACCACATTTCATCTAGCAGATTAGGTAACAGAAACTTTTTTTTTTATTACCAGTGTTGATAAGGATATGAGAAAACCGTATATTAGTAGTATAAAGCATTAGTATGAAGATAAATTGGTTGTTTAAAGGGGAAATTTGGTAACATCTGTAAGAAATCTTAAATGTACATGTTCTTCATCTATCAATTCTACTAAGAAATGCATGCAAAAAGATATGTATGAGGATGTTAAGTGCAGCAGTGTTTTTAATATCAAAGAACAGGAAATGTAGATATCCATAAGCAAAAAATGAAACATACAGACACAGAATACTATACAGTCGTTAAAAAGAATGAGAAAGAGAGCTATACTACAAATAGGGAAAACTATCCAAGATATAATTTTAATTTTAAAAGTTAATGAGCTTTCTATAGCATATTATCCCATTTATAAATGTAAAGAACATCTGAGGAACAATATATAGTACACTGCTAATGCTGGCTACCTCTCAGAGTGGCACCTGAAGAGTAAAGAAAGAGAAGGATGTACAGTTTTAACCTGTTTTTACTGTTTTAATTTTTAAACCATTGGCTGATCATTTGCAACAACAGGGATGGACCTTGACAACATTATGCTAAGTGAAATAAGTCAGTCAGAAAATACTAAGAGCTATATGATTTCACTCATATGTGGGATATAAAACTGAAACTGGTGAGCACAAACAGCAGAGTGGTGATTGCCGGGGGGGTGGAGAGAAAGATCTGACTTTGGGTTGGGGGCACATGGTACAGTATATAGATCTTATAACACAGAAAGCCATACATGAAACCTATATGTTCATGTTGACCAATGTCACTCCAATCAATTTAATAAATAAAAATAAACAACTGGAGAGCATCATGCTAAGTGAAATAAGCCGGGAGAGATCAACCAAAGGACTTGAATGCATGCATATAGGCCTAACCAATGGACACACACACCTGGGGAGTGAGGGTATGAGTGGGGGAGTGGGGATACAATGGGGGGGGATAAGGACACATATGTAATATCTTAATTAATAAGGGGGGGGGAGTGAGAGAATAAATAAATAAATAAATAAATAAATAAATAAATAAATAAACCATCGGCTGATATCACTTTCATGCTAAAAAAAAAACACTAGTTAAAATTAAATACTAATAAAAAACAGGAGCTTGTTATGTCTAACCTTTTAATGGTTTGAATTTCAGTATCATTAAAATTGGTTTCAATTGCAAGTGGATGGATCACAGTCACCACAGAAGTGTCTCACCCACACATAAAGTAATCCCAGTGACTTACACAGTTCTCTGATCATGTAACATCTCCAAAGGAGCCATTTCAAAGTCAACTACACTGTCTTATACATGCCTAATGGGTCCAACAGAGCCATTAGGATGTCAGTTCTATGGCAGGGCTCCTGCTAAAGCTATTACCAAATCATTGCATTGTTTCACACACTTCCTTCGACATTCAGATGGTTCCCAAGGAACTGTTATCACTGCTATGGAAGTGTCCTGTATAGCTTACACTACCAGGGGAAAACAAAAAAGCAAAGGAAATAAATGTAAAACAAATTCTCTCCATTAAATACACATGAATAGCCCCACATGGTCAAATATCAGAAGGACTAACTCCACATTTGGGTATAACTATTACAAGTCATTCAAGAAACCCAGGTGTTAGACTAGCTATTTTTTTTTTCACAACTCCGGCTGTTCCAATGAAGCAGTTTAGGATCTGAGAACGACATATGCATGGCTGTGATGGTATGGTGTTTATTGGTAACACAAGGTATATTACCAGGTTTCTGTGGTATAAAGTACAGAAGCAACGGGGAGCAGTACTAGTGGATGTTTTGGCTACTGTGGGATTGTAGCAGATAATCGCTTTCCTGTTAAGTTCCTGAGCAGCTCAACAATCATAGAAATCAACAGGGCTTCTGAGTAGTGGAAACAGCAGCTCTACCTTAGGGGTTACTCCAAAGGCAATAGGAAATACACTAGTACAAATTAACCCTCAACCAGGTCTGAAGTGCTTCATTGAATGTCCTCTCATAGTCTTCTATACTTAGCAGAACAAGATAGATGGTTATTAAAATGATGTATTATTTAATGTAAGACAAATGCAAGGAATTTTACACAGTTGGAAATGAGGAGAGAGTTGAACGGACTCTGCTAGGCTAGAGAGTTTCCTGGGACACATTGCATGTCTGGCTAATCCTTGATAAGAGAGACTTCACCTTTTAGCACCTATCCCATAACATATATATAATAAATTCTTGCTCAGTGATAGATAACAACCACAACCACATATATGGACTATTTAATATATATTAGACACAATGTGGAAGTACATATCCATTTTCTCATTCAATCCTCACACATGAAAAAATCTGAAATAGTGCCGAAACCGGTTTGGCTCAGTGGATAGAGCGTTGGCCTGCGGACTGGAGGGTCCCGGGTTCGATTCCGGTCAAGGGCATGTACCTGGGTTGCGCGCACTTCCCCAGTGGGGGCTATGCAGGAGGCGGCTGATCGATGTTTCTCTCTCATCAATGTTTCTAACTCTCTATCTCTCTCCTTTCCGCTCTGTAAAAAATCAATAAAATATATTTAAAAAAATCTGAAATAGTAATGTATGCATTTGATAGACAAGGAAACAGAGCTTTAGGTACCTGCCCAAGGACACACAGTGGGTAAGTGGCAGAACCAGAGCACAAACTTATCTGTCTTATACCACAGTCCCTAGTCTTTACCACTTACTGTACAGAGACCATAGCTTTAGACTGCATTATTATGGCCATTTTTGTTTTAATAAATAGTTTCACATTCCTTGTGCTCTCATAGTGAGCTGCACATATCTTTATCATGGTACTAACTGAATTGTATTAACATCAGCTCTTTATTCTCTCCGTAGACTTCTTTGGGTGGAAATGCCCACTGAACTTTGCCCCGCATTAAGAACTGCTCCAAAACACCAATGGGTGGCTTCCCAGAAAGCAACATTTGTATTACTGACCTTGGTTATAGATGATGAGACCAGTGATAGACACCTGACTCAAGATGTCTCAAGATTGAAAAATAATTCTGCCTCTTTAGAATTTAGAAATGGCACTGAAAAATATCTATTTAATCTCAACTTCTTTCCTAAATAAAAGAAATATCTACTGGGGGACTTTATGAGGTTTTCTGCCCATCTTAGGGATGGAGATTTAGAGAAAGTCAACCTGCAGACACAGGACTGAAGGAAATGAATTCAAAAGCAAGAGGCAAAGTCTGGGCAATTTTTCTAATTTAGTACCTTCTTATAGTCTAGCCACACTCTTGTGGTCCTGTGAAGCTTTCTCATTTCCTTTAAAAAAGTTTGTTGTTGCTGATTTTGTTTAAGCTAACTCAAGTTGATTTCTGTTACCTGTAATAACAATAATAAAGAATCCTAACTAATAGGGCATAAATCTCTCCCACTAGACTGTAATTTCCTTGAGGTGGTTACTGGTCTGGTCATCTTTTATTTATATATATCTCCATCCAATATAGAGCCTGGTTAAGGGTAGGTAATCAATAAATACTATTTGCTCAGAAACATCATTATCCAGAAGATATAGTTATTAATAATTTCTTTACAAATTATCCTTTATTAGTTAAAGATTGCAAATGCTTTTTTCCTAAATAGTTCCCTCCATTTAGCTTTTTAATAAGCAATTTAATTTTCACTTTTTATAATACAACTGTTTCATTTAGGCAATATGTGAAAAATGCATTCTTGGAAATTGATTATTTAAATTTAGTTGCTGATATAGGTTTTTTTTTTTTCTCGCCAGTCTACTATATAATCAAATGTGATTATTAAAGAATACCCTAGTCACTGAAGTGTTTGCTCAGATAGGACTTCCAAATCCTTCTAAGAAACATCCATTGGATCACCTATCAGAGGCAGAATTGGGGTTAGATGACCAGAGGTTTGACCCATTTCTGCCCTTGGTAAATTAGAGAAGTGCTACAAAAATATTTTATCTTTTAGCTTTAATGTTTCCCCTCAGAGTAGTGCGCATTTCTCATTTATTTAGTGCTCACTGTGCTCCAGATCCAGTGACTAAGTACTAAAGCTAAAACAGTGAATAGATCAAGTCCTACCTTCCCATAGCTTGCTGTCTAGTATTTATCAAAAACTCTTATGAGGACACAAAACACACAATTCAAGTATTAGACTATAATTAATAGTAACATTGGCAGTAAGGTGAAATGAGAGGGGAAAGGGGTTAAAATTTAAAAGAAAAGCATTATGACTGCTATCAAAGTTTCCTGCTCACAGGCCTCAGGATGGAGGTAGCTTCAGTACATCTGCACTTTTCCTGTTGTCTATTAACTATCAATAGACAACAAAATGTTTACTTAAGACAGATGTGAAGGAATGGAAACAAAGATCCTAAGTGTTCTGATTCCCTTGTGAAAGCCAGGAACTCCAGATGCCCTCTGCTCCCTGGTGCTCTCCCTTCCCTGTGCTTTTGGTGCTGAAATGAGGGGCTATTTATTTTAATTCTTCATGAGTTATAGCATGTCAGAGACTTAAATTCAATTATGGGAATTCATAATAGAAGTTTATGAAAATGGGAAAAAGAAGTATTTTGAAAGGCTTGACAAATTAATGAAATGAAAGAAAGAAGTCCTTCATAGATGAAATTTTGGGAATGGAAGAAGGAAATCCATATCATAATCTCCTAGACAGAGAGAACTGAAAGTGTCTTTGAAATCCCATCTCAGAATCTTTCTTAGCTGAACTATTCACCCAAATTAACAATTTCCCCTATCTTCACTTTTCTCTCGCAGGAGTGAAGCTTAACTCATCCTAAACTGGTCCATGATATTGTGCCCATTGCCTCATCAATAATCTGAAAATCAGAATATATAGATAGATAGAAACAAATAAAATGTCACTGACAGTACTGAGGCATAGGGATGGGTGGCATGGAGTCTCAGCAGTGAAATGTATAAACACTAACATTTTCAAGCTGTTTCACTCTTTTCAAATATAGCATCTACAAACTAACAGTAATGTAATAGATAGGCCTGCTTTCATGAATGGATGAGATCGATGGGAAACAAATAGCTACGTTTCCACACAAACATCAAGTTCAATTCATTGAAAATAACTTATTTCCTCAAATTAACATGCTTTCAGAAGAACCATTTACACTCTCATTTCAACTCCAAGCTTCTCTGCAAGAATCTATGAAAATGTTGAAGGCAGGTCATGTCTGCTTATCACTGATTGAAAATTTATGAAATCCAAATTGGAGAAATCTTACTATAGGTCATAAAAAAGGTTCCAAATTTTATGCTGTTTATTGAAAATTAGTAGCAGGAGTCAGAGTAACACTTTCAGAGCTCTAACTGAGCAGAGAAAAGTTGTTCAAGTTCAAGTCTTATATTCATATGTAATCCAAGGGAGGGAAAAATAGCTATTTGGAAAACAATCAACTGCATTTAGGTAACTGGCATCTGAATTGCTATTTTATCTCTTCCTCCTATGTATAATGTAGCTAATAATAGAATCGATTTCACAGCGTGGTCACGAGGATAAAATGAGTTGAAAACATTAAAAGTATGTTTGGAAATGATAAAGTGCTGATCAAAAATATGCATTCATATTGTACTTATATGTTACAAGTAGTATTCTAAACCTTTATATACATTGATTCATCCAAGTATCACAAAATCCTAGAGGCAGATACAATTATCGTTATGTAACAGATGATGAAATTCAGGCACAGAAACTTTATATAAATTTCCCAAGGTCACACAGCTGGGATTTAAACCTAGGTTGCCTGGCTCCACATTGCAAACTTTTACTAACTATGCTCTACTGTCTATCTAAATTGAAATCATTCCTGAAGGTGCACATTGGACCAACAGAAGCTTGCAGTCAAGGACTAGTTTTTTGCAGACGGATCATAGGTTTACCTTGGCAGCCAAGCCCAATTTTGTGTTACCCTATCCAGGTCTGAAAATAAACCATAAGGAAAATAAACCTGCAAGGGAAAGAATGCATCTCCTTTACTCCGGAGTCTTCCAACCCTGTCTCAGTAGAAATAGTTAATGATCAAGGTAGATGGTTGATTATACTAAAGGCCAAATGAAACTGAACAGTCCCAAATATTCCTAAAAGTCCTTAACACATCTAAGAGAGATGACACATTAACAAAGTATAGTGGCTCACCAGATGAGCAGTTCTCATGGGGGGAGGGGTAATGTACCTTTAGGTAAAGCTGATGATAATAGATATTCCCCTGATCCCTTTCCCCCAGCCTCTTTGCAATTTGAAACTCTGCCCTGTGGTCAGATGTGAGGATCTCCCCAAAGTGTTGATTTTTTATCAGTCATTTATAAATATTGTTTTCAGTATCCCTATGCAAAAGGGCAAAACTCAATCAATAAGCACAATGAAGGCAAAGGTAAAAGGACATCAATGTCCCCTCACTGACGAATGGCAGTATAAATACACATTTAGAGCAAAGAATGAACAGCATTTCTTTCATTTGCAGGCATGATTTATAATTAATGACATGGATATAGACAGTGTGATTGTAAAGCCAAGCCGAAGCAGCTGAAGGAAAAGACCAAAGCCATTTGGTAGGAAGCACTTTAAAGTTATAACAGTACTGGAACTATAATAAATTCATGGCTAGAGTCCTGCAACAAGTTGTAGATAACATAGAAAATCATGAGGCCAAACCCAAAGCAACCTGATTTGAATTTCTGGCCCCATGCTAAATCTGTGCTTCCCTCTCCCACCTTAAATCTTGCTTTTCTTTCTCCCCAACACCCCCTCATCTCCTTTTTATCACCAATATACACACATGAAGTTTACCAGAGAAAAGCAAACCAGTAAGCTGCCAAGGAATTAATCTCTGACAGCTTAGCCAGGTCAGTGTGGTGTTTGTCAGAGGGGCAGGAGTCCACTTTGTGGGGTGGGTGTCAGCAGTGGGATGAGATAAAAATAATAGGTGGTCAAATCTTGGGAAAACTTGCCTTGTGTAGATCCAGTTTGAGCCTCCATGTCACAACAAACAGGAGAGAATTTGAAACCTGTAATATGAAATATTTTATTAATTAATCCTTGTCCAAGTCATCTGGGATTCCTAAATCTTTAATCCTTATATCTATACTATTTTTTAATTAACAGATTCAATGAAATATGATTCCCATACCATAATGTTCACCTTCTTCAAGTGTACAATTCAGTGGTTTTTAGTAGTTTCACAGAGTTGTACAACCATCACTATTATCTATTTCCAGAATAGTTTCATTACCCAAAATCCACACCCCATACTTAGGGTCTGGCAGGAATATTTTAATGTTTCAACCCAGTGAACTGGTTATAACTTCAGATGTCAGGAGTGAGATGAGGCAGAATGAGAAGGCTTGGCAATAAGGAGATCATCCACCACCTCATTTCACATAAATTTGGTTACTAAATTTTGTTTGACAGTTGAAGCCCAGAAAGTATAGGAACCATTCCAAGGTCTCCTAACTTACATCCTAATGCTCTTTTACTTACATGGATATGCATACATACATCAAATATGTTCCCTTCTCATTTCCATACTTCACTTCCTATACTCTTTTGCTTTTAGCATTTTCTTTTTAAAAAATTTCTTTATTGATTAAGGTATTACATATGTGCCCTTATATCCGCATTACTCCCCCCCCACTCATGTCTTCACCCCACTGTTGTCTGTGTCCATTGGTAAGGCTTATATGCATGCATACAAGTCCTTTGGTTGATCTCTCACCTTTTTTATAGCAGCGTAGTTTTCCATTGTGTAGATGTACCAATTTTCTAATCCACTCATCTGCTGATGGGCACTTAAGCTGTTTCCAAATCTTAGCTATGGTGAATTGTGCTGCTATGAACATAGGGGGTGCATAATCCTTTCTGATTGGTGTTTCTAGTTTCTTGGGACATAGTCCTAGAAGTGGGATCACTGGGTCAAATGGGAGTTCCATTTTTAGTTTTTTGAGGCAACTCCATACTATTCTCCACACAAGTCAACAATACCTATATAGAGTCATGAAAATAAACTAAAAAGCCCAACTGGTGGGCTCAGTGGCTAAAGCATTGGCCCTGGGACTGGAGGATCCCGGGTTGAATCCCAGTCAAAGGTATGTACCTTGGTTGCAGGCTTGATCCTGAGGCCCAGTCAGGGCACATGTGGGAGGCAATCAGTTGATGTGTCTCTCTCACATTGATGTTTCTCTCTGTCTCTCTGCCTTCCTGCCACCCTCTCTAAGCATCAATTGAAAAAATATTTTCAGGTGAGCATTAACAAAAATAAGAAAATAAACTAAGAAGTCAAGACCCCAAGGATACTTGGTGATATTACAAAGTGTTATGGCCTATCATTTAGGAAATGATACTCTAACTAGTGGGCTAATGGTCATTCCAAATTATACCCTGTGGCCAGTGACCCATATGGGCTATAAGAAGACAATAAGAAGGATAGAATAGAAAAATCTGTACATACAGGGATGTTGGCTACCTATCTCCCACCTGGGAAAACACTAATTAGCCACTGCTATCACACCAAGCCTTGTGGTCATGGTGATGGGGACCTATCAAATTTAGACAAACAAAATGAGGAAGACAATAGATTAATGTGTTTAATAAACATTAATGTGTTTTTTATGAAAGGATTTTGTTCTTTGGTAAAGACAAATAAAATACATCAACCTCTTCCCAACAAATCAAAGAAACAAAACTTTTCCACTTCTAAAAGTTGTAAGAAAATAACATATAATTACAATTTAATGACACTACTATTATTACTCATTTTCTAGCAAATAGGTGATGCTAATTTGCCTTCTTTTTTAAAAAATCATTTCAGTCTAACTTGATTAATTTGAATCTGTACACTCAGCATGTTAATCTCAATCAAATAGGAAGCACATCAAGAATATGGTTGCTATACAACTGTTCATTTCATTTTTCACATATTGATATAAAGCCAACATACAGGGAATGCATACTTTCTACAATAAATATCATTAGTATTGCACTGGCAAATAAATATGAAAATAAAAGGTGAGTAATAAATAAGACATATCACTGACTACATGAGATTATTTCCCTTGGGGGATCACCAGAAAGAAAAAGTATTTTGTCTATCATTGTAAATAAATGTGCCTGTGTGCCAGATCCTTAGGTATGTGCCTTTTCCATGTGACCCTGCGAACTTGCATTTCCATTCTGCATATTAAATAAAAAACAGGCAGACAAAGAGAAGGAAAACAACTTTGAAGCTAAAAACTGCATTCTCTCGGTTTTTACTTAAACAGTAAAGAAAGTTCTATTACCATTGTCCCCATCAGACTTCCTTTCATGGTCAGTGTCAGTCAAGGACAATGCAGAGTTGGCCCGGCTGGACAAACAGGAACTGTGCTCTGATTTCATCCCCCTTATCCACATCCTCAGTGCATGGTCAGGTGAGGCAGCGCCTTCTGTCTCTGTGTCCACATCAGATCCCATCTCAAGCTGGTAGCCATGCTGAGAGACACTGTGCATGTCGGTCTGGTAGCCAGAGCAGAGAGTGCGAGGAGTTTCACAGAATTCCATCTCTATAGAGAAACAAAGTTCAGAGAAAAAAGTTTAGCATTATGAAACAATACCTGATAAAATTCTTTTTGTCCTCATGTCCCCCTCTCCTATTGCTAGTAATTGTGTGTTTTTGAAAAATTAGAATTCTGGCCATTTTATTTATGGTAGCTACATTCTGTGCTTATTTTGCACTTCTGTAGCTTAGAATTATGCTCCTGTTGATTTGTACAAGGTTCTGGAAAAAGCATGCCCAAAATAGCTTTATAGCTACAATTTTAGGTTGCACAAAATGTAATGAAATAAGTGAGTGCAGAGGAGTATAAAGTATAGAAAGCTATCCTTTAAAAGATATTTCCCTTACAAGAAGAATATATATGATCTATAGAGTACACTTAGGCTAAAACTATTAAAATTACCAGATTTTCTAAGCATGTCATATACCTTAGAGTTAAAAATAAATAATTCAATATGAAAACTCTGAGGAAAAAAATACTAAGTTTAAATATACTTTCCTGAAGTATTCTTCCTAAAACATATTAGTCTAATCTTTAAAATTTTAAGTACTTAATATCATTATTTCCCATTATCTCCAAGGACTTTGAAGCCTACTTCATGCTAATTATTCTGTTTCATTCGTTATTTCAACAAAAACATAATCGTATACTGTACCTCAACAGTGCTTCATAGTTTGGATTTTATCCCCTCTTCCACCAAATCTTAAAATCATAAAATGTTTAGGATCTTAGAAATGCTGCCACTAATCACTGCATCCTATGGTTGAGGAAAATAAAGTCCAGAGTGTAGATATAGCCCACGTCCACAGCCCATGTGAGATAGTGACAGAGTCCTTTTTGCTAGACACCCATCTGGGCATGGTTTCTGCTAGACACCAATGAAACTCCATCAACTTATTGTATGAATATCGGACACTCAGTCTTACAGTCAATTTTGCATTCAGTTATGGCAAGGTGTCAAAATGGGAAAAGATGCTTTAACAGTCCCTATTAAGTTAATGAAAAATGACCACATGCCAAGACATATCCTCTGAGATGTCCATGTAACAGTTAGATAAGGTAATCCGGTGGATGTTGTACACTGTATAGGATTTTCTCAGACTGACATCAGAAACAGGGTATGTCATTTGGCCAAGAAGAAGCTTAACTGAGTACATCTAATACTTGGCACATATCAATAAGATGCAAACCCTAAAATGAATTTAAGTCTCTGAATACAGAAAGTGCTAAAATTTAGACAGACCATATTCTAAAATGAAGAGTACAGAATCTGAACATACTTTTAAATAGCTATTTTTGTGACATATAATTGCCAAACAAGGGTTTAACAAATAAAATCCACACTAGGGATCGAGCCCACAATCTGGGCATGTGACCTAACCAGAATAAAAACCGGGACCCTTCAATCCACAGGCCAACACTTTATCCACTGAGCCAAACTGGAAAGTGTGTTTCTCCTCGATATAAAGCTAAAGGGAAAATTCCATTTTGCCCAATACAAATCTTAGTGATCAATAATATTGTGATCAGTTAATATTCATGCCTCTGAATTCCACAATGTTTCATTATGCAGTCCTACTCTGCAGTTATTGCTACAGCAAACTGATAATGAACTTGTAAGCTTGAAGCTATAGGAAAGGAGTTTTACATAAGCCTGCATTCACAACTCCTTTCATTCCCCTAGATCAGAGGTTCCCAAACTTCAGCATACTTCAGAATCACCTGGAAGGCTTGTTAAACACAGATTGCTATGCACACCTCCCTTTTCAATTTCTGATTCAACAGGTCTGAAGATTGTACATTTCTAACAAGTTCCTAGGCAAGGCTTATGCTACTGGTCCAGGGACCACACTCTGAAAACTATCTCCCTACAAACTTCTCTGAAGTCAGTGGGTGCCAGTAAAAGGGAAGAAAAAGAGAAAGGACAACCTATGTGGCATCACCAAAGATGTTGCAGCAACCAGCTCTGATTCTATATGGAGACATAAGAAATAAGGCATTCAAGCTGAACTGAGCTGCTGTGATGGCTTCCCATTTATTTCCCATGGATTCAGGGCACTAATTAGGAAATTCGCTTTCCAAAGCACAGACTTGCATTTATTTTCACTCGTACAATGGCATTTGAGATGTGACTTTGCAAAGATTTTAATATAAGCATCTGAGCCATAGTAAAGACATTCACTGAAAAAGGATGAGCAAATAAAAATACACAGCCAATTTGTCATTCCATATATTAAAATACTAGATACAGCTTTTAAAAAGTTAACAGATGCAACCCTCTTTGTTTAAAAGATTTTATTCCCATTCAAATAATTTGATTTGTTCCCTTCTAAGAAAATGTAGTGTAACATGATCAAAAATTGCATGATATTTATTGGAACTAAATTTTGATTTGAATGCAAAGACTAAACCACATATTACCTAATTAAATAGTCAGATAAAAGTACACTTCCTTGTCAATATATACTTAGAAAACAAAGAAGGAAAGAAATAAAAGGTTTCAGTTATTTACAGTAAATAATGTTCATTGAACTGCCTTACTTCCCTTTCTTGAAATCAATGTTACCATTGTAAATTATTTCCTTAAATACACAAAAGTCTTGGTGGTGTTCAAAATTCCTATAGGATGCATTTTTCTAGAAAGCACTTACAATGCACCTTAAGTGGTTGTTTTTAGCTTTATACATATAACCTTGTTACCTAAAATACTATATATTCCCTAGAGAAGATAAAAGTTCAATTGGATTTATTATAGATCTATTCTTATCAAAAAGCTAGCCACAAGAGAAATGTAAGTACAATCTTAGGGTATCTATGATTTAAATCAGTAGACTAGTTACAGCCGTGGGCAAACTACGGCCCGCGGGCTGGATCCGGCCCATTTGAAATGAATAAAACTATTGAAAAAAAAAGACCATACCCTTTTATGTAATGATGTTTACTTTGAATTTATATTAGTTCACACAAACAGTCCATCCATGCTTTTGTTCCGGCCCTCCGGTCCAGTTTAAGATCCCATTGTGGCCCTCGAGTCAAAAAGTCTGCCCACCCCTGGACTAGTACCATAAGAAACTATACTTTCAGAAGTAAACAGATACAGATGCTGCCAAGTGAATGATGTATTTGGGACCCTATAGACATGTATTTAACTTTTATTTTAAGGAAAACCTACCTACTTTCCAACCTTGTAAGAGACAAAATCTGAGCAAATTAATAGAGATGAAATCCAATTTTTAAAATGGGCAAAAGATTTGAAGAGACATTTTACATGAAAAGACAGAGGAATAGCCAATAAGCAAAATAAAAGATGCTCAATATCACTTGTTATCAGCAAAATACAAACTAAATCCACAATAAGATACTACCTACAGACCTACCAGAATGGCTTAAAAAATTCTGACCACACCAAGTGTTGACAGGGATGTAGAGCAACTAACTATATACTCTGCTGATAAGAAAGTAAAAAGGTACAACCACTTTGGAAAACAGTCAGCAGGTTCCCAAAAAGGTGAAGCTGTACTTAACAGGAGAGCAATACACTCCTGCACATTTATCTCAAAGGAAAGAAAACATCTACACAGAAATCTGTACAAGGTAGCTCATAAGCTTTATTCATAACAGTCAAAAAACAGAAACAACCCAAGTGTCTATGAATAGCTGAAAGGGTGTATCTGTGGGATACACACAAAATGGAATACTATTCAGTCCTAAATATGAATAATCTAATGATATATAATAGGACACATGGCCCTTAAAATAATTATGCTTAATGAAAGAAGACAGATAGAATGTCTATATACTGTATGCTTCTACTTAAAATAAAATTCTTGAAAATGCAAACAAATTTATAGTGACAGAAAGATCAGTGGTTGCCTGAGGAAGACAGTGAGGGGAAAATGGAGAACAAGGGGTAAAAGGAAACTTTTTGGATGATCAATAACTGTTATCTTGATTGTAGCAATAGTTTAACATGTGTATACATGCCAAAGTTTGTCATACCATACATTTTAAGTATATGTGGTTTATTGTACTTTATTTATACCTCTATAAATTTTTAGTGGATTTTACACAACAAGATAGTAAGATAGTGAGGAGACTGAAGAATCAGACAATTTTCATAGGTGAAGCCAAGGGTCTCCAAGCTAGCAGGAGGCCCTGTTCTTTTCCTTCTAGCAGGAGAAAGTACATATAACATGAACGAAAAGGTAGTCAAAATGTTATCTTGTGTGTAACTAAGCCATGAGGCAATCAAGGCTAACTGATGCATGGTGATCCTCCAGAAAACATATTCTTCCTAGAACATAACAGTTGAAAGCCAAATTTAAGGCAAAACTAAGGATGAAACATAACTGAGGAGCTTTGAGCAATTAAAGGAACATTCTATAGTTGAGGATAATGAGACTAAGTTGAGTGAATCTGGCACATAGGATCAATTTAGCCCTCTACTGATGCTAATAAATTAATATTTTTTAAAAACTGAAATGAAGTGCTGAATAAAATGAACTACTGTGTGTTCTCTTTGAATCTACAGATTGATCTCAGGTGTTCATCCTGGAGAAGCCAGTTATGAAAAAACTTAAATGGGAAAGTAACAAGGATCATCTATATCAATGTTTTTCTGCAAGCTCCATTTCTGAGTTTCTGATAAACTCAAGACTTTAATTTTCTTAAAATTGAACCTATCCGCCCTAACCAGTTTGGCTCAGTGGATAGAGCATCAGACTGCAGACTGAAGGGCCCTGGGTTTGATTCCAGTCAAGGGCATGTGCCTCGGTTGCAGACTCAATCTCCAGCCATGGTGGGAGGCAACAAATCAATGTGTCTCTCTC
>NW_006283567.1:133417-143151 GCF_000327345.1 Myotis davidii
TCTCTCTCTCTCTCTCATCTCCCTGTCCCTTCCACTCTCTAAAAAAGTCAATGGAAAAATAGCCTCAGGTGAGGCTTCACAACAACAACAACAAAATTGAACCCACCCACACTTTCTCTAGAAAGGGAGCTTTAAGGCATCACACTGCAAATAAATAATTGGAAGTCAAAAGCCATGATTAATTTTAGCCATAACTTGATTACTTTGGAAAATAACTTCTAAATGTAGTCCATTTCTAAAATAAGGAAGAGGGAAAGGGGATACAATTAATTCTTAGCTTTAAGTACTGTGACTCATAGAGCCCTACGGATTATATGCAAAAGCAGATGTTATTAATTAGCCATGTGGTTTTTGGATAAGTCACTTAACATTTTGGGGCCTCAGTTTCCTCATTTTTTTCTTAAATATATTTTATTGATTTTTTACAGAGAGGAAGGGAGAGAGATAGAGAGTTAGAAACATCGATGAGAGAGAAACATCGATCAGCTGCCTCCTGCACATCTCCCACCGGGGATGTGCCTGCAACCCAGGTACATGCCCTTGACCGGAATCGAACCTGGGACCCTTCAGTCCCCAGGCCGACGCTCTATCCACTGAGCCAAACCGGTTTCGGCAGTTTCCTCATTTTTAATATGCTTAGGTCCAACTTGAAATAAATCTCTAGATAATTATTGTATTCTAAAATTCTGTAACTATAACTTGAGCTTGTTATGGCAAAATGTAAAAAGGTTAAAATTTTCAAATGGGATAAAACTTTAGTGTTTTTATGAATCAAAATGCTATTCACACTTCAGTTGTGAAGGATAATCATACATGTTAGCTAAGTAAGATCTTGTGTCATAGGTACAAGTCTTGCTATAATAAAGTACTGATACAACCTAGCATGTATTGTGAATTGTGAGATTAGTGATAGAGTATATAATATATATAATGTAAAAAAGCAACTGAGTAGATAGCTATTCATCAAACATAAAATTATATAAACATGGCTATTGCAAAGAGTACTTTATAGCATAATGAATAAAAATTCACACAATTAAAAATATTACTCATCCGCTAATAATTCATTATTGGCTCCAGGGAAAATGCAATGGATTGTTGCAGTCTTAAGCAGCAAATACAAAAGAAATGAGCAACACCAGATAGGAGACAAATGCTTTCCACTGCTGGGTACCATTTTGTATTTCTCAGTTTGGGGGCTTTGAAAAGCAAATGATATCAAATTGTCAAACAAGTAAGTTCATGTGAGCTTACTTAAACATAGCTCCACTGAACACCCACTCAATTTCAAGTGAAGAAAACAAAACAAAATAGAATTCTTTGATTTCTCACAGTCTTAGAAAATTAGCCCATTTTAATTTCCTCTTCTTTTATTTTGTGAAAAAGCTTTATCAAATGCACAGTACTGAACTAGGCACTAAGCAGTGGGTTAACAGGACTATGTCGTGTCCTTTGGCAAGTTCCACAGAGAGCCTATTTAAAGGCCAAAATGACAACAAAGTAATAAAGGAACCACCCAGACCTGGCCTTTATTTTTCTACTGAGGACACATCAGCCTTTTCTGGGGCACAAGGGTGAGGGATGGAGTGCTCCCACATGCAAAACTGGAGCCTGTAGTTATCAGAGGACTTAAAGAAAATAACTAAGCTTTCTGCAGCCTACTCTCCTCGTCACAGTTCCAAATGCACCCATTATCTCAGTGCTCAGGGCCTACCAATTATGCCTTATTTAATTTCTGAGATTTCACCATCTGTCAGTATAGTGAAAAGCATGGCAAAAAATCTGGGCAGAGATAAAGCCTGAAGTAGAAACATTCATGCTTTGTGGCCAATATTGGCTAACTGGAACTGTCTCAGAACATTGTTAAAAGACCATGTTAATGTAAAAAAGGATGCTCTCAGAAGTACAATGATTTGCAAATCCGTAAAAATGGCTCAAACCAGAGAAGGATACAGAATTATAGCATAAAGTCAAAGGGAAGGGACATGTGGTAGGAACCTTGAAGAATTCAAAAGGGACTCAAATCATATTTAGAGATAGATGACAATATCCCTCATCAATCTAAAGAGGAATGGAATTTGACATGGGGATAAGCAATTTCTATTTCCCTGAACTAATATTCACCTTAGTACAGTGCCCCATTTCCACTATACCCACCTACAATGGGAGAACGTGCTCTGAAGCTAATTCAGACATAAGTTACCACTACAATTGAAAAGGTGATTCCTGCTCTCCAGCCCATAACAAAGTTCTTGAAAAAGAATCAGGGACTAGAAAAGATGGTGGGAGGTCCAGGACTTCAACAGCAACTTAGATCAATGAGAACCTAAGTATGTTCCCTTTATTTCAACGTTTTGGAAGGCAGCTATGCTCACCACTATACCACCAACGCCAACTATTTCAACGTTTTGAATGAGACAGAGACTTCCTGGCCTAAATGAGAAATTTTCAGGGCTACTGAGCACTGCAAATGCATGGTGCTCAATGGCCCTAAAAATTTCTCATTTGTTACCTTTGTTGGTCCAATTTTCTGGCTGTTCATAACACTTTGGAGCCTGAATCCTTATTGACCACTGTGGTCTTCCAGGTATATCTCTGTATTTTCCTTAAGTTCATTAAGCATGTAAAGCTGTTTGTTTAGTGTGTGCCTGTGTGTGCACATATGTATATGTTAATTTTAAACTACATTAGTCTGTCACACAATTCCGTAAAAAGGAGGGAGACCAGTGAGCTAAAGGGTTAAATGAGCACTACAAACATTTGCAAATGCTTCAAACACATACTCATAAATGTAAACAATGTGACTTCTGTAACATTCTACAGTATTCTGTAAGCATTTACTTTGTGATGAATGAGTAAAGATGCCAAGATAGAACTGTGCGCCAGAATCAGTGTCCACGAAGAACTACTGAATAAACTATATTCTGCTCTATTAGGGGATTCTTCTCACCCTCTTTAAAAGGTGCCCTTTTCAGTTTTGCTTCTGTATCTTTGGCCATATTTTACCAGACACCTGGAATTCCTCCCTGTGATTTTTCACTAACCTAGTTCCTAAAAATGAGACCATGTCAGTATTTTCACAAAGGAGGCTTCAACTTTACACCCTCCCCTCCCATTTAGCTTACCCTTCCCTATAGCATTTCTAATCTTTACTATATAATTTTATACAGGATTATATACATTTTAAAAATATTTATATTTTATGAATTATACCTCCAAATCTGATAGTGCTTCCTAAACTTTTGGTATATCTCAAAATCAAATAAAACAATTTCTGCTAAGTGTTCTATGATGTATGAAGGACTATGGAAATATAAAGTAGTATTTCTATCTCCTCAGGCCCTAGAATAATTCTAGGCAATGAATGATCATTAAGCACCAAAGTTTTAAAGTCAGTAATTAATATGAAATCATTCTCGAAAGAGTTAAATTCTTCAATACAATTTTGACATATATAAGATGGTTTTGCTTAACATAAAACAATGCCTACCAACACAAACTGAAAAATTGTTATTTCGGTAAATTAGCTATGCATTTCAAATAATAAATGCTCTACAAATTTGGTAAGAAGAAAAAGACAATTGATAGCAATATTAGACTAATGGAAAACAAGTTCTCTGTATCATCTTTGACTGAAATCATCTCACGAGGAAGCTTTCCTCACTATACTTTTTGGCTTAGTGAATTGGGAAATGACTTTCTATAAAAATTCTTAAAATATATCCTAGGGTATAGAACTGGGAAGCTCTTACTAAAACTAGTCACAAAGCCTTGTTAAAAGGCACTTTCAGCTGGCTTGAATCAAAGCTTCTTTTGTCCTTCTCATCATTCAGTTTCATTCCATAAACAAGACAGAAATTATCATCTTGGTTAAGTTTGCAGAATGTCCTGGAATGAGTTGGTGGCTCCTCTGAGAGACTCTGCTTTCATGAATTCAGAGGTTGTTTTTTTTAATTTAATTTTTATTGATTTCAGAGAGGAAGGAAGAGGAAGAGAGAGATAGAAACATCAATGATGAGAGAATCATTGATCGGCTGCCTCCTACACAATGGGGATGGAGCCTGCAACCCGGGCATGTGCCTTGACCAGGAATTGAACCATGACCTCCTGGTTCATAGGTGGACACTCAACCACTGAGCGACACCAGAGGGTTTTTTTTTTTCAAGGATAGAAAGATGAAATTCTAAGATTAATGTTCTTTAAAATTAACACACACACATACCAGTTTCACATGGTTAGCGAACATAATGAAAATAAAAGGTTGTGGAAAGAATACTTAGGACACTCATCCAGGACTTGTGAATTGGAATTCTATTTACAGGAAAACATTTAATTCTGGAGAAGACTTCTACTTCCAGTCAAGATGGGGTGACATGGACCAAATTTATTCTCCTGCCTAAAACAACAACAAATATATGACAGGATGGTGCTCAGATATTAGGCAATGAAGCACCAGGATCTCTGAGATGTGGGAAGAAAATGAGATGAGCCTTATTATTGCCCCCAGCTTACTATCTGCAAAGAATTAACAGGCCTTACCACAGGAAGGAAGAACATAGGTGGAGCTTGTCAAACTCTCTGAGTTGAGATGAACCTGGTAGTATGGGAGGGCCTAGACCACTAGAGTTTGCAGTACAGAGTACCAAAGAGGAGAGGACCACACAGAAAGAGAATTCCCCCTGGATATTCACTAAATAGCACATGCATGCAAGGAAACCTCTTGTACTGGAGAAAGAACCATCTGAAAGGATTAAAGGAAACAACTGAATCTTAAATGGGGCTGGAAATAGTCCTATTCTCAAAAGCCAAAGTAAGAAAATCTTTTAATTCATGGGTATTGAGCAGAGTATGCCAAAAGGTTTTTGTATTACTATATATATTACTAGAGGCCCGGTGCATGAGATACGTGCACTGCTGGGAGGGGGTCCCTCAGCCCTGCTCGCACCCTCTCGCAGTCCAGGACCCCTCAGGGGATGTCCGCCTGCTGGGGATCGGGCCTAAGCCAGCAGTCAGACATCCCTCTCACAGTCCAGGGCTCTCACAGTCCAAGACCCCTCATTCCTTACTGCCCACCTGCAGCAGAGGTGGGAGAGGCTCCTGCCACTGCCACTGTGCTCACCAGCTGTCAGCCTGCTGGCAAGCCCAGCTTCTGGCTGATCAGCGCTCCTCCTGTGGGAGTGCACTGACTACCAGGGGTTAGCTCCTGTGTTGAGTGTCTGCCCCCTGGTGGTCAGTGCGCATCATAGTGACTGATCCTTCCACCATTTGTTAGATTTTTATATTATGCTTTTATTATATAGAACAGGGGTCCTCAAACTATGGGCCGCGGGCCACATGCAAATACAAATATTGTATTTGTTTCCGTTTTGTTTTTTTACTTCAAAATAAGATATGTGCAGTGTGCATAGGATTTTGTTCATAGTTTTTTTAAAACTATAGTCTGGCCCTCCAACAGTCTGAGGGACAGTGAACTGGTCCCCTGTTTAAAAAGTTTGAGGACCCCTGATATGGAATTTTTCTGGTGCACGGTCAATATTTGGCAATAATTTTATCCTTTTGCATCTTGTTATTAGGCTTTGTTAGGTGGGTTTAGAGCAACATTTGCTCTAGGGCTAATTAAACCTTCATGTCTTATAAAGTTAAACAAACACCTACTATATGATCTAACTATCACACCTCCCTATATTTAGCCAAGTAAGATGAAACAACAGGTCCCTACAAAGAATTATACACGAATGTTCATAGCAGCTTTATTTGTAATAATAAAAATTTGGAAACGACTAAAATATCCATTAATAGGTGAATAAATGCAAACTCTAGTATATCCATACAAAGGAATACTATCTATATCTATAATAATAAAATGGTAATATGCTAATTAGACTGGACATCTTCCAGACATCATTCCAGATGTCCTTCCTGACAAAGCTGGGGCCAGAGGGAAGCCAGCCCCGGTCCCGGGGACCTACGGGCAGCCCAAGGGAAACCAGCCCGAGTCCTGGTTGCCTGTGGGCAGAATGAGGGAAGCCAGCCCAGGACCTGGGTGCCTGCGGGCGGCCCGAGGGAAGCAAGCCTGATACCAGGTGCCAGAGGGAAGCTGGTGCCGGCAGCTGGGGGAAGGAAGGCCTACTCTTGCACAAATTTTCATGCATCAGGCCTCTAGTTGAGACCTAAAAAGGAATAAAGTTTTGATGCATACAATAATATGGATCAATATCAAACTAAGTTAAGATTTAAGAAAATAGTCAAAAAGTCTACATATGATATGCTTTCCCATTTATATTAAACTCTAGAAAATGCAAACTAATCTATAATGATAGAAAGCAGATCAGTAGGTGCCTGGGAGTAGGGTGGGTGGGGAGTGGGAGAGAAAAAAGCATTGCAAAGAGGCAAAATGAAAGTTTTGGGGGTGATATATATGTTCATTATGCTGATTGTGAGGATATTTTCATGGGTATATACATTTGTCAAAATTTAGCAAATTGTACACTATGAACATATAGTTTACTGTATATTAATTATACCTTAATAAACAAATTTTTAGAAAACAGAGGAAGAAGACAGGAAGGTTTCTGCTGCTTACTTTAAATAAATGTCCCAGGTGAACAATGGGAACAATGAAACATTGTACTATGATTGATAAGACTGAAAAACTAATCTATGTTCACAAACTGCCACAAATGAAGGAAATGACAGATTTCTCTTGACTTGTCTGCCATTTTTGCCTTCAATCCCCTGGAATCAGAAGGGCTTCCTTTCTGGAGACCGAAATTCCTGAGTGTTTAAGTAGTAATAGATTGATGCAAACATGATCAACAGATTCGGTTTGATTCTAATGTGGCAAGAAGGATTCATGGGCTAATCTGGGCTGAAGGATAAGGTACTGTGACAGATCAGATGAAGCTAATACCAGCAACACACATTTGCTATTGCAACCTTAACAAGCTAGTTGTCTTTGTTTTATACTATTGCTAAAGATTTTTCTCATAATTCTGGATTATCATTCTAGCATAATGGATGTTATTTGTTTCAAAGAAGTCTAGATGAGAGGATATGGTTAACTCAGTACAAATACAGCCTTATTATTTAAATTATCCTTAAAAATTACCTGTCAACAATGAGAGGTCAGTAATGTCCCCTTTGTTTAGCACTAATTTCTACAAGGGCTTTTTAGTAGAATAATGTATGTACAGTAAATGGCAGAATGGATTATTATAGAAACAGAAGCATCTAATCAAACACTCTAGTAATTAGGATCAGTCATGACCTCATTCTGAAGTATAGTTGATCTAAACTGATAAAATTATTTTTCAGAGTTGTGTTTACATTACAGTCCTACCAGTAAAAAAAAATATTTAGAAAAGGCCATTCTCTATTTGCTATGGAAATTGGTAAGCTAATCTACCAGGGAATTCACTTACAACTGACAAAGTACAAGGTTTTAGACTTGCATATCACGAGTAGTTCTGATTTCAAAGCACACATTCTCTAGCATAAGTAGATGGAGGTCAAGCTACCAAAGAATATGCAGTTTTACTTTTTTTTTAAGTACATGAAAATATGATTTTAGCATCTTCTATATACCAGGCCAGAAACATACATTTTATTTAATCCTCATATTATGTCCTGTGAGAAAGGTTATTATTATCCCTATTTTTCAAATAAAGCAACTGAGGTCCAAAGAGAGATTAAGTAAATTGTCAAAGACCACATAGATACAAAGTGGCAAAACTAACTTGGAACAATTTTAACACAGTTCTAATCGCCTTATACAGCATATGAAGTTATAAGTAGCACATTCAAATTCACAGCCTTGTTCTCCTCATTTATGCAGTGTGCATGTGGCTGATGCTAGAACTTCCTGCTTCTCGCCTCCTAGGTTTCATTCAGCTCTCTGTGGTTTCTGTCTGGATTTTCACAGCCAGCTGCCAAAATACTTTGAGGAATATAACAGCTGGGAAACAATGGTTACTCACAGTATTAAAAAAAAAGAGAGACCCTAAAACTATGCATATATTAGCTCTTTGTTCTTATATGAGTTTAATGTATTTTTGTACCCCTATTTGAAGTATTATTTCAGTTTGTACTAATTCTTATGGATTCACTTCACCAGTGCCATGTCACTTTGACTCATTGAAAATAACAGTAATATTTTAGTGCATATTGTGTGATTGCAGACAACACAAACAACATCTGTGTCTGCAAGCGGACAAATAAAAGAAAATGTTGGCCTCTCCTGTTCTTAGCTCCCAAGCTCAGAGCAGCTGCCTTGAGGAAAGTTTTGAAATTATTTAGCAACATTGACAAAGATGAGAGGAATATTATTCATTGGGAAATGTGTGCTGGGGTATTACTTCAGCATATTGTCACCCAGCCAGAGGAGACAATCAGATAAAAATTGGGGGCATTTACTGTTTACAAGTTAGCATTCTCATCTCAGGCTACATAGGTGGAGCCTAAATCTATGCTCTACAGCAAGAATTTTACATGTATCACAACATTCAGGGAAAGGCTTTAAGTTGAAAATAGTCTACAGTTTCTGATTAAATGTTGAGGAAGGTTTTTCTTTATTTTAAATTTATCAAGGAGCTATGAAATTAGATAAAGGCATGCTTCTCTTTAGCCATCACTGAGTGCTAACACTGCAGGCGATTTCTACAAAATGTGCTTTCCAAAACCAAGCTAGAAGGCAAATACAAAGAGCAACAATAACATTAGTGCTTTTGAATTAGAAACTTATATGGCCTGTTTCCTTATTAACATTGCCCTAAACATTTAACCCGAACAAGCAAATGAACATTTCAGGCACTTAAAAAGCAATGGACAATCTAGATACATGAATGCAATTGTGTTCATTTTACAGAATCTGAAAAGACGTGCAGGTCAAACAATCTATGAGGATTGCCCAAGGACATTAATGATATCCAAGAGAGATGCAATAACAGTCTGCACAATGCCTGAACAGTTGATTCCATTCAGTCCCCAAATCATCATCTTGGGAGAAAAACACACCAAACAAACCCAAACAGTGATTTGATGTTATATTCACAAAACATCTGCTTGGCTGAATTTTCACTTTGGACAGCTACTTGGCTCTGTTACCAGTTCAAATGGTTGTCCTAGGCATGATTCTAAGGCATGCCTGTTCCTTTTGTCCATCTACTTATCCCTTAGTTTCTCCATCCTAAACCTGGCATACATTATTTTTATGGTATTTATAATCCTTTGTCCATTCCTTTATTCTCACTTTCTTATTCAAATGTTCCTTTTTATGGTAAATTATCTCAACTCACACACAGCACTGTGCTAGCAAATTTGATAAATGTAAGCTAGTTTTAGTATACTTGCTCCTCCCCCAAATCATACCAAATTATATATCATTTTAATAGAGCACTTTCACCCTTAGTTTTCATGCACTCAATCCATAAGTTGTTCAATAAGCATTTATTAAGCACCTACAGTGTGATATGCACTGCAATAGGATCCTGGCAGATAAGAAGGAAGAAAAAAAATATCCTCTGCTCGGAAAACTAAGATGGCGGCAGAGATAAACACCGGGAAATTAATGCCGCACACAACAATTGATTAATACCTCAGAGAAACAATACGGACTTCATCCAGAACCACAGGAAGCCTGGCTGACTGTAAACTCTACAACTAGAAGGAAGGAAAGGCACACTGAGACCCGCAGAAGCTGCAGGAGAGAAGCGCAGAGGAACGGGGCTCCCGCGCGC
>NW_006283567.1:145017-157815 GCF_000327345.1 Myotis davidii
AAATATATTAAAAAAAATATCCTCTGCTCTAGTGCAAACAGGGAAATGACAGGAAAACGAGATAAGTACCATGACAAATCCTATATAATAAAACTCTAATATGCAAAATGACCAAACCGCAGAATGGTTGGTCATTATGACATGCACTGACCACAAGGGGGCAGATGTTCAACACAGGAGCTGCCCCCTAGTGTCCAGTGTGCTCTTACAGGGGGAGCACCACTTAGCCAGAAGCCGGGCTGAGGGCTGGCGAGGACA
Organism: Myotis davidii; assembly: GCF_000327345.1. Lineage (NCBI taxonomy): Eukaryota > Metazoa > Chordata > Mammalia > Chiroptera > Vespertilionidae > Myotis > Myotis davidii. The sequence goes on from NW_006283567.1 coordinate 145,276, forward strand.
GTGGCAGCGGTGGGAGCCTCTCCCGCCTCCGCGACAGGCAGACATTCCCCGAGGTATCCCGGATTGAGAGAGAGCACACAGCCCAGGCTGAGGGACCCCCCCCTTGCCCAGTGCACATATGACATGCATAAAGGGCGATGGAGTCCAAGGGGAAGGACTCATCCTGTCTGGAAGATTGAGAATGGGTTCACAGAAGAGATGATACTTTGAGTTTCATCATAAAGGATGAGTATGCCTCTGACAGGTTAAAAGGTAGAAGAAGCATTTGTAGCAGAGAGAAGCACATGTTCAATGGCAAAGATATGTGCAAGGGAATGGTGGATTCAAAGACTCCTACATAATAAAAGCCTAATATGCAAATCGACCAAACAGTGGAACAACTGATGGAATGATTGGTTGCCATGACATGCACTGACCACCAGGGGGAAGACACTCAATGCAGGAGCTGTCCCCTTCCCACAGGCCCCAGGCCAGCCAAGGTGGGTGCCAGTGACCTCCCTCAATCGCCCTGCCGGTCATCCCGCAGAGGGAGGCTACCAGTGGCAGCAATGGGGCAATTGGAGGGCAGGGCCGGCTGGTGAGTGTGCTGTGCCACCCCCCTCAATCTCCCTGCTGGTCACCTCCAAGGTGGGTGCTAGTGGGGCCCTCCCTGATCACCCTGCCAGTCGCCCCACAGATTGGCCATGATCGCCGGCCAGGCCTGGGGACCCTACCCGTGCACAAATTTCGTGCACCAGGCCTCTAGTAGCAAATAAACTGCTATGTCTATACTATAGATAGATGTGTAGAGGAGCCAGTTTGCAAAGGACCTTATATGATCCACTAAGGAACTGTGCCTTGTCTCAAATTATATCTCATGCTGCTCACTGTTCTACATGCAAGGGTTCCAGAATCATTAATTTATAAGCAAATAATTGAATTTTAAGAATTTATCAGAAATCTACAAAGCAGCTCAGAAATTCTAGATCTCTGAGTTTTAATCTAGGATATACAGAAATTCATTTTTTAGCAAATATATACTGACCATATAGTGGGGGCAAGCACTGTTCCAGGTACTAGAGAAAAGGCAATGAAAAACAGACACAAATACCTGACATGGAGCTCATGTTCTAGTTGAAATAAATTTGTCATAAGAATGTTCAGACCAAAGTCAGTGTCAGAATCACACAGATTTTCATATGTACATTAAACTATAAATTAGTGTCTGTGTTTTTCATATGGGTAGTAATTTGAGGGCCTTCTAAAGGCTTCATTAAACCTTGAGTATATGAAAACAATAACACAATAGGAATTTAGCTTCTTGTAACAACTGAAATCTACTATGTGAAAACATCTTCTGTGCATCCTCCATTAGGGTAGTGGAGGACCCTGGGAAGTTATGCTCAGATAAATCGCATTTGACCCTGCTATATGTGTTCACATTGCTTCCCAAAAGATTTTTTTTACTAAAAACTTGGGAGCTTTGCCCAGCCAGAGTAGCTTAGTGATTGTTGTCAACCTATGAACCAGGAGGTCACGGTTCAATTCCATGACCAAGTTACAGGCTCGATCCCAGTGGGGGGTGTGCAGGAGGCAGCTGATCAGTGATTCTCTCTCATCATTGATGTTTCTATCTCTCTCTCCCTTTTTCTCTGAAATCAATAAAAATATATTTAAAAAAACAAACAAAAAAAAAAACACAAAAGAAAAAACCTGAAAGCTTAAAATATCTTTGGGGGGGGAGGGTGGGCAGAAAGTGGAGAACAGGCTTCAGTGATTGGAACTTTGGGGAAGAGAAAAATTGAATTACTCCACAGCTTATCTATAAAATTATAAGCATATAACTTTCTACTTCATGATACATAATCAATAAATAAAAGTCCACTCTGGATAAGGTTTCCTATGTAAATGCCAAATAATATTTGCTCTAATAATTTCAAGTCTGGGCCAGGTTATTTAAAACAGTCCATTTGTGAACAGTTTAATTTTAGCATTAGGTTAAAATTATAGAAGGATAACATTCACTCATCTAGGAAATCAGTTTCATTTCTTAATCTACATAAAATTCAAATGGGCCTTAGGAGAGGTGTGAAAAGAAAACTAACTGGAATGGCAATTTTGAATTCAAATTATTCATATCCAAAATTGAAATACGTATATATTATCTACTACAATATTAAAAATACCACTAGATTCCAAAGCCACATTTCAATAAATAAGCCCTTTAAAATGAGAATTAGTAGAATAAGTATAATATTGGACTTATTGGTATGTAAAAGTAGAAAAACATTTATCATAACTTTTTTCTTACTACTATAATTCATTTAAAAGAGATACTGATAGGGGAGGCTAGGGGACTGTCGAGGGCAGAGGGAAAATAATGGACACATATGTAATACCCTTTGTAATACTTTAAGCAATAAAAAAAATAAAAGAGATACTGAATTTTCATAAATAGAAGTACCTTACATCTACTATACACTTATATACCTTCCCAATATGAGTCCATAAATATTTCATTAATATAAATAAAGAAAAAAGTCCATACCCCCTCCCAAGGCTCTTCATGAAAAAAAGAAATATCCTACTTCTCTTGGTGAGGCAACAGAAAACTACTTAGTGCTCAGAAATAAATTAGTGTGGGGTGACTAGGGCGCCATTAAAGCAACTGGAAGAAGTAATTTACTAAAAGCACCCCCTACTGGTTTGAAAAGCTAATGTGTTTCTCTCCTCTAAAATGAGTAATTTATTTTTACTTGTCAGCAACATAATGACAAATACATGGCACACACCATGAGTAATGGGTATTCTTAATAAAAATGATTAATAGGTACATATGTATGTATATAGATCCACATGTGCACACAATGCACACATTGTGAATTTCAACCAAACCTTAATTTATGCTTTGTGAAACACAAGAGACTGGCTCCACTAGAATGTTCTCCAAACCAGGGGCTAAGCTCCAGCTAGGGACAAAGTGGAGAAATTAATGGCTGATCTCTGCAGTTGAGAATGATGGGAAATCCTACTATACACAAAAGCATGCAAAAGCAAGCATATGCTCATGGTAGTGGTAGATAGATTAAGCTAGAATTTAAAGAATGGGTAAAGTTTGAATGAATAGAGGAAAGAGTTTAGATCCTGATACTCTGCTCCCGATTGGTATATCCAACTGTTTGTCTGTTACCTAACTTAAATGTTTGAAAGGCACCTCAAATAAAAATTTTAAAAAAAATCCTGAGCTAATATGATTATCATTGCCTCCAAAACTGATTCTCCTCTTGGCACTGCCTTTCAGTGAATGAAACCACCCTTCCTTCATTTGTACAAGCCAGAAACCTAGAAGATATTCCCCCTATATGCAACACAACAAAACCTGCAATTTTTAAAATTTATATATTTTTATCGATTTCAGAGAGTAACGGAGAACGAGAGAGACATCAATGATGAGAGAAAATCATTGATTGGTTGCCTCCTGCACTGCAGGCCCCCTACTGGGGATTAAGCCCGCAACCCAGGCATGTGCCCTTGAGTGGGATCAATCCAGAGACCCTTCAGTCCACAGGCTGGCGCTCTATCCATTGAGCCAAACTAGGTAGGGCAAGCCTGCTATTTTTATCTCCTAATTATACCTTGAACTTATCACATTTTTTCCTTTTCTACATTGAATAACTCTGGCCTATATAACTTCAATAATTTACCTAGTCTCCATGCTTCAATTTCTGTTACCCATTCTCTGCATAGGAATCAAAGTTATGATAAAAAGAATTCTATAGCCCTAACCGGTTTGGCTCAGTAGATGGAGTATCAGTCTGCGGACTCAAGGGTCCCAGGTTCGATTCCGGTCAAGGGCATGTACCTCGGTTGCAGGCACATACCCAGTGGGGAGTGTGCAGGAGGCAGCTGATCGATGTTATTCTCCATCAATGTTTCTGACTCTCTCTATCCCTCTCCCTTCCTCTCTGTAAAAAAATCAATAAAATATATTTTAAAAAAGAATTTTATACATCATCCCCTTTTAATGTTTTCCTGTCATATTTAGGATAAATACCAAAATCCTTAATATAAGGAAGTCCTCTCTATATAATCTGGTTCCCTGTCTACTTCTCTGGCTTCTTGCTCTCTTGCTCCAGCAACACTATACTTCTTCCACTTTTTCAAATGTGCCAACCTCCTTTTCACCTCATAACATTAGTACATATTGTCTCCTTCCTGCTCCCTGTGACCTCTTTACCCTTTCTTCACTTGGTTAATTGTTCTTATCTTTAAGATTTCATCTCACTTCCTTGGTCCTTCAGAATACACTGGGTCTTTCTTTCTCCAAAGCACTTATCACAATTATAATTTTAGCACTTTATAGTAACAGTTGGCCTCTGTATCAGCAGATTTCACATCCACGGATTCAACCAACTGCAGATCAAAAATATTTGAAAAATGTTTGATGTTACTTATATGTATTTATATTTATTTTTAATTTGAATTATCTTTCCAATGTTTCTTGGTAACATCTAAATCTTTCATTTTTACATGGAATTTGTCATCACATTGCATTTTATATGTACCAAATATTATTTTTCAGCCAATTGCTCCTCCTTTAGAGTTGTTTATGGGTGTTCAATTTTTATGTTGTCAAATCTGTAGGTTTTTTCCTTTTGGGATTCTAGGTTTGATGCTTTACTTAGGAAGGCCTTCTACTTAACAGAATTATGTTTTTAAATATGTCACCTGTATTTTCCTTTAATCCCACACACCTGTTATTAATAACAGTAATGCTATCAACTAGGCTTTGTCTGACCCCATCAATGGAGATCAAGTCCTTTCCATTCACCAAGAGCTATTTCTATTTCATTGTTTCTTTTGCATATCATTTATTCTATATAAGGTGTTTTACCTCTCAAAATTTCTCATTATGACAATTCAAACAATGCAGATGTTCATAAAGAAAAAAAATGAATTAATAACTCCATCTCTGCCTCATCCAATCCCATCATAAGGCAACTGATATTCATTGGAGAGTGAGTGGAAATATAGGCCCATAAAATATATGTGCACATAGAAAGAGACTGCCCTCTTATTTTTTTTAAAAAAGATATTTTATGCTTACACTAACTTGTTTATTTTACTTAATGATATAACATGGATGGTTCTCTAGGACAGGATATGCTTCCAACTCATTCTTTCAATATCTGGAAATATTCAATGTCATGAATGTACCATTAATTTTTATGTATCAGCAGAAAGGGGAGAACAAGGGTCCCAGATTTAAAATCTAATTTTTAAACATCCAGGTTGCTTCTTTTTATTGTTATTGTTAACCCTACAAACAATATTGGGTTCAGTAACATCCCTCTCCCTTATCTCCCTAAAGTCATGAAATCTTTTGAGTGCTGTTACTTCTCCCCTTGGTTTCACCCCCAAGTCTTATGTTTTGCTGAGATTTTTGCTTAGTATTTTTAATTATAGGCTTTGCATTGTTCAGTATGGTAGCCACTAACACATGTGACTATTGAACACTTGAAATGTGGCTAGTCTGAACTAAGGCACACTATAAGTAAAAAAAAAAAAAATAGGTGTGGGATCGCTAAGATAGCATGAACAAAAGCAAAATATCTCATTCATAATGTGTATGTTGATTACAAATTGAAATAATATTAGCTATATTGAGTTAAATAAAATATGTTAAATTAATTTCATCTATTTAATTTTTACTTTTCAAAATATGGCTACTAGAAAGTTAAAATTAGATATATATATTTTGCATTATTTTTCTATTGATCAGTCTCTTCTGGACTGTTATTACATTTCCCTTATAAAATGTCCTCTCTGTTTAAAGAATCTGAGCCAAGACCTTTACCTTAAACAATCTGTATTTTCATTTAGATTTTAATTATTTTAGTTACTGTCCATCATGGTTTCTTCTCTTATTTATCTTCTCTCATCTGGAGATCCCTGTTCTGATTCATTTATTTGGTTTGAGTTCTTTTCTCAAAGATTGTTTTCAATGGTGTATGAAAAAGACATGCTTTCTGAATCCTTGCATGTTCTTAAACAGCGTTCTCTGCCTCAAACAGGGGAATGATATACTGATTGGATAATGCAATGCTTTGACTGTAGTTCTTTTCTCTTGGAAATTTCTAGATGATATTCCTTTGTCTTCTAGCTTCAGTGTTATCAATGAGAAAACCAATATCAGTCTTATTAAGTTTTTTCTTTGTAGCTAACTTGGTCCTTGTGCCAGAAAGCCTGCAAGATTTTCTCTTTATCCTTGAAGTTCAGGAACTTTATCGTGTATGTTTAAATATAGAACAAAGAAGAACTCTCCTTCTTCTATACATCTTTTGTAGAACTAGCTTTGTCTTTGTTAGCCTACATTTAAATTCTATAATTAATTTTAGCTTATGCCTTTATTAGTTTTGTATGACTACTTACATGTGACACATATATTTTTATCTTTTTCTATTTCCCCGAGTTAGAAGATTTTTTCAATATTTCTTTAAATTAATTTATAGCTATGAATTTTCCTTTGTGTTGTTTTTAATATTATCTCTAGGTTTTTTATGAATTAATTTCATTTTTATTTTTAAATAATTTTAAATTTCAATTTATATTTCCTCTCTGATCCAAAAATTATTTACAAAATGTATTTTATGGTTCCAATATTTTTTACTATTTCTTTTTTGTCATAATTTTATTGTTGATTTTTGGTTTTTCAAATACTCATCAGAGAATGTGAGTTATCAGTTCTCTACTTGGAAATTTATTAAGGTTTTCCTTATGGCAAAGTACATGGTCAATTTTTGTAAATGCTCCAGATATGAATCTATATTCTTTTGCATTAGAGTATATAATTCTATGTATTTGTCAAAGTATAAGGTCAAGCTTCTTCTGTGTGTGTGTGTGTGTGTGTGTGTGTGTGTGTGTTTAGTTGTTGTTAATCTTCACCAGAGGATATTTTTCCACTTATTTTTCAAAAAAGAAAGTGGAAGGGAGGGGGAGACAGAAAAAGAGAAACATATGGATTGGCTGTCTTCCCACATACCCTGACGGGGGCCAGGAATCAAACCTGCAATGGAGGTACGTGCCCTTGACTGGAATCAAGCCCAGGACCCTTAAGTCCTATGGTCAACGCTCTGTTCACTGAGCCAAACTGGCTAGAGCAGCGGTTCTCAACCTGTGGGTCGCCAACCTGTGGGTCACGACCCCTTTGGGGGTTGAATGACCCTTTCACAGGGGTCGCCTAAGACCATCGGAAAACACATATATAATTACATATTGTTTTTGTGATTAATCACTATGCTTTATGTTCAATTTGTAAAAATGAAAATACATCCTGCATATCAGATATTTACATTATGATTCATAACAGTAGCAAAATTACAGTTATGAAATAGCAATGAAAATAATTTTATGGTTGGGGGTCACCACAACATGAGGAACTGTATTAAAGGGTCGCGGCATTAGGAAGGTTGAGAACCACTGGGCTAGAGCATAAGATCAAGCTTCTTAATTACATTACTCAAATCCATTATATTGTTACTTTTATGCCTACTTAGTTTTCAAAGTTTGAAAATGTATTCCACAACTGTCATTGTAGTTTTATCAAATGCTTCGTGTATAACTCCAACAGTTACGTACAATAAGTATTTGTTGAATAAATGAATAGATGTAGTTTCTATTTTAATGCTTTGGGCCTTAAATGCCACTTTATCTGATACTGGCATTCTTACTCTACTCTCTACTGAAAATGTATTTATATATTTTGTCCATTCTTTTATTTTGAAACATTTTCATCATTATATTTAGTGTTTCTGTCTTACATGTGTATTTAACTAAAATTTGTAAGTCCATGTGTTTTTGTCTGGGAATAAGAGGTATTAACCCATTTATATTATTGTGACAAATACAATGTCTTAATCGTAATGTAATAATTCATGTTTATTATATTAGTGGGAAGCAGAATAATGGCCCCCGCTGATGTCAGTGTCCTAATCCCCAGAACATATGAATAAGTTACCGTCAATGGCAAAGGGGAATTAAGATTGCACATGGAATTAAGGTTTCTAATTAATTGACTTTAAGATGGGGAGATATCCTGAGCTTATCTGAGTGCACCAGATGTATTCATAAGGGTCCTTAAAAGTGTAAGAGTGAGGCAGAGAGGAGTCAGAGATAGATAGATATTGGCATAAAGGCCAAATATATGTGACATTATTGGCTCTGACGATGGAGGGAGAGAAGTCATGAGCCATGGAATGTGGACAGCCACTAGACTAGACACTGAAAAGGTCAGGGAAACAGATCCTCCCCCTAGAGGCTTCAGAAAGTAACACAGCCTTGATTTTTAGCCCAGTGAGATTCATTTCAATCTTCTGTCTTCCAGAACTAGAAGACAACCAATTTGTGTTGTTTTAAGCCACTAAGTTTGTGGTAATTTATTAAAGCAGCGATGGGAAAATAATACAATATTATAAAATGTAGATAACAGAATGATTCTAAATTACTGGGGGCAGGTCCAGTGGATGGATAATGAGGAAAAGTCAATTCAAAAATTAAATAAGGACATTAATATTTTTCTGTGTTATTTATTCCTCTTTCCATTTTCTTATTTAACTTTTAAATTGGCTCTTTCTCCCTTATCTGCTCCTTCACAGCAATTTGCAACTTCACTGCTATCTTTATTTAACAGTATATTTCAATCTAAATTAACAAAAGCCTTCAGTTATACTGTCCCATTCTTCAAGAACTCATTCTAATTTAAGAATTACTATCCTTTCAATTTACAACTAACAGATAACATAAGATTTAGCCCCAGGGAAGGAGTGACAGAAAACAGGTAAAATTTAACCTTATTTCACTTTTACCTCCTCATTTTTACTGTCCTTTCCTTTTATCTCCAAACAGGTAAGTACTGTTTAAGGCACTCAACCTAAGAGCATCATCCCAGGTATGACCTTCCTGTTCATGGAAGGCATCCTGACACGAACTTATATTTGGACCCAACTATTCTATCTTCTGCCTTAACAGTAAACTCTTCTGTGGCATGTTCCCCCAGGGACCTACTCTATGCTCCGTGACACTTTGGCATGCAAACCAATGAATAATTTCATGCTTTAATGAAGCCAATACTACTTATATGTGGGACAATGGCTTAACCTTTTATAAGTAGTTTTGCTTTCCAGAGGGGGATAATAACTTCACTCAAAGAAATTACTCTCCAAGGCTGTGGATCCTAGGCATTATGGCAGGCTATATAGGGAGGCATTTGTGGCTGCGGGGAGAGAAGGGAACTCTATGTCATATTTCAACTTGCCCTATGTAAGTGGGATCCTACTCCTCCTGTGTGAAATCAAACAAGTAACTACAGAGTATGAACCACCAAACAAGCTGACTATCCTGGCCTTACAGGCTATTGTGCCTCAGGGCAGCTCTAGGGCAACCACAAAGACAGATAATTGGGCCTGTAAGCTGACAAAACAACTTGTACCCACACCATTAAACAACTATAATTCACTCTTGAGTCTAGCAGAGAATCCATTGTTTACTTCTGTAAAACAAATGCTATAAAACAGAGAGAGAAAATTTAGCATAATGCTGCAATAGGGCACCTTATATCACAGATTTTTAATAAAAACTTTTATATTATAGAAATACATTTTGATAACGCTGTGCTTAAAAATAAGGATACTTTGAATAATTTTCATGAAAGAGATCTTTTCCCACACCTTCTTCAACATTATCCCTGGATTTTCTCTTCTAAACCATATTATCATAAACTGGCTTGCATGCTTCCACATTGGTAGAATTTAACTACCATTATGCAGTACTTATTAAGTATGCTGTTTATATTTTATATGCATACTTCAGACTTTTAAAACTTTTAGCATGTTTCACATTTTCCCTCCATAAATACTCACTGGATCATACTTCAAAATGGGAAAACACAGGAATTAGTATATAGTTTGATTATCGCTTACTTGGTTGCTAAAGCATAAAAAAATAAGCAAAGTAAGGAACAAAGGGAAAAAACTAACTGAAATATAGCTAAGTCTATCAAATGAATAGTTAAAACTAAAATTAAAAAAAGTATAACTTTGCTTTTTATTGTTTTCCCAAGAGCATTCTCTATACCTGGAATTACATTATGCCCTGCCTCCTACTAGAAAGAAAATTTCATGAGGGTAGGGAATAGGTTTATTTTTTCACTGCTCTATTCCCAACTCTAAAAGTACTGCCTGACACATAATAGGTGTTCAATAAGTATATGCTGAATAGATTAATTGATTATATCAACAAATGACAATACTTTTAACAAATGCAAACACATATATGTGTATACTGTCCAAGATCATAAAGCCAGTTAATACTGTACTTGGAACTTGATTCCTATCAGGAACTTGACCTTCTTTAGGATTATTTCCATTGCATTATTAAAGTCTGCTATAATTATACAATGTCCAACATGGATGTAATTCTCTTTCAAATTTAGAGAGAATGCAATCTTTGAAGAGAAAAAGCCTTTCAGAGGCAGCCTATTCCTCACATTTCTACTGAATTTGATGGTTAAAGGCACTTATAGTATAGTGCTCTATTGATTCTTCTAGTCTTTTCATCCTGACAAAAAGTCTATTCACAAGCTTTATGAATCATAATAACAACAATTTTACATATGTCTAGCATATTGTACTTAAAAATACTGTCAAATGAACACTCATAACTATAAATTACAGTTGAATATCATATCAACCTCGTGAAATAGATGGGTCAGGAACTATTTTCCTCATTTTGCAAAGATCAAAGACATCCAGTGACAAGCAACTTACCTAAAGTCACAATATGAATAACTAAAATTCTAACAATAGACTATAGTTCTAAAGTGGTATTTTATATCCACAGGAACTATCTAAGACTTTCCTGCAATAGCCACCACTACTGTATCTTACAATCCAGATTTCTCCTGCCCCTCGCCCCTTACATAAAAACCACCTGTCCTATGACCTATTTCCAAGCCCAGTTACAACTTACACTTTTATTTAATATTAATTTAACAAATTTTACTGACCAAGCCCAGTGAGTGATATAAAAATGAATATATCACGGGTCTTCCCTCAAAAGCATTCAGTCATGAGTGTAATATTAGTTTTTAATCTAATTAAAATATGTGTACTTTGTGGATATTACCTTACACCTGTTAGAGTGGCTATGATAAAATATAAATAAATAAAAAGTGTTGGAAAGGATACGGAGACAAAGGAACCCTTGTGCACTGTTGGTGGAATTGTAAATAGGTACAGCCACAATATAAAACAGCATGGATGTTCCTCAAAAAATTAAAAATAGAATTACCTTGTAATCCATCAACCCCACTTCCATGTATTTATCCAAAGAACACAAAAACAGTCATTTGAACAGATATATGCACCCCTTATATTCAAGATATAGCAGCAACTTATGTGTCTATCAATAGACAAATGAAGATGTGTTATATACTAGTATATATGATAGAATATTACTTGGCCATAAAACAAATGAAATCTCACCATTTGCAATGACATAGATGGACCTAGACCAGTGATGGTGAATCTATGACACGTGTGTCAGAGGTGACACGCGAACGCACTTTTTTGGTTGATTTTTCTTTGTTAAGTGGCATTTAAATATATAAAATAAATATCAAAAATATAAATTTTTGTTTTACTATGGTTGCAAATATCAAAAAATTTCTATATGTGACACGGCACCAAAGTTAAGTTGGGGTTTTTCAAAATGCTGATACGCCGAGCTCAAAAGGTTTGCCATCACTGATCTAGATGGTATTATGCTATGTGAAGTAAGTCATACAGAGAAAGACAAATACCATATGAGTTCACTTATATGTGGTATTTAAAAAATAAAACAATTGAACCAACAAAACAGAAGCAAACTTATAGATAGAGACAACAAACTGATAGTTGCGAGAGGGAAGAGGAATAGAGGGATGGATGAAAAAGGTGAAGGGTATTAAGAAGTACAAACTGTCAATTACAAAATAAGTCATGGGGATATAATGTATAGCTTAGGGAATGGAGTCATTAATATGGTAATAACTTTGTATGGTGACAGATAGTTACTAGATATATTATGGTGATCACTTTTTAAGGTATAAAATAATGAATCATTATATTCTACACCTGAAACTAATATAATATTTTATGTCAACTAATGTAGTATATATACAAAAAGTGTTATACATTAAAGGAGTATATATTACTAATTATCTTAGAGGAAAAGATGGTGGGGCTAATGAAATATAGTGCTTGTCAACTCTAGCTACCTATTATAATCCTTGAATTAATTTAGGATGGATTCTGGGCAGTGGACTTTTTGAAAGTTCCAATAGAGATTCTAATGTACAAAGTTGAGAACTTATATGCATATACTAGTATGCATATATGCACAACTCATGGACAGACAATAGTATGGTGAAGGCCTGGGGAGGGGGTGGGAGCAGGATTGAGGGGGTCAGTGGGGAACATATGTAACACTTTCAACAATAAAGATAAATTAAAATAAAATTGAAAA
>NW_006283567.1:157901-159151 GCF_000327345.1 Myotis davidii
CTGGACTTTCTTTTCCTTTACACTATCATTTAATTAACCATTCTCAATATCAATAATCTATAAAAGGTTTTCATCCAAAAAGTAGCTTTCCTGAGTCTTTATCTTTTAATTTCTCTAAAGAAAAATATTTTCTTCCCTTAAATCTAGCAATTAGTTTTCCTTTGCTGATGATATAAATCTAACCAAGTTTACACTTATGAAATTTGATAGGGAAATCCCTAAGTGTATGAATCAAAATTGAAATAACTAAGAGTCTCAATGTTAACTTATAAATCTAGTGAAATTTGGGTTTATGTGCTGAGTTTTCTGCATTGCCCATCTTTTTATTCTAGGTTGTCTTTATTTTGGATGGCACTTGTTTTCCTTATATTTTCAGCTACATCCTGGGTTTGGGGTCATCACTATTTCTTTTCACTTGCTTATATTCTCCCCATAAAACATTGTTTCTCCTTAAAACTATTCCATACTTTTATATGTTTCACTTATTCTATAATATGAGTTGCCAAGCTATTCCATCAGCATTAGATGGAGAAAATTTGAAGTCGCTCTAATAAAAAAGAATGGTAATTCCTAAAAGAACATCTGTTAGAAACCTAATCAAAATTGAGATTAAAGAGACTGTTCTCCTCTGAGACAAGTGGATGATCCTTCTAACAATGGAATTTAGGACTTCATTGGGAATGGGAATGCCCTACATGACTTCTTTAAAAGATGAGGTAGGGGAGGGTGGAGGAGTGGGGAGAGATCAACCAAAAAAATTGTATGCATATATGCACAACACATAGACATAGACAATAGGGTGGTGACGGCCTGGGATGGGGGTAGAGGTGAATTAGAAGAGGTCAATGGGGGAAATGAGGGGACATATGTAATACTTTCAACAATAAAGATTTAAAAATAAAAAAAAAAGATGAACCTGAAGTCAAATATGTACTTATTCTTTAGCTATGATAATATTTGTATACCTTTCTCTCCCCTCTCTAATCTATCATATATATATACATATATATATATATATGTATATACATATACATATACATATACACATACACTAGAGGCCCGGTGCACAAAAATTTGTGCACTCAGGGGAAGGGGGGGGGTCCCCGCAGCCTGGCCTGTGCCCTCTCGCAGGCTGGGACCCCTCAGGGGATGCCCACCTGCTGGCTTAGGCCCACTCCCCAGGGGATTGGGCCTAAGCTGGTAGGCAGACATCCCTCTGGCAGCCCGGGAGCCCTTGGGGGATGTCCACT
>NW_006283567.1:159836-204408 GCF_000327345.1 Myotis davidii
CTGAGAGTGGCATCGCAACCTCCCGAACCGCCCTGCTCTGTGCATGACAGGGGGTGGAGCCCCAACCCCCCAATCGGCCCTACCCTGAGTGTGACTGAGAGTGGCATCGCAACCTCCTGATCCGCCCTGCTCTGTGCATCACAGGGGGCAGTGCCCCAACTCCCCAATCAGCCCTGCTCTGAGCCTAACCAGGGGCTGCACCTAGTGATTGGGCCTGCCCTCTGACACCCGGGAGCAGGCCTAAGCCAGCAGGTCTTATCTCCCGAGGGGTCCCAGACTGCAAGAGCGCACAGGCCGGGCTGAGGGACCCCCCTCCCCCCTGAATGCACAAATTTTTGTGCACCGGGCCTCTAGTATATATATGATCATATTCTTCTTAGAATGCTCCCTTAATGATCATGTTCCACTCTTATCTTACAACTATCAATGATCCTCCATTTCTCAATACATTAAATCCAAAATATTTGACCTGACTGTCAAAGTTCTTTTATTATCATGCCCTATATAATTTATTTTCTATTGATTTCAAACATGTCTTCTATGCCAATCAAGCTGGTCTCCTTGTTGCACTATAAAAATACCAGGTTTTTTCTTTGCCTTCCTTTGAATTAATCTCAATGTAAATGGATTTCTTTTTTTCATTCTGTCTCTTTAAATTCTACCTACCTTTGGAATTATAGGATAAGTTCAAATTCCTTCATGAAGACTCCCAATCTATTATTCTAATTGACCTCTTTCTCTCTTTTCTAAAATACTCACATCACAACATGGCATTTGATTAAGTATATCCTTGTCACTATTTTAGCTACTTTAAGTATGTCACTTCTGTTGCTCAATTTAGACTGTAAAGTGTTTGAGGGGATTGTGCACGCTGCTTCTTTTTATATCCCCGCTTGTTTCTAGCTTGATGCTAGGCACATGGTCAAGACATAATAAATATTTGCTGACTGCTAACTGATTGCTGGTGTTGTATAGTAGCCTCTGCTTATATACACTGTCAGTTCTGTCCACAAAGGCTGTGAAATTTCTGCCAGAATCTATGTCTGCATAAAAATAAGCCTCTGGCATAAATTGAGATAACGGCCACTAGAGAATTCACCTGCAGGAAAGGGACCTCAGGCATATTGCTTGGTTCTCTAGGAGGTGCTTATGCCAGGTTTTCTACTGTCATAATATAGCTAAACCATGCTCTAATGTGATGATGGGAGTCTCTTAAATAATTCACTATAAATCTCTACCTACTTACTTTTCTGCCATGGGTTTGGCATTCTAATTTCCAATAGGATATGCATAGAATTATGAACTACAAATATGTGGAAAATTGGACATACTCTAGAAACCAAGAATTTAATATTTAAAAGAAATACTTTATTTTCTGTGAAAAGTCTATTTTCAAATTTAAATGAACAAAGTAAGTCTAAAGTTTCACTGAAAAAATTCATTCAGAAGGTAAAAAAAAATTAATTCCAAGATCTAGAACTATGAATGATTGTATTTGAACACCATCTCTCTTTTTTTGTGCATACTCTATACTTCCCTTAACTTACTATTTACCTACACTGTAAGTATTCTCCAAATTTCTCTGTTTTCTCTCTCTATGTGTGTCTCTCCCTTCCATTGCTCTCTGATTCTCCACACTCACATATCTGCACGCACGCTCACATACACACAGTTCACCCACCTCTCTAGCTAGACTGCAACCCACACACTTTGAAGCTTATATTTTCTTGCTCATTTATATTTCCATTCATTTTACATTGACAGAAGTACTAGTAAAATTCAATAGATGGTACCAGTTATTATTGTCATATACTCCACCAGAAGACAGACTTGTTTTCTCCACTGTGCATTCCCTTACTGAAGAACCTGAGAACCCTCATGAGAAATGCTCTTTCACTCACATTCTCTCCTCTGAGGCTCTCACTGAAGATGCCTGCTTCCTTCCAACTGTGATCACACAGTAATTTAATGCCACCATTATGTAAACAGTTGATATTCATGTAGCACTTTTTCCTCTGATTCCTTAAAAATGGCCTTAAATATTTTATTTGTGTGTGTTTTGTCTCTCAATTCATCTTAAGTCCCATTCCTCAAATGTTAGCATGGCATGCTTGCTTTATTTTTTTATCTTATCATGGGACCACTATATGTGTCCTCACTCCGTGGAGGCTCAGTAAATGTTGTTATATTGAGAGCCGAACACATGCCAGAATGTATCCTTTGAAAGCTAACTCTAAAATACCTACAAAATGTCTAAGGGAGCCCAACTGAGGAATAGCTAGGAGTGAGCAGCAGTACTTATTAAAAATGTTCCAGGCCTGTGATAAAATTTCCTTTGGACTGAATTTTTCCTTAGGCTTAGGATACGTGCTAATTCTCTCAGCTGCTTTAATTATGTAGATATTAAACAATGTGGGGGCATCAAATAGTCCTTCAGAGTTATGAGAAATAGCCGCTATGAATAGAAACTAAGGAGGATGAAAGCCAAGCATGTGGTGACTGGCAGTCCCAGCAGCAGGTGTCTTGACTGAGGACAGACCCCAAGATCTACTGCAAAATGCAAAAATGGAGAAACTGAAAGTTTTCACAGGAGAAGGCTTCAAAACTCTATCCAAATCAAGGAGGGTTGCAGACTTTCATAGAGACTTTAGAAAGAAAAACGTTAAGTTTGTCTGAATTGTAAACAGCATCCATTTCAAGACATAAAAATCAATCCAAAATACAAAAGCAAAAAAAAATAAATGATGACAACACTATCTTTCAACAAAATCTATGGTCCAATGAGGGAGCATTGACAGCCAAACCTTTTTTTAAAGTAATGGTAGCCAGGAAAGGAGATGATGGGTTGTACGAATTCACCACCTGGAAAAGGGAGTAACCTGGGGAGTGGCAGCTGCCATAGGAAAAGTAGAACAAACACACCTGCTGTCAGGCACACCTGTTCTTTTCAGGGAGAGGAACCCTGAGGCTCAAACAGCAGAAAACACCCAAGAGCAGAATAGGATGCCTCTTGTGCCCCTTAAATATTGTCCCTGATTCCTATGGAGTTATTTCCTTGGCAGGAATGGCTGCAGAGTAGCGACATAAGATTTCATGCAGTCTTTCAAATTTCATAGTAGAATTTCTGGCAAATAGAAGAATAAAATTCCTTGAAGATCTGAACAGAGAAGGAAGGCAAACATTTTCTATGGCCTATACTGGAGAAATAAGATAAATTATTATGTGCTGTATTAAGATATTACTTAAAGGTTTTGTATCTCAAGTGGCATGAGATCTACTGAGACTGGTAGGGTAGTTGTGGGGAGGAAAAGATACCACCACCATGCCCCACCTCAACCCACTTGCTAAAGCCCCTTCATCACCACAGGAAGTGTTTGCCCTTTAAGTATAGATGGTCACTTGTGAGCATGCCTAATTTCTGGTTGCACGATGGCTACTTGGTCATTGATGCTTGCAAAAGTCGAATTCTGAGCTTCCACAGTAACCCAGAGAATATTGCAGCCCCATGAAAATAAATCAGACCAAAAGGGCAAGATAGCTCTGTAACAGATGAGCTATACTAGCTTTGTAAACACTCACAATGCCCTACAGGAAAGCCTGCTGCCAGCAGATAAGCCAAACTAGAGTTCAATATCGGTGGCAATATTTTGTCCTGCCTTGTAAAAATAAAATGATATAGTAAGGAATATAACTAATTGAGGCAGTGGAAATAGTGAGATAGAAAGAATTTTAAATGTAACTCATGTACAGCCCAAAAATGGACTAGAAAAAGCCAATATTTCTGAGCACATACTAGGTACTCTATGTTGAGTACTGTAAAGAATTAAAGAGACACCTCTATGATTATAATTAAAAGTATTTGCATTCCCTACCCTTAAGGAATTTACCATTTCATTGGGAAGATAATCTTTACAACCAATGCTTAAGCCAGTAAATAGTCAACTGCAAGATTGTGAATGTCAGACAGTAAAAGCCATAGGAGTTCACAAAAGTCAGTGAGCAATATATGCAGAAGTTGGGAAGGAAGACTTTATCAAAGAGGGGAAATGTAGGCCTTGAGAGATGAATAGGATTTGTAAATGCAAGAAAGAATTCCAGAAAGAATATTTGTAACTAAAACTCAAGGGAAATATGAGATTCCAAACATGACCTTCAGCATGAGTCAACAGTTACTATGTTTACTCCTGAGCATAAGAATCAGTATAGAAATTCATATTAATATGGAAATTAAAGTCCCTAGAGATTAAAGTGAAATAAATCACCATGATTCATGTGGGGTTTTTCTAAAATGGCATATAAAACGCAAACAGAAAAATACATTTGAAATTTTTACTTTAATTAAATTTCAGGCATCTCTGCATACTTAGGTTTAAGATCACAATCAGTATAAGAGTAAAAAAACCCAAGAGGGGCCTCTGAACCAGTTCCACAATAAAGTTACTACGCTTGGTGAATGCACGTTCAAATCAATCACAAATTCTATTTAAAAATAACCCCAGGAGTAATTATGAAACCAAATCCTCCAACTCTATAGTTCCAACTCTTGATTATCCATGTCTTAGTAGTAGAGAAAATTAACCTCTGGTATTCATGGAGTCTTCCTCCCAGATTCTTATCCTGGGGGCAGGAATATCAAGCAAGTCTTTCACCTTCCTTTCCAATTGCCCACACACTCATGAAGGTATAGGTGTTAATGAGTGGCAAAATGGCCAAAGGCCAGCCAACAAAGGAAAGGCACATACCATCCACCAACTCTGAAAGCCCTCTTTCAACAACCCAAAATTGTTAGCATTTGATTCATGAATAAATCTAAAGACTCATTCAGGGTGATTTGAACAATATTGAGTGCTTTCTCCACTTACAGACAATATTTAATTCAGTATTGCAAAGAGTACTTTATTTTTAATTTTTTTAAATTTCTTTATTGATTAAGTTACATATGTGTCCTTATCCCTGGCTGCAACATCTGTCACCCCACTGATCGCCAGGGTTGATTTGGCTGATCTGGCTAGCTAGGCAGGTGCCCGCCCCCCTCCCCCCAAATCCATGTGCATCCCTGCTGAAGCTGCATGCTCAGTCGAAGAGGATGACCTTCCCCCCAGAGGAGAGGACCAGTCTTAGGTCAAGGGTATACGAGTAGCTGAGCTCCCCTGCTAGAACCTCCAAACAAGCTCTCAAAGAGTACTTTAAAGAAGGGATTGGATATTATCCATTGTTCATTTTTAAAAGACATTTAAAATCTTTGTTAATGTTCTACACATCCAGAATTTGCTAAAATTCCAACAGTCTTTGTTATATATTTACTATGAGTGAACAATGCATGGAAAACAACTTAATTGCAAAATTAAAATTTGGAGAGGAAAAGCTTCAGCTACTTAAAATAAACTTTTAAAAAGCATTCATTTTCATTCCCATAAATGGTAATCATTGTTATCTCTTCATTAAAGCAGATGCCAAAGAATCTTTATTGGGCCACACTTTATTTACCCAGTTTAAGTTCCTCTGCATTTTAAAATCCTTTTGGTATCTTTTACTTTATAATTTTTATATAGCTACATATACTACATTTATTATTTTGCACAATACATTTTCCACAGAAATATTTTCACATGTCACATAATACTATCCTATATAATAAAGAGCTAATATGCTAATGGTTGTGACATCCTGAACGACTATCCAGAAGACTTTCTGGACAACTGTCCGGAAGTCAGGTCTGCGAAGGCCGAGGCAGCTGGGGCTGCGAGGGCCAAGCCCCTTTCACAACTTTCATGCATCACTTCCGTATTGCTCTGGAGACAGGGCGGAAGTGGGGAGGCACCCAGAGGATGAGGGACCAACCCAAGGCGACTCGCAGGACCGAGGGTGGGGCTTGAAGCGGCCAGAAAAGGCTGGAGGGGTCATGAGCAGGGCCAGGCACGCTTGAGTTCTGGGTGGAGGGGTTAGGGTGTCAAGGCGGGGCAGCGGGCGGGTGGGTAGGGCGGGCGCAGGTGGGCGGGGCCATGCAATTTCATGTGGCCGGTCACTAGTTTTATTATAAAAAAGAATACTTGCATATGATAAACATTTCCAAAATTATTAAAAAGTAGGATGAAAAGTGATGCTTGCCTATCCCCGTTCCTAAGTGCTACTCTCCAGAGGTAACAATTAAGAATGTGTGGGTATGTTTTATGTATATTCACACATTTATGTGTTTGTGTGTACATGCATGCCTTTGTATATTTGGATGAAAGTGCAATGTGTTTGCATTTGTGTATATGTGTGTAAAATACATTTTAAATGAAATTTAAAATTTTTTGACAGGCCATTCTCTCTATATATGTCTACATTCTTTTTAATGGCTGCATAGTATTCCATTGGGGAAAATAATTTATTTGCTTTTTAAAATCAGATTTAAGCTAATTCTATTTTGGGGGGGGATCAGAAATGACCATAATCATCCCCCAAAGAGATTGCATGGACTTGCATTACACAAGAGTGCCTGATTCTCTGTGTTTCAGAGTAACAAAACTGCATTCTTACTAATAAATTCAAACATTCAAATAAGCTTCTTCTCTACTGATCTAAATTTGTGATACCTGCTATATGATTCTTTCCTTTGATTTTGAAGACACTGCCATTATTATTGTGACATAATTTGCCCTCTTTGCTAAAGCTCTCAGTTCATTCACCATATTTGGAACTGCAGGGAAGGGAAAATGGTATTGTACTCTGCCTTTGTATTCTTCTTTCTTACAGCCTATGGGGTTTGTGAGGATTTGCTTTTCCTAGAGTGTACACTAGGAAAGATGGTGACAGAACAGATAGCCAATAAATGGGGCAGCTTAACAGAAAGTCAGTCTGACAAAGGATAGGAGCAATAGAAATAAAGGGCTATGAGACAACCAAATATAACCAAACTTTGAAGGGTCAATTCTCTCATCTCCCTGCCCCCCCCCAAAAACCAAAACAAACAAACAAACAAACAAAAAACATTGGTACATCCAGGGGAAGTAAATGGAGACTTAGAAATTATTTAGGAGGTCAAGAAAATGTGAGCACAATGGTTCTTTTGAAAGATTATATATTCAATGTCACCCTTTAATGTTAAACAGGCTGTTTAATTAACACATACCACTTACTAAAGGATTGCCTCACATCATTCCATTGTGAATTAAGGGGGAAATAATAACTGAGCAGAATCAGGGTGCAACATAATCTCTCTGGGAATAAAATACTCTCTTATAATAGGTCGGCAATTCAGAGGATGAAATTAATGCTTGGAAGCACCATTTAGACTGCATTCACAGTATACTTAGAATATTTGAAAATGAAAAAGTAACAGTGGAATTGATTATTTGGACAGGTCGCTTCTCTCTGAGTCCAATTCCCCACCTGTAAAACTAGGTGACTATACTAGATGATGTTCTAATAGCTCGTTCACTTTATAATTCTAATATTATGGATATATTGTATAGTCATAAAATATTCTGTGGTCAGGAAAATATTAAAATGTTACATTGTAAACTTGTCTTAAGTGCATTATTGATACAATTTTTTCTAATACAGATAGTCTGGAATGCCTTTTACTCCTCTGTGCCTGGGTAGAGTTTACTATTGAACTTAACTCAGATATCCTATCTCCCAGCAATCCTTCTCTGACCCTACCAACTGCCGATCTACTGTTCTTATCACACTGGAGTTTAAATTATCCATGTTTTCTTAGTCTCCTTATTATATTATAATAAGTTCCATACCAGCAGTGACCATGACTTTTTATTTGATTGCTTAGCACAATACCTGCCACATAGCAGAGACTCAACAAATGTTTGCTTAATTAGTTAAGCATGACTATCAAACCATTCTTATAGATTATTTTTACTGTAGAAACTTCTGAACTTGCTACATCATTGATTAGTAAATGAAACTATTTACATTCTTAGATATCTAATGAGTATCTCAAAATGAAAATGTCAAAAACAAAATGCTTGTTTTATAGCCTGAAACTCATTCATTTCTCAGTCGTCCCCTCATCAGTTGCTCCAGCTAGAAACAAGATTCTTTCTTGAGTCTTCCTTCTCCCTCTCCACTCACATATAAGCCAAAACAGAAAGCCTTATAGGTTGTATTTCCAAAATATATCTAGTCAATTTAGTCTACTTCCCTCTAGCCTTACCTCTTGCATAGGCCTCTGCGATAACATTATAGTTGATTACTGTTCTTTTATGTATTCCGTATTCATTATCCAAATAACAGCCAAAGTAATATTTTAAATATGTAAACCCCACACTACCTCTGATTAAAACCCATCTATACCTTCCCATTACTTTTAAGAGAAAGAATAAAATCTTTAGCATGGTCTACAGAGCCCTATGTCTGGTCTCTTCCTTTCTCCCCAGCTTAATCAAGTAGCAGTTTTTCCACTGCATTAGGGATACATTGGTCTCCTTAAAGTTACTAAAACATCAAACTTTTTCATGCCTTAAAGACTTTGCATATGCTGTTCCCCTGTTTGGAATGCTCAGTCTCTGTCCTTCCCATGTGCTTTGCTCTTTCTTATTCTTCTTATCTCAATTTTAAAATACTTATTTAAATACTCCTTCCTTGAACACACAAAGTAGACCCTGAGATTTATCCTGTTATCTTCTAAAAATACATACACTCTGTTGGTTACATTCATAGGACTGTCTGTCTATCACCCATAGGAGACCATAAGCTTAATGAAGGCATAGTCTATATTTGTTTCATTTACCACAATACTCAGCATGTAGTAAGTTGCCTGGCACAGTATATTTTTTAATGGAATACTAATAAGTAAATGAATAATAGATACAGATTAAGAGTTCAAATAATGATAACAGTAGTATTTGGTGCAAAACCAAATACAGTTAATCATGGAGGAGGAGCACACTCTTAATAAATAGATTTTTAGTGGCTAGTCATGATTCTTAAAATGTAGTATAATGATTTAGAACTTATCCACCACACTTTATCCATCAATATTGGCAAAAATCAATCATTAAAATATATTCATCAACTTATTCATTCATTCATTCAATGAAAGATATAGTAATATGAAATAAAAATAATTATGATAATCTATAGAAATAATGCCCTCATAAATGGATGGGTCCAATTAAAAATGAAACTGTCAGTTTATTTTTATTTTTTGGTAAGTTATATTTAAGAGCCTTTAAATTCATCCATGGTATATGCTTATTCTTCCTGTGTAGACTCTATACATGGAGGTCAGTGTCTATAGATTTTATTTTATATCCATTGCTCCAAGAGTGCCTATTGCAATGCTCAGGAAATAAATGATGCTCATGTCATAGCTTCTCCCTATATTAACAGACATAGACCATGAGCTTTCCCTATTATGAAACAATAATAGGAAATTCCCTGAGAAAAGATGAGAAAATATCGATACAAAAGAAAAACCCTGATGAGAACTTGGAAGTTAGTCAATGATGATGGGCACAATCACGTTAGGAGAAACACTATCATGCACCATCAAATGTATATTCACATTTAATTTGGGGGTGGTACTAAGCTAAGCACCATACAAACTAAGTTTGTTTATCCCTTCTAGTACCTTACCATCCAAGATGCTGATTATACTGCAAGGCACATAAATAATTTGAAGGGCTATTATTCATACTAGCTTATATAGCAACTCGATGGGCTATGTCATTGCAGTATATTATTTGTTATTGAACTTCCTCATTTTCATTTACTGAGCTGATTTTTATCAATACTATTACCGCTTCTTTTTATTTATAGCTACTATTAATCTTGACTGTGTATTGTTTGCATTAAAGAGTGGTCTGTAGTGATTCTATTAAAATGATTAACATTTTTTCACTGAAATTTAGCCAAAATATTAAAGAAAATACATTGCAATATAACTCCATATATGTTGGTACAGAGAAAAACATGATTCAATTTCAACTGTAAACCAGAACAACCCATTCTCCACAATATTATAAAACACTATTACCGCTATTACTATATTATAAACGATATAAGCCCATAAATGTTTGGGCATGGGTGCCATCTCCAAAACAACACAACAATGAGGTACTATTTGGCCAGAGAGAAAAATCAAGATTAGAAAATTATCCTCCTAAAGGTAATAATATCTTTACAATTTCAACCGAAGTTCAAATTATAAGGACAAATTCTGGTAATTCAAACCTTTTTCAATGGGAAAAAGAAATTTAGGAGTGCCCTCACTGTTTTTCTGCCTATGAGATGTCAAGTATCTGGTTTATGTAAACTGTTCAACACTCAATTGGTTGTTTTCAGTATCACATAAACATTACTTTAAAAAGATCTTCACAATGAGCAAGCCTCTGCTATGTGTAGATGACTACCACAATTTTACCTTTCACAATAACCACAGGAAATGATTTGCCTCTAGCAACTCCATCTATTTACAAGTCAGGAGAGGACCATGGTTTAATAAATTTGAATTGGTTCTGAAACGGGAATTGCATAGGGATGACACTAGTGAGAAATATGGTAAAATGGAAGAACTAGTTTTGAAACCTCTTTTCTTCAAGCAGAAAACTACAAACTGAGAGTATGTAGAATTACTGAAAAGGATAGAGAGTACATTTGTAGATTTCTTAGTGAACATAATCTCTCCACAGATTCTTGGCTACACTGTAAAACTGCAGCATTCTGGTAGGTAATTGTACATACATCAATGCTCAAATGAAGGCATTCTGTAGAAGTTGTATGCACAATAAATCACCATCTGTACTTGGCCCTTGGAGTCTATTTGAATGCCCATTCAGTCCAAGGCGGCTGGCTAGATATCTCATTGATTTTCTTCTTCAGTGCCATCCCTGGGAAGAAAGCCAATGTTTAATAATGGAAACGATCACAATTTAAAAAGGGAGGGGGGAAGAGAAGGTATTCTGAACACACATTAGCAAGTTCCTGGAAACTAGGTATATTAACATGACATTCATGGACTTAGGTTAGATATATATAAATATATCAAAATAATTATTCATCTGAACAAGAAAGGGCATTATAACATCTTTGACAAGGAAATCTCACTCTGACAATGATATTCCTCCCTTATACCTATGGACATTTTCATGGCCATAAAATCTACTCTTCAACCTTGGCAAAGACTATAAGGCTGATGACCTCTTTCTATCTCCCAGTCTTTCAGTCCCATCTTAACTTCAGCTTTTTTCTCTAGCAGTCTTTAATCCAGGAGCACTCATTTCAACTAGTCTTTCATCAACACTACCTTTCCTTTCTCCTTCATCTTTCCACTTAACCTGCCCTGTTAATCCGGAAGACATTTTATGTAGGTTTCCATTACTCCTGCACCTGGACTGATAAGAAACTGCTTATTACTGTACTTAATACCTCTTTCCTAGGAATACTGCCCTCCATCCAAATGGTTACTACAAGAACGGCCTCTTGGGTTAAGTGGACCAACCAAATATGACATTCCTTATTGTGGCCTACAAGGTTCTATAGTGATCTGGCGTCTGCCCACTTCCCTGACATCATTTCACCCAACTCTACTCACTAAGGTCCAACCACAGAAATTAACAGAAAATCTTGCACTCTGTAAATGAAATATACCAAGGTCATTCCCTACTCAGGACTTTTGTATTTGTTCTTCCCTCTGCCTGAAGGATCTTCACCCAACTCTTCAAGTAACTGGCTTCTTGTGATCTAGGTATCAACTATGCAGACTTGCCTGATGACCGTAGAGTCTAAAGTAGACCTCACCAGTAGTTACTCTCCATTATAAACCTGTTTTACATTCAAAACCTGTTTGATAGAAAATATATCAATAGCCAGAAATATCTTCTGTGTATATTACCAATCTCCCTTTACTAGAGTGTCAACTCCCCAAAGTAGGGACCGTAACTGTGCTTTTCACCACTATGTCATCAACACCTAGAACAAGACCTAGCACACTGTAAGCACCCAATAAATATTTGTTGGATGATGTAATAAATTGTCACCAATGATCAGTTCCTGTGTGAGCATCTTACCTGAGCTTTATCAATCAAGGTACATTTCACAGATCCCACTCCTGGTCAAGACTAATAGATTCAGGAGTAGACAACTGAACCAAGCAGGGATAACAAGTCTTTGCTTAGTATTTTTGGATTTGGGGCTCATAGAATAGAATCCTGCTCTCTCAGGGTGCCTAGAACTATAAGAAGGGAAGCTCATGAGCCTTTACCAGACATGTTTCTCACTCTGTAGACAAAGCCTTTCATAAAAGAAAATGAATCTGGAATATAAAGACCATTAAAAAGAATTAGATTATGCTGATGATATTTGATTCACTAGCTCTAGTTGCTTCTTATGTCAGTCATACTTCTGTCCTCTCTGACGATTGATATTCAAAACATTTTTTTCTAAAATTCCCTGAACCAATAAATTCCTCCTTCTTGCTTAAGTTAGTTTGAGTTGACTTTCTGCCACTTACAACCAAGATCCAAATTTACATGTTAACCTTCCTTACAACCTTAATACCACTTAGACTATTTGTTCCTAGTTTGATCCAGCTCTTAATTGTTCACTCTGCTAATTCTCTTACTCTACTCATAACCCTCTCTCATTGAATCTTGGCAAATGACATGTCCTTCTACTTATCATAGAAAACAGATATTATGAGACATCATGAACTACTTCAGTTACCCTTCCTTTTCTCATGTTTCAGAGATTAGACTTTTCATCTGTATTCTGGATCTCATTCCCATACGCTTTCTCCAGGACCTTGCTCCATCACAAATTACCTCTCTTTCCTATCGCTTAAAAATTTATTTCTTCACTAGTCCTTTTCCCTCATTCAATAGGCATTTATTCATCCATACTTCAAATATTTATTTACTGCCACTGTCAGAGGTACAGGGCTAGACCAGCCTACATGTGCAAGTTGTTTTTTCTTCTAAATCTGCAAAACAAACAAGACAACAAAAATTCCTTCCTGGAATGTGCGTTGTCCTTAAGCTACTGCCCCTTTCTTTGACCATTCCATCCCTTCTCAGCTAAGCATATTAAAAGCCTATGCTTAATGTCTCCAATTGTTTCCTTTCCACTCATCCCTCAACCCACTGGAAATCTGCCTTCTGCTTCAACTCTCACATTAAAAGCTCTCTTCGTTAAAATTAGCAATGAACTCCTAATTGACAAATCTGGTAAAGATTTCAGTCTTTACTAGAGCTTTTCTCTTACATGATACTGTTTTCCCCTCTTTCTGGATTTTGTTCTTTCTTGACTTTTGTGATAGTACTTTGTCTTGATTTTCCATCTGGTACTCTAACCACTAGGCCTTTTTCCTGGGCTCCTCTTCCTGCCAGTCCTTTAAATGTTAGTGTGTACTATGATTCTGTCCATTCCTTTCTTTTTCCTGTGCTCTACTCACTATATGAGCTCTTACTGTGTGATCACATCCAATCTCATGTATTATTTATACATCAACAACTCCCAAATTTATTTTCTAGAATGACTACTCCAAGTTTATATGTTTAACTTCATACTAGATATTTCTACCTGGAACATTTCAGTCCCTATTCAAAGTCATATTCAAAGAGAATATTTTTAAATCTAAAACTCTGCCTTACTTGCTCTTCTACCTTGATTGCTAACACCCCTCTTCACTGACTTACCAAAGAGGAAAGCCTTCATTCCTTTCCCTCCATCATGTACATCCAGATGACATCCACTTAATCCTGCCAATTCTGAATTCTCTCTTATGTATGTCTCCTTTCCTTTATTCAGACATTCAATGGTAAGTTAAGACCCTCATCATCTCCTTCTATAGATCACTGCAATGTCTTCTTAACTGATAACTTTTAATGTGTCTTTTCTCCTCTAATATGTCCACCACATTGCCAACAGAAACCACACATTATAAAATCATCTCCATGTAAAGGAATGTATTTAAAGCGCACCAAAGTCCACCTCGAAGATTGCACATTTTCCTAACCCTCCCTGGGCTCACTATGAATTGGTAAAAAAACGTACCTTGGAATTTTTCGAAAGTTATTTTGATAAGGCTGTAATTAACTAAGTAGAACTCTATTGATGGCAACAGGAAATCACTGAATACTGGTAATAACATTGGACAGAGGGGTAAAAACGGAGGGGGAAAAAGAGATGGCAATGTAATTTAGAGGGGAATTAAATTCTTACCTGACTTTTTATTACAATTTGAATACTGCGAGAGTTCAAGCACTTATTTTGAGCCATATCTACATGCAGATCAAGCCTGCTATTGTATGATTAGTATATATTGGAAGCCATTTCTGGACACCTGTGCCTCAACTCAGACAACATGAAGAAATATCACCAGTTTTATTATTTTTATTTCAAATAGATGTCAGTCTTGTAATTTTCTAAGGTGTATTCTTCAAATGAGGAATTAGAAAGAAGAATCTCAGAAATGAGTACAGTATTTCAGTTTTAGGGGACTAAGGAAGATCAGACAGGCCAGTGCCAAAAAAGAAATCATCACACAGAGATATTGTTGATTATCTTAGCAAATCTCCCTTTCCATTTTACTTTTCTTCTTTGGTTCAAAGATTCTCTCTAGAGGCAGAAGGAAGGCCGCACATTTCAAATTATTTTTAGGACTTTGATTAACTGTGCCATAAGACCCCAGGTGACTATTAATACACTAGTAAAGGCAGTTAAAAGAAGACCTAAGGTCATTCAGTGAGTGAATGAAGAAAAATTGAAAGCATGTATCTTGACCCAGTGATGTGATCTTTCTAGTAGACAATATAGTACAGGCAATCCAAAAGTGGGAAAATGGGAATAAGGGACACTATCTGTACAAAAGGTTAGAAGACAAGGCTTCTCAGCATGGAATTCTGTATTACAATGAAAGAACTTATCAAGTGAACTTTCAATGCAGCCATTCTATCTCAATAAAGCACAATCCTGCTATAACACAGCCCATGATTATAAGGCTACAGATGTACTGTAGAGAAAATCCTGTGACTTAAACTATAAAGGCTCAGTAAGACAAAGCCAAAATTAAAAAGCTACCATTTATGCTTCCAAACATCAGCTTCACAAAGGGATACTGCTGTGTTTAATTTGTGTCTGTGACCAAAAGGAAATTCTTTGAATAGTAAATGCTCCATAAATGCTTGTCCAATTGAATTATCTAATTGGCTAGTGTCAATTTTATAACATTTAAGGAGCATTTGGAATTATACATTGATTAGCTAACAAGTTCTGATCCAAAGAAAACCAGAAGCTCATGCCATAGCTTATGAGAATTTCTGCAAGAGGAGACAGACATTCATAAGATTGCCTTTAATTATGTTTCTACTTTTTATGAATTGTTTACTTTTATTATTTACCTATGTGTTGAATTGTATTGAAGCAAGTCATGTAAGTCCCTTTGTCAACTGCCAAAAGTATAATTCTCCACAATTAATCAGTAAAAAGAGAATTAAGCGTTGCTTCTTTAGAATTAGAAAAAAACCTGCAGCTGATAAATTGAATGCATTAAGAAATTAACATACCAGTAAACGATTGATCATTACAATTATCTAAATTTGCATTTCTAGAATTCTACTGAATGAACTCAAAATCACTCTTCTAAGATATTTTTAGCCACATTCTCCAACGGGATCAAGTGTACAAGAGATATACTATTTGTTATTACAATTAGAAATTTAAGTATTGTTGAAAAAATGTTCACAATTGGACTTCAAATAAGGTAATCCAATATATTACAATACAAACTTCAAGGTTTTACCAGCTAATTTTTAAATTTGTCCTGATGTACAAAGAAAATTCATAGGATGTCATAAATCACAAAGGATCATAAGTCATTCAACTATTCGGCATCTTGATTAAAAACCTGGAGGAGTGAGCAGACCATTTCAATAAAAATTATTTGGAAATTGCAAGCATCTCTATGCAGGTAGCCTATAAAATATTACTAAAGAGTAAATAAAATAGAGCAAAGCCACCCAAAAAACACCATTTTGAGTCAGCTAAATTACTCTGTTTGACAACAAATAATAATAATAATAATAATAATAATAAGTATTAATGACAATAACTAATATTCATTGAGAACTCATTATGTGCCAGACACTGTTCTAGTGGATTGGCATTAATTCAATAAATATTTGTCAGATGTCTAATATGTTCCAGACACTGTTCTAAATACTAGGATTCAGCAGAGAATAAAACAAAAATCCTTATTCTCATTAAACTTGATTTTTGTGGGGAGGCAGAAAATAAATGAGTAAAATAAAAGCATAGTAATAAGTACAAATAAATATATATTACAGAATAGTAAGTATATCTTACATATATGGTAATTATAAGTAAATATGTAAAGTATAAATAAAAATAAGTAAAATAGATTCAGATGGTAAGGTAAGCATAATGTCTCAGACAGTCCTGGTTTATACCTGTGGTCCTAATGTGATTATTCCTAGTAAACCCTTTCACTCTGAAAAAGTCCCAGTTTGGACAATAAGTTTTACCCAAGTCACCTAAGTGATAAGAATTATGGAGTAGAAAAGGTGTGTGTGGAGGGAAGATTGTAATTTTCAATAGCATAGTCAGGGAATGGCTCACTAAAAAATGACATTTGACTAAGAACCTATATCAGGTGAGAGTCCAAACCTGGTAGATATCAAAGTGGGTAACATTCCAGGCCAAAAAAATAGTTAATTGTAAAGGCCCTAGGGCAGAAATTTGTCTCTGTTGTTTGAGAAACAATGTGGTTTTAGCAGGACAAATAAAGGAGTTATTAGGAGAGGAGATGGGGTCACAATGTAAAGGGAGAACACATTATACTAGTATAGATTCATGTGTTCTGAGTGAGATGGGAAGCCAATGTAGGTTCTGATTGGAGTGTGTGTGTGGGTGGAGGGTGGGGGAATGGGGATGATTTGCTTTAGGTTTTTAAAGTTTCATTCTGTCTATTGTATTGAGAATAAATTGCTGGAGGGCAAGGGTAGAAGCAGGAAGATAGGTTAGAAGACTACAGCAAAAATCAATGAGAAATGATGGTGGCTTGGACTAGGGTAGTATCAGAGAAAGGTGGATTATACGTGTGTCTAATTGTCAGGGTTGTTTTAAAGGTCAAAAGAGACCCTGCTCAGCACAGTATCTGACATATAATAAGCATTAGCTCTTATTATTCTTCAAAATGGAAAGCATGAGGATAGATTTACTTGCTGAAATGTAATTGTTTACAAGGTCCCACCCTGCTGTCTTTGTTAGTCTGGAAGCATTTTTCTGCACCAGCTTTCAACATTATTTTAAATTTGGGAACTCACCAGAGACTGATTTTTGTTTTGTTTCAGCTGCTCAGAAGTCACCTATGAAGTTAAGCCTCTTATGTGGATAAAGTCAATGGCAATATTGATTTAGGCTTTCTATGAGCTACCAAATCTAGTTATCATAACCTTTTTCAAGGAAGAAAAATATCCCCTAGAAGATTAGAAACTCTTCCATTCTCACTCTGAGGAGACTAAATTGCAAAATAATCCAGTGGATGCTTAGTTATGAAGGCAATCAGGATATTAAACTAAAGAGCAATATTTCCATTTCTTCAAACTACAACATCAATACAATGTGCCTCCTATATACTACCAATAAAGGATAGTGTTCAGATTAATTTGTTAAATTTTTAACAGCTCCTGAGCACCCCCAACATAACAGAACCATTAGTAGGTACAGAATTTTGAATAAATATTGGTATGCAATGATAGTAACTGAAATGAGATTGGATCATAAAATCTTTCAAATGGGTTTGTGTCATGAAGGCAATAGAAAGTGGTAAAGAATTCAAAAGAATAAGTCTCATCTGCTATCGAAGGGTCACTAAAAGTCCATCCTTAAGGTCAATGACATCAGCTAGTATTACTGTGAGTACATATTTTAATTCTGAAAACCACTTTGGATAGAGTTTTCAAAGACCTACAATATAACAAAAGCCAATCTGCTTTTGGCAGATTATAGAATAGTAAGACTCTTCGAACCCGGTTGGTAAAGTGCATGACTACAATGATGGGTGTTAGGAATTTGATTTTCATCAATACTCTTTCAGGATTTAAAACTTTTATTATCTGGGATTAATCATGTCATTTTTAGGAGAGACATTCTTGAGAAGATTTGAACTTAAAACCATTCCCTGGTGTTATACAGCAGTTTAATTGAAGGTCTTATACTACATTCACTATGACAGAGCTCATCCATATAGTTAAACATAGAGCAAGTACATGGAAACTTATACTCTTCAATGAAATCAGATTGGCTGTGGACATGGGATGCTCTTTTATGCTCATGCATTAAGTTCTCCTTCATTCATTTTCATGTTATTTCCAGTGACACAATTTCCTAGATCCTAAGGATGGGCAGGAAATCACTGTCTGAAAATGGCTGTAATTGGCATTCTGTGAGTCAAAGACACCGTGAAAGGATTTGACAATTGGGAATAATATTTATATCCCAACAGTTTTCAGAATGATTTATGTACACAATCTCAGTTGATTCTCTGAAGCACAGTAAGGAAATAGTATCTTCACTTTACATAAGAGTAAACAAAACCTTGTAAAAGTTATCTTATTGAAAGAAATGAATATTTTTTAAAATATATTGTATTGATGTCAGAGAGGTAAGAAGAGAGAAAGAGAGATAGAAACATAAATGATGAGGGAGAATAATTGATCGGCTGCCTACTGCAAACTCCCCCCTCCCATTGACACACACTCACACACACACTGGGGATGGAGCCCACAACCAGGCATGTGCCCTGACTGGGAATCAAACCGCAACCTCCTGGTTCATAGGTCAACACTCAACCACTGAGTCTGGCCAGTTGAGCAGAAACAAATATTTTTAAGCAGTTATATATGATAGAGTTTTAAGAGTGAAAAGGATAATCCCTGCCCTCAGGAAGTTTACAGTTCAGTTGGAGAAACAAAAAAGTTAACAGTCAATTACAATTAAGGGAGATTGGTACTGTGGTAGGAGTATCTACGCAAGCATGTCAAACTCGCAACCAGCGGGCCACATGCCTCATTTGACATGCTTGACAGAATACTGAAGGAGCACATAGGAGGGGCAGCCAGTCAAGATTGCACAGGATCAAGAAAGGCTTTCCAGAGCAGGCAGTGCCTAGATGAAGACTTGCAGTGTGAGAAGGACCTAGCCAGGTGAAGAGGGAAATAGAGGTTTATTAACAGCTACAGGCCTGGTGCACAAAATTCATGCACAGGTAGGATCCCTAGGCCTGGCTGGCAATTAGGGTCGATTGGGGCTTTCTGGCTGCCAGTTGGGGCCTTTCTTCCCTAGCTGTGGCTGCCGGCCAGGGCCTTCCTTCATTCCGCACCGCCCCCTGGTGGTCAGCGCACATCATAGAGAGCAATCGAACTCCGGGTCTCCCAGTCGAATTCCTGAGGGGACACTTTATATATATATATATATATATATATGGTTCAGACACAAATGAAAGCTGGTATAAATAAACCCAGGGTTATACCAACATTTGGAATCAACAGGAAAAACTTCTCAGGCACAAAACCTTTAAAGAAATGAGGGACCATGCCTGTAGGGTTGGTTAAAGTATAGTTGTATGGTGTATCCCACAGAGGAGCAGGGCTTTTTTTTTTGGTTTTGTTTTATTGTTTGTTATTTTTTTAACATAAGGGTAGGGAGTTTACTGCTGCATTAGGGATTTAGGTTTGTGGAATGTGGTATAGTGTAGAGTAGGCTTCAGGACAGTGGCTGATGGAGAAATAGTGGATTCAGAGGAGTCATGTTTGAGGCAAGTTGAAAGATGATAGAAACCCTGAGAGGGTTAGAGAGAAGAGGGTGCCCAAGGCTTCATTCGATTCCACTGAATTCAACTCAAGTCATTCATTCATTCATTCATTCATTCTTTCAGGAAATATTTACTAAGCACTTATTCTGTGATGACACTGTGCTATGCTATTAAGTAAAAGAGCAATTTGAACTCATTGCTGCTAGTTCAGTATTCCTTCTATTATACCACCCAGAATAATTCAACAACAAATAACATCAATACAAAGACATGCAAATTTTAATTCAATTTATTAATATCTGTTAAATGCCTGGCCCACTATGTGCAAAATACTGCACTATATTAAAGTATCTGGTTACTGATTAAAGATGTCTCATAATACTCCATGATCTTCAAGTACAGCACAAGAGGTAAGAGATTTAAATTCCTACCTGTGGAATGTTGGTAAAATACACTTAGCAGTAAACATTGTCAAACACTAGAAAAATGCTAGAAATTTATTGATGCCTTTAGGATAAATGACCAACAATACTTATTGTATGCTTCCTGAGGGAAACAATGATTATTGAGCTAAACTCTGGTGAAACTTAAGGGTATATAGAAAGAAAACTTAGAATTGCTATACTAAGGTATGAGGGAAAAATGAACACATCACACTACCACAAAGCTTGGTGATAGGAGTGAAATAGAATCAAATTTCATGTAATTTCTAGAGGGGTGGGTTTGGTGTGGTCCTGCCTAAAGGCATGTTCTCTGATGGTCCTAGGCAGCCTTGTTATTCAATTTTAAGTGGTTTGACCTTTAGTTTGGAACCTGAGTAATAAAAACTGCTAATTGTGTTCCTTTTGAAAGCTTTTTCAAAAAGTGTTATATTAGCAAAAGTTCAAGAGTTTTACCAAGAAAATGAATGACTTATGAGAGTCTGTTTAGTCTGTTAAAGTTCTAACCTTCAGATGGCACTCTTGCTGAATCTGATTACAAATGTGAGGACGACAGACCTTCACAGTGTTCCTATGAAGGCATAATTCTAACAACATACATTCCAAACTTTATATTGAAACGTAAATTTAAATCCCACAATACTGAATACATGCAAATAAAAGTTACAAATATACATTTTAGATCAACTTATTAGTACAGTATAACCTTCATTAATGAAAATTTAATAATAGGATTTAATTGAGATATCTCCCTTTCCACTTACCACTGGCAGTTGGTATTGATAAGAATGAGACATGTATCTGACCAAATTTTCCAGCACCATTTATTGAAGAGACTGTTTTGACTCCATTGTATGCTCTTGCCTCCTTTGTCAAATATTAATTGAGCATAATGGCTTGGGTCAATTTCTGGGTTCTCTGTTCTATTCCATTTGTCTATATGTCTGTTCTTGTGCCAGTTACAGGCAGTTTTGAGAACCATGGCTTGGTAATATAGCTTGATATCTGGTATTGTGATCCCTCCAACTTTGTTCTTCTTTCTCAGGATAGCTGTGGCTATTCGGGGTCTGTATTTTAATTCAAAATGCATTTTTTGGAGAGTTTGTTCTAGATCTTTGAAATATGCCATTGGTATTTTAATAGGGATTGCATTGAATCTGTAGATTGCTTTGGGTAGTATGGACATTTTAATGATGTTGATTCTACCAATCCACAAACATGGTATGTTCTTCCATTTGTTTATGTCTCCCTCTATCTCTTTTTTCAATGTCCTGCAGTTTTCGAAGTACAGGTCTTTTACGTCCTTAGTTAAGTTTATTCCTAATTATCTTAATTTATTGATGCAATGGTAAATGGGATTGTCCAACTTACACCATACACAAAAACAAACTCAAAGTATGTTTGCTAGAGGACTTGAATGTAAGATGGGAAACCATAAAAACCCTACAAGACTCTATAGGCAGCAAAATAGCAGACATATGTCATAGCAATATCTTTACAAACACAGCTCCTAGGGCAATGGAGACTAAGGAGAAAATAAACAAATGGGACTACACCAAAATAAAAAGCTTCTGCAGAGCAGAAGAAACCATCAACGAAACAACAAGAAAACCCATTGCATGGGAGAACATATTTTCCAATGATATTTCAGATAAGGGTCTAATCTCCAAGATTTACAGAGAACTCATACAACTTAACAAAAGGAAGCTATATGATCCAATCAAAAAATTGGCAAAGGACCTAAATAGACACTTATAGAAAGAGGACATACATAAGGCCCAGAGACATATGAAAACATGCTCAAGGTCACTAATCATGTGAGAGATGCAAATCCAAACGACAATGAGGTATCATCTCACACCTGTCATTTGACTCAGTAATCCCACTTCTAGGACTATATCCTAAGAAACCAGAAACACCAATCAGAAAGAATATATGCACCCCTATGTTCATAGCTGCACAATTTACAATAGCTAAGATTTGGAAACAGCCTAAGTCCCCATCAGCAGATAAGTGGATTAAAAAACTCATCATTGTGTGGAACGTCTACACAATGGAATACTGTGCCGCTATAAAAAAGAAAAAAAGAAGGAGCTTTTACCATTTGCTACAGCATGGATGGAACTGGAGAGCATTATGCTAAGTGAAATAAGCCAGTCGGAGAAAGGTAAATATCACATGATCTTGCTCATATGTGGGTTATAATGATTAACATATTTTGATGAACAAGAATAGATCCAGAGACAAATGGTGGGGCAGGGGAGGGTTAGAGAGAAACCAAAGGACTTGTATGCATGCATATTAGGATAACCAATGGACACAGACACTGGGCGGTGGGGGCTTGCCCAGGGTGGAATGGCTGGGGGAGGGGAGGTCAATTGGGGAAAAGGGAGACATATGTAAAACTTTAGATAATAAAAAAAAGAATGAGACAAATATTTAACAATACAAAGCTATCTCCAAGATTTCAGGTTCTCTACTTCTTTATTGAGTCAATTCTTCAATGGGGTCTATATCTACAGTCTAGTACCATAGCAGTGGAAGTAAATGATCAAAATAAGACCCTCCTGCATAACACATAAAGGCTTAAATCAATTCCATATCCAAACCCAACTCTACAAACTAAGGCATGGAATAAAAAGGGACAAACATTTTAACAAGATTTTCATCAATGAATTTTAGGCTATTGCTAACTCAAAAAGTTTTGAACGTATACTTAATTGCATAAGCATTTTATAGAAACTTATTTTTTATGCTGTGGTAAAAACTGTAAACCATTCAAACAAAGTATCATACACTAAAACTATCAAATATTTTTCTATAAAAAGTAAAAGAGATAAAAAGTTGACCCTTAAACAGTGTGGCGGTTAGGTGTGGTGACCCTTCACACAGTAGAAAATCCACATAACCAAAGAATTCATATGTATAACCCAGAGACACAGACAATAGTGCAGTAGGTCTAGGGGGGTGGGGGTGGCGAGTGCGGGTTGCAGTGGGTCGATGGCAGGAAAAGGGGACATCTGTTATACTTGCATCAATAAAGATAAATTAAAATCCATGTATAACTTTTGACTCCTCCAAAACTTAATACTAATAAGTACAATTGATAGGAAACCCTACCAATAACAGTCGATTAAAACATTTATGTTCTATGCATTACATACTGTATTCTCATAATAAAGTTAGCTACAGAACAAAAGATATTATTAAGAAAAGTCAACCCTAAGGAAAAGAAAATACATCTACATTATTTACTGAAAAAAAAAAACATGTATAGGTAGATCCACGCATTTCAAACCTGTGTTATTAAAGGGTCAATTATATAGCATCAAGGTGGACAATATTCAAATTTGAGCCTCTTATAAATTTAATATATGAGAAGGGAATGCTAAGTGTTATACATTCAGTAAATTCATTTGTTCAATGAATATTCATTGAACACCTATTATGTACCAACTACTGATCCAGGCTCTAAAATTATTTCCAAGAGCATGAAAGATGGCACAGAAGCTCAACTGTATTTTAAGTCAAATTGATTAGATATGTTCCATGATCCATTGACCGGATACACTGGCCCTGCCAATCATAGCGAGGATGGAAAGAATATGCTTACTGATGGCCTTGGCTGTGTGTTATAGTTACAATGCTTTCAAAATCAGTTTAATTGCTATCTATGCAAGTGTCTGAAGGGAACAATTGAGAAACACATAGCTTGCCAGCCACTAACACTTGCTGAGCATGTGTGGGGCTTAGAGCATGTGGGGTGAGAACCTACAGGAGAAACAGGAGGCAGGAGCATTCCTGTATAAATTTTAGATGTTGCTCCATATAACTTCTCTTCTGTAGTGCCTCTCCATTATTATATACAAGTGTGTCTTGTTTAAGAAAATTCAATCAATAGAAAAAATTTACAGAGCTATTCCATTAAACATTGATCCAACTCATTGTTTCTTTACATTAGTTATACATATGTATAAATTATAATTATAGTTATAAATTATATACATAAATGATGGTGGGCACAAAATATGCAAAGTAAATATGTATATGTATGCATATAACCATATAATAAAATCCTGCATTTCTTGTGACTCTCCCATTTTTCAAAACCACAGATTACTTTTTTTCCAATTTGCAAGGGTGATTTGGGGCCATATTTATTGATTAGTTTGAACCACGTTAGCATTCAACCTGGTTGTATGTCAGTGTGATAATTTTTTAAATTGTTCAAACTCTGGACTTGAACCATTAATGGGGAGACATAATTGGACTTTAGTAGGGGAGCCGTGTAAATGTCTCAGTTGAAAATAGAGAAATGAATCTTAATTCAAAACTTTAAATTCTATAAAAGGTTTGGGCATGTCCTGATTAATTTTTTTCTTTTTGCCTTTGAGATCCTTTCCAACTGCTTTCTTACGTGACATAAAAGACACTAGAGGTCATTTGCTCAGACAGTTAAAAACCCAAGAGTAATAAAATTAAATACTTCATGTGTTACAGGAATGATTGGCACCAAAATAGCACTGCATATGGTTCAGTTTATGCTGACAAGATGGCAGGATCCTCAGCTTTTGGTATAAAGGCTTCAAATGAGAATATTTCCAAGTTTCCAGGGGATTCAAGATTTATCTTCTGTCGCCTCTAGACCCTTGCAGAATTATAATGAGAAAGAAGAGTGCTGAAAATAAATAGATCTTATTTGTATATGGAGCTAGT
Source organism: Myotis davidii (assembly GCF_000327345.1). Classification (NCBI taxonomy): domain Eukaryota; kingdom Metazoa; phylum Chordata; class Mammalia; order Chiroptera; family Vespertilionidae; genus Myotis; species Myotis davidii. The sequence goes on from NW_006283567.1 coordinate 184,767, forward strand.
TCTGCATCACAGGTGACCAAAAAAGCAGGAGAGCAGTTTCCTGACAGCACGATTTCCTGACAGGACATGTTGGCAATACCTCATAGTCATGCCTTTGCACATATTTCAAACTGCTTTTGACTGCTCACATAAATATAAAGCTACATATTCAAATGCCAATTCTGACTCTTGCTCAAATCTTGGTAATAAAACCGAATCAACATGTAACATGGATGTAGTCTCAATTACCTGTATGAACTAAAATACTTCACTATGCCACAGGGAGTCTACTGAACCAAATCCATGCCCCTTCACTAACTTTTTAGGTGTAACAGCTGCTTTCTTCTATATTTCACCAACCTCTCATTTTCATCAGTCTTCAATAGTTTCTCTGTTTAGGTCACATTATCTTTGTCATTCAAATTATCTGACTTAGCCTTGTCCAGTTTTTGTATTAACCATAAAATAAATGGGCCCTAAAGAGTTAAAAGGAAAACAATGATGCTTCTCCCCCCACCTACTCTTCCCAATCCCAGACCTATACACTCCCTTTGATGCTGCCCTGTAGCTGAAGAAATTTAAAGAGAGGAACCAAATCATGTAATGAACAGAGGACAGCTGCTTCGTTTCCCAGGACATAGTCATCTCTGTGACACTTAGCCAGGAGCCAGTCTTTTCATTCTAAAATTATGTAGATCCTCAGAGGAAAATGTGCAACTCCATTGAATGAAGAACTATTTAAGAAGATAACACTAGAATTGTTCCCCATATTATGGTGCAGGTTTTAATCTAGATTTTGGAAGAAGCATTAAAGGGTTAAACATTGTATGAAGCAAAGTGGGCTCAGGGATACACAGTAGAAATGGGATGAGATACAGAGGAAAGAGATATTTTCAGACTGAGAGCAAAGGCCATGTAGCCTCGGAAGCCGTGCAGTAAAAGAACTGAGAAAGTGACCTAGCTATTCTGGGATAAAGAATATCCATCAACAAGAGAGAGAAGGTCAAATATAAAACCACACTTTTGTAATATGTCTGTAATTAGTGGCAGCCATGTATTTTTTCCAAAGTTAGTTTTAAGAATCGATTTCCTAAATTATTTCCACCACATTTTAGTAAAACCTATAATTTGATAATGAATTGGTTTCTAAGAAGTGACAAATTGTGACTATCTGTAGCTAACTGAAGAAGAGGAAAAGGGATGCAGAAGGACTTCAAGGGCTTCCTGCATCCCTTGACATGTATGACCAATGTGGTCACATGTGCATTTTTTTCTGAAAACAAGATTCAGAGCTTTTATCAGATTCTCAAAGCATTTAGTAGGTCCCCTCCTCTGCACCCACTGTGAAGAACCATTTCTCTGAGCATTAGGAGACATTGAAAGATTTTCAGAAGACTGGTATGATCTGATTTGTGTTTTAGAACAATCACTGGTAACAATAAGGAGGACAGTCCAGAGTCCCTTTTACATTAGAAGAATCAATTTTAACACACAAAGTACATATCCTATCTCATTAAATCTGTTACAGACTGGCACCCGCAAAATTTAGAATTTCCAATTTCAGTTTGGCATTCAACTGTGATTGGAAACCACATTTTCCAAATGAGAATGAATATTTAAAGTTCGTAGCACAGGGTGGACATTATACACTAGAGCTGCACCTAATCATGTAGGGGAAAGAATACAGGCATTAGTCAGAGAGTCATGGATTTATATGTTAGCTCTGCTATTTACTCGAGCTGTATAACTCGATAAAATAGGGGTCATGATGATTATCTCTCCATCATAGAGTTATGGTAAGGACTAAATAAAAACTTTCTATAGCCATCCAGCAGAGTACTTGACACATAATGGTCAATCATATTTACTGTCATTAATATCCCCACATCTCCATAGTCAGTCCCTCCTCATCTGAGCTCCAGATGTACAGCTCCATCTTGACCCAGTAAAAAAAAAAAACCTCTCTCCTTACTCATCTGAAGCTGTTGACTCTGTCCACACTTCCAGAAGGTAACCTTGCCTTTTCTTTATCCAAGAAAATTGAGATCACTAAGACAAGAATTTCCACTCTTGCCATTCTATTCAGGAACTTACTTTCTGTCTCAAAGGAAGCACTGAAACCCTCAAAGACTTTCCTTCCACATGAGATCCTGAAACATTTGCCAACAGAGCCTTATTCCAGTCATTACATTCACTTGTATTTATTCTTTAAATCTTTATGATTTGGCTTCTTTCTCTAAGGCAGCGAATCCCCACCTTCTAGGCACTTTGGAATCCCCTGAGGCAATTTTTAAAATGGTTTGGACCCACCTTTGGAAATTCTGATTTACTTGGTCTGAGGAACAGTCTTGGCATTGGAATTTGAAAAACACCCCAGGCAATATTAATGTCCAACTGAAGTGGAGAATCTCTAGTCTAAAGTCAGCAATGACCTTTTAAACTGCCTATTTTATTGCCTTTCATCAATTCTCATTCTACATGTTGTTCTGAAGTGTTTGACAATATTAGTCACACCTTCCAGCTGGAAAGTCTCCTTCTTTGGCTTATATGATACCTTATCCTTTGGATTCTTCTCTGCCGTCTCGATACCACCTCTGTTCTTCTACTTACTATTTCCTTACTAATTTAAATTCCAATGTGTCTCAGGGTACCATATTTGGCTCTCTTTATTTCAAACTGTACATATCCTCACTGGATGATCTCTTCTACTACCTGCTTCAGGAACCATCTACAGAGGAGTCCAACGAGACACACACACACACAGAGAGAGAGAGAGAGAGAGAGAGAGATACATACACACCATTTTCTTGAACTAGAGACCTGGATTCAGAGCTACGTGTCTCTGCACAGTAGTTCTGGCAGTGGGCTCTAAAGTCAGGCTGCCTGGGTTCCAATCCCACTCCTGCTACTTACTACCTCTATAATACTGGGCAAGTTACTTAGTATCTCTTTACCTCACTTTGCTCATATGTAAAATAGAGATAATAATGATCCCAACCTTATAGCATTATCAGAAAGATTAAATAACATTATCCATCTAAAGTGCCTATCCTTAATAAATGTTAGGTATTTCTCTTATAACCATTACTAGAGGCCTGGTGCATGAATTCGTGCACAGGGGAGGGAGGGAAGAACCGCAGGAGGTTGGCCGGCGAGGGGGGAGGGACCATGGGAGGGTGGCCACCAGCTCTGAGGAGGGAGCCAGCCCTCGGCCCCCCTGGGAAAGGGGCCTCATCCACTGCCATCCCCCAGTTCCCCAGCCCATCCCAGGCCCAAGGGCCCCGGTGGGGTCGGGAGAGGAGGCGACGGACATTGACGCTGCTGTCGGTGCCCTACCACCGCATGGTTCCCTGCCTCCCCGCCTCCTCCTTCCTTCACTACGCCACAGTGGCAGACGGGCAGCCCCCGGGGAAGAGAGAGGATGGGAGCGAGACAAACCCTTGTGTTGAGGGCCAACTTTCATTATCACAGCCAGGGAGCTGCTCTGCTATGTATGAAACCCAGACCCAGAAGCAGGTTGTCTACAAATGATTTAGCACCAGGGGCTGATTGGGGCCAGCTGGCCAGGGGCAGGGGCTGCGGGAAGTTGGCTGTGGGAGCCCACTGACCACCAGGGGGCAGCTATTGTGTTGAGCACCTTTCCCCTGGTGGTCAATGAGTATCATAGCAACTGGTTGACTGGTCGTTCTGCTCATTGAGTTGTAAAGGTCACTAAGGCTTTTATATATAGAGACTAGAGGCCTGGTGCACGAAATTCGTGCACAGGGGCCAGGGATTTCCCTCAGCCCAGCCTGCACCCTCTTGCAATCTGGGACCACTGGCTCCTAACTGCCTTCCCCTGCCGGCCTGGTTGCCCCCAACTGCCCTCCCCTGCTGGCCTGATCTCACCCCCAACAGCCCTCCTCTGCTGGCTAATTTGGTTCTGATTGGCCGGTTTCTATGCCAGTCAGCATCAAAAGCTCCACCTCCTAGGCAGCTCTGGCTCCACACAGCACCCAGATTTGGTTCTGATTGGTTGGTTTTTATGGTAGTCAGCATCTCTGGGCCTATCAATAGGGCCTGATCAAAAAGGCAGGGCTGACCAGCAGCCAGGGTAGAGGCCTGGAGATAAATGGAGACAGGGCTACTGGCCAGACTGGGAGAGAGCGAGGCAAGTGCTGATCAAAAGCTGCCACAGAGGCAATGGATCAGTCCCTTCTCTCTTCCGGCCTCTCTCTGGCCCTGATTCACAGTCCCCTCAGCAGTCAGTACTGGGGTACCGCTCCTGCTGCAGACTGACTTCCGGTTGGTCGAGCCTCGGTCGTTATGACCCAGGGTTTTTATATATTAGGATTATCATTCCCTAAGCAGGGTACATGGTTCTAGCTTCTTGACTCCCATAGTACTTTACAGATATTGCTATCAAAATACCAATAATATTGCACCACTGTTGTTGCTTTAAATCTGCCTTCCCAAATGTACACTGAATTCTTTGAGAGCAAAACGTTCTTCCTATTCATCTCTATATCTTTAGATTTTAACGCAGAACTTGGCAAAGATAAGCAGGTCACAGATAGGAAATAGATTCCATCTCTTTTGCCAACTCTAATTGATTGAAGATGCTTGCATGGAATGCTGTGTTAATAAGAGTGAGGGTGAGTTTGGCTCAACAAGAAAGAGCACCATGATTTGATTAAGGATGCTTACCATGCGACAGGTAAAGAGAGCAGTGGCACAAGTGCCATAAATATTCCATCCCAGTTTTAGATGCTATATAAGTTTTCATGAACAAATGATATTGGCTAAAAGACATAAGTCTATTGGAATTGGTGCTAAATAACTTCATTTTCCCTTATAGTCTAAGTTCTTTCTGGGCAGTCATTATAACTTTTTATGCTAGAAACCTTATGCTGGAAGTATAACATGCTCACAGCAGAAAATGCATCACAGATGATCAAATACTGTTGAAATTTTCATTTTAAAGGCCATGCTACATTATATTACACCTGCCATCTGTGATCTTTACCACAGATGGCAGGTGTAATATAAACAGACCTTGAGAATAAGAGTTCTTTTTCCAAGATTTTTGTAAGAACTGTTATTCAAACTGTTTAGATATAAGCAAACAATAGTTTCTACTACAACTAAGTGTTTGAAATAAAAATCAAGAAATGTACTTTTTGAATGTGGGCTTCTGTCTACTCCTTGAGCCTTCAAGTGATAATGCTGTATGAGCACCTGTGGAATGAAGCCTGAGGCAACGAGGGGGGAAATAGTGGTCACATGTGTCTATTTCAAGATGAATTTCATTCCCCTAGCAAAGTATCTAGAACATAGTTGACACTAGATGAATGTTTGATACATAAATAAGAAAATGAAAAAAGGATGGATGACATTAAATGAATATTTGATGCATAAATGAGTAAATGAAGAAAACGGATAGATGGATGGATGTAAGACAGGATAAGCTTCCCTTCCAAGTAATTTTGGTAAACACAGATTGGCAATTTTAAATTTCTTCCACCAGATGGCGATAATGTGAGATTTAGGCTTAGGTTGTAATAATGAAAAACAACCAACCAAACAAACCAAACTCATATTAGGAGAAAGAAAAGCACAAAAGAACAGTTTAGGAAGGGAGAAATGAAATGTTTGTATCAGCTATAGTATCTCGGGAGTCTATGATCTGGTGGGACTGTAATAGATCCTCACCACACATCTTTTTATGCATGGGTGACTTTTCATTCATAATTACTTTTCAGTAAAATGGCTATGTTCAAAACTAATCTTATCTGTTATAAAAATGATAGGGTAATTCTCATAGCTAAAATTGTTATCCTTTGTTTATATATCCACATATTTATATTTTCATTTGTCTTACACTAATTTCTTAGTTAATTGATGCCTTCTTTGGAAGTGAGGCTGCTTGGGAACAATTGCTAGCCTGTGTGCCTCCAGGAAATCCACCCCTGCTATTAGACACCTGCCAAAAATCATATGAAATAAGCTTGCCTAAGGCTCATTCATCCTGTTAGTAAAGAATTGTGAGTAATATTAGATTAGTGTCCATCTATTAATTTGAAAGCTTTTGAAAATTAAGAAAATCAGTTTTAAAATCCAACACTATGTGTATACATGGGGGTGCCTCTTTCTTGGCAAATAATGGTAAGAATATAAAGATACTTTCAGATGAAATCAAGCAAAAATTTTCTCTTGTTAATATTGCCCCCAAACAAGCCCTGAATTAGACATAGTAACTCTTCCCAAAAGTGGAAACTAACAACCAGACTCAGGAATCTTTCATTATAAATTATATAGGATATCATCTGCCCTTTTATAAAGATAATCAGAAAGGAAAGCCTTTTAAACCTCCTTGTGAACCCTTGGTCATTGGAACATCAGAGACTGGCAAGGTTGTTGGGGAAGGAAATGAAGGGAAACTAACATTTATTGAGTTCCTAAACACTTCTACACTTATGATCACAATTAAGCCTTATTACAACCTCATAATGTAGGTATGGGAGGCAGTGTAGCACAGAGAAGTATGGGAACTTTGGAGCCATAGAATTATTTTCAATCTCAATTCTCACCACTTCTTAGCTGTAGACACTCTGGCAAGTTCTTTCCCCCCAATCTTCAGTTACCTTATCTGTAAACTGGGGATAATATCCCATATCTCATAAGGTGTTTATGAAGAACAAATGTAAAATACCTAGCAGAGACCTGGAACAGAGTAGGTACTATGCAAGATTATTTATTTATTTATTTGCTTACTTACTTACTTATTATTGTGATTATGGTATTGATGATGACGATGTCAATTTTGCAAATGAGATACAGGCCCAGAGAGCTGCAGTAACTTGATTCAGGCTGCACAGCTAGTAAGATTGAAAAGCATCTAGCACAGTGTTTGGCACTACAGTAGGTGCCCAATCAACATGTTTGTTCTCTTCCTTCCTGACTTAAAACTCAACAATATTTTAAGTCAGGCTCAACTCTAACTAGGTTGATTCAAGATGTTAACACTGACATATATTTGTGAAAATTAAGAACACTGTCTTTTACTCACAGGTAGTAAATATGTTGAATAAAACATCAAAGATTCAGGACCTTATAAAAAAGAGGATCAAAGGGCCCAAAGTTTTACCTGATGTAGAATAATTCACTTCTCTCACATAGAGGTCATATTTCCTTCTTAGGTCTCTATAAAAAATCAGCAAATCACCAGCAGATAAGATTCCCAGTTTCTAGACTTTGACCTCCTGGATCTTTATACTTTAGTTTACATTACATGTCAGTGCACTAAAGAATGGTGCTAGCTAAAAATTTAAATAGGTTGAAAACGTGTTTATATCAGTACATGACTGATAGATTCATATTTTTGTCCATCGCTTTTTTCTAGCCTCACTCTACACATTTTCCCTGGGTAATCTCATTCATGCTTGGGAATCTCCTACTATCAGATACTAATAAACTCAAATCTACTTGTAGCAACAGTCCAGATCTTTGCTGAACTCTAGATACACATTTCTAACTGCCTGTTGGGAAAATCCATCTGGATGTCACCCAATCATTTTAAACTTAACAGGTCCAGAAAAAAAACTGTTCTCTATCCTTCAAACTCCTTCCCCCATGTTCCTTGTCTTGGTAAATGGATTGCCATCCTCCCAGTTTCCCAAACTTGAAATTTAGAGTCATCCTTCTCTCTATTATCTCCTTCAACCTTGACAAGTAATCAATTACCAAGTCCTATCAATGCCACCACACTAATATCTCTTGAATATTTTTTCCACCTCCATTGATACAGATAGAGTTGAGACCTTCTGAGCCTGGACTGATTCAGTAGCTTCACAGATTATCTCCCTTCATCACATTTTCCCCAATTGCAATCAGTCTTCTATACCGCTGCTTACACATCTAAAATTCTTTTCTACACTTCTCATCCTAAAAATTAGAATTCATCAAGAAATTCCCTATCACTTAAAAGTTTTTTTTTAATAATTAAAGAAAAAAATAACTCTTAAATTGAGCATGCAAGACTTTTCATGATCTGACTCCAATGTACCTTACTCTAGCCATATTGAAATGTTCACCATGCCAGGCATTCTCACAGCTTTATGTTTTTGCATCTGCTAATCTACCCTCTTGGAATGTCCTTTTCCTAGTAATCTCTTCTTCACATTTTAAAATCTAGATCAAATATCACCTATCTATAGAACCCAATTCCTATGTTCTTCCACTGGACTTTTAATTGCAATTATTTGTTTGATGTCTATTTTCTCCACCATATAATGAGTTTCAAGCAGCAACTATCATGGTCATCTCCATCACCAGCTTCTGACTCAAGGCCTGACACATAGCAAGTGCCAAATAAAAGCTAACTGAGTAATAATAAGTTATTTGAAAGGAAGTTAGGATGGCATCACAGAAGATAAAATTCTCTCTTCCCAAAATTCATTTTGATCACAATGCACAAAACAAAATCCGAGGCTGGCTAACTCATACTGACTCAGTAAAAATTTGCTTATATTTTTAGAAATATCACTAGAAGTATATTCTTATTTAAACTTAAAACATATTAGTTCAAGCACTCTGTACTCCAGTCCCATAACCAAAACTCACAACTATAAGTTCATATTACTTAAAGACAAACTTACAGGAAGATATTTTAATGGGAGCTACACATTTCTTAAAGCATAATAGAGCCAAAAAATTCCCATAGGAAAACATTTCCCAATTGCCATGTAAGCAGAAGAATAAAATTATTTTGTAACAAATTTACACTGGCTGTAGCTGAATCAATAGCGAAGATTAAAATGAATTACTTGAAAAAAGCAGATATAAAACTATTACCAATTATGTTAAGAACTTAAAATGAGCAATATACTTAATATTAAACATTTAATGTATATTTAAATATTAGCATGAATACCTTAAATCTTTAACTCAATTTAAAATTCCTCTAGAGTGAAATCCCAATAATCATTAGAACATAGTAGTTTTCATTTGTAATTACTACATTTTACAGGGTCTGGGGTGGTACCTGAGAATTTGCATTTCTAACAAGGTTGTGGGTGATGCTGCTGCTGCTGGCCCAGGTTACACGCTTTGAGAATGACAGATCTAGATAATCAAATCTCTTTTTTCATCTTAGCATTGACTTATTCTTTAAAAGAAAAAGGGTAACATATGCCAATGTCAGTATACTTTTCCTATGTAGTTAAAAGCACGTCTAAAACTGCTTATCTAGCCATTTAAAAAAATAAGGAACTCATATTTCTAGCTACCTGTTTTCTATTTATTAGAAACTTTCTTGTCAATCAATAATTGACAAACCAAGGCTTGTCCATAAGGCTGTCCGAAGGATATGGCTGTGGCAGGAAGTATTCCAACAAAGTCTTAATTTCCCTTAAAGACTGTGATGCACAACTTTTCAGCACTCTGTGGAAAGGCTTCTTGCATGCACACCTGTTTGGTGGTCTCCACAAATCTTTCTGAAGTTCTTTTGAGAACTTTGTCCCATATAGCCAATGGCTTGCAAAGCACTTGGCCGTTTACTTTTCATCTTACTAGAAATTATTTATCCTTCAGTCTGTAAATGGCTATTTGTAGGATTAGACAAATTTTGAATGCTCTGATAAGAGGATTGTTGCATCCAAATTTATGCATAATCCGTAAAAAGCACATGTGACCTACAACCTCAGCTGGGCTGACATGTGAAAAAGATTCACTAAGCATATGCAAGCAGTGCGGATTATTAACCAGTTAACATCAGCAAATTTGTTTTTGAAACATAAGTTTGCACATACAAGCATCTCCCAGTGAGAAAGAATATTGGTTACAAAAATCCAATAAAAACATACCTTGAGTAGATTTCTCTACTTCTTTCCTCTTTCTATTCTGGCTATTGTAATTCATCCTCAGTTCTTGGTTATACTCATGCAGAGTTTCTCTGGAGTTGTATGACTGTCTTGGTTTTCTTCCATCTTCACTCTCATCAGAAGAACTGGTATAAGCTAGATCCATTTCATGCTTGACTTTAGACAGAGGCTGGTAGGGTTTGCAGTCTGTTTGCTCCATCTCTGATTAAGCAAGCTCAGTTTCATAAAAAAAAGGAAGAGGAACTCCTTTAATGTGAGCAGCCCTGAAAGACAGAGGGAAAAACACAAGCTGTCTTAGATTTGTCCTTTTGTGAGGAAATGCATCTGGCAGATTCACAATTGGTCCTGATCATACTATCAAAGGAGAAGAGCAAAAGACAAACTAGATGACATGAAGCTAGCCGGAGGCAATAATAACACTGAGTTATATGCATATATTGTCAAGCATTTAGGAATAAGCTGGAGGTTGCAGTAACAGAAAATACTCAAAGGTAAAAGAGAGACCGACTTCAAAAATATTTGTATTGGAATGCAAATAAAAGACAACATTGTTGTATGGTGTGTACATGTTTTTAAAGTCAGTAGTTTGATTAAAATACATTGAGATTTGAAAGTGGCCAGGAATACAAATATTAACCCTGCACATCCCATATTTGAAATGAAACCCAGGAGGATATCTACCTTCTAAAAAAAAACAAATCCTTCTTGCCTCTGGTTTAATATTGCACTTAAGACAGAGGCTCTGAGGAAGGGAAGGATTCTGAGTGAGAGGAGCTCGTGAAATAGGGTCCTTGAGGGGCACTGAGCTCTTTGTGCTCATATTGTGGCTTTTGAGCCTCAGGCTTACAGAGCATTTTTAATGAGTTAGGTGGTGGTAAATTCTTGTTCTTCATAGCAGCAAGAGGATGAAAACAATGCTTCTGGTGAGTATACTGGTATAGCAACAGCAGGATCTAAATTGGGTTTAGAAATAAAAATTTTAAACTTCATGATAAATCACTGAAAGAACCCCGTTCCCCACAGAATACTTGGCTAAGAGCCACCGAGGCTCTGAGGACAAGTCGAGGCATTATTGCCTTATTCACACCTAAGAGGGTCAAGAAGATCAAATGTCATCTGAGATGTCAAAGTCATCTGAAAAGTTTAAAGCTCTGGGGAAAAAATGTGCTACTTTTCATTCTTTACATTATTTGATCATAGTATTCATCCACTGCTGCAATTTTGCAACTTGGTCCTTTCATACAATGTTAAAACAACAACAAAAAGAAAACAACAACACCACCCTAGTTTGAAAACAAATAACTTCATTATATTAGTTTGCAGTGAAATGGACTCCTTTCTTCTTCTTCAGATTTTTACCAGATGTATTTTTCAAAGAAATCTATGGACATCTAGGTGGTGACACCTCTATTATGGAGAGTACCTCACTTTTTGAAATTCCTATTGCATGTATAGTAAACACATACAGGCAAAAACACTCAATAAAGCTCATGGATTTACTGTTATGCATTCAGTGGTATAATGCTTTGTGGTAGGAATGAAGTTTCACAAGTCAAAGTCTTATTACCCTAACGTAATATTAAAGTCCTTGAAGGCAGAATTTGAGACTCATACTTCTTTATGCCCCCGTCCCCTGTAGCACTTAGCACTAATCTAGGCACATACACAGCAGAAACTAACTCCTGAAACTACAGATTCTATAAAGGTCTAAAGAGAAACCTACTTTGGTTTGAAATAATATCAAAGATGAGCATAATTAGAGGAAAAACAGATAACGTACTATAAATGAATATATACTGATGATTCAACTGCAATCTAATCTCATGCTAACTCATGGCTCCATATTTGTCTAAACCAGCCGTGGGCAAACTGCGGCCCGCAGGCCGGATGCGGCCCGTTTGAAATGAATAAAACTGAAAAAAAAAGAGACCGTACCCTTTTATGTAATGATGTTTACTTTGAATTTATATTAGTTCACACAAACACTCCATCCATGCTTTTGTTCCGGCCCTCCGGTCCAGTTTAAGAACCCATTGTGGCCCTCGAGTCAAAAAGTTTGCCCACCCCTGGTCTAAACACTAATAACTCCCCAATTTATAGCCCCAGCAGAGATCTCACCCATGAGCCACAGACTTGGATATCCATCTCAATACCTCCACTTGGATATTTAAAAGGCATCTCAAACTTAGTATATTCAAAACTGAGTTCCTGATTCCCACCAACCCCCACACATACTCCTCACACAGTCTTCTCCATCTTGGTAAATGGCAACTCCATTCTTCTGTTTGTTCAGGCCACAGAATGTGAAGTAATCCTGGATTCCTCTCTTTCACATCCCACATGCAATCCATTAGTAAAGCCTATTGGAGCTACCTGTGAAATATATCCAGAATCCAATGATACCTGTCCACTGCTCTACTACGACATTGGTTCAAGTCATCATCCCTTACCTGGATTAATGTAATAGCCTCCCAATTGATCTACTGCTTATGCCATTAGTACCTTCTAGCACATTCCCCCACACTACAGACAGAATGAAGCTTTAAAAATCGAAGTCATGTTGTCCTGTTTCCTTCAAAATAAAAGCCAAAATGACCATCTCAACCTAACCTAACCTGACCTAACCTTTCCAAACGCATCCCCTGGTAATTTCCCTTTCTTATTCACTCTAGATGACTAACATTCTTGCTGTTTCTGAAAATAATAGGCATGTTTCCATCTCAGGGCCTTTACAACTTCCCATTGTAAACAAGCAAAAAATGTCATTTCTCATGCTCCTTCCTGTCTTTCATAGCACTTATCACCAGATGACACTATATATTTTGGTAATTTGTTTATTGTCTGCTCCATGGTGGTAGGTACTTTTGTCTGTTACATTCACTGCTACAGCCTCAGAATAAGCACAGTGTTTGGCATATAGTAGACACTTGACTAGTACTTATTGAATGAGTTGAATAAAAATTGCCAAGCCCTCACAATAGGGGCTAGAGAGAATATAAAAATGAATAGGCCATATTCTCTGCCCAAGAAGCTGACAACTTATGCAAGTGATAAACAATTCTACTACAAAGCAGACTGCAATGATTCTTACAAAGAAAGACAAAGTAGTGATTGAGCACCAAAGATGAAGATATTGGGAAAGGACTGTACTTGATTTGCTTATTTGTTCATCACTAATGCCATCGCCACAACCACTCAAATTCCATTCAGCATCTAACTTATAAGACCAGTTTTAATTGTTTTATTTTTAGGTTCCCATTGCATGTTGCTCATAAGGTACACATTTATGTGGGGGTCTAGACCAAGTGCCCCTAAAATGTGCCACCCTGGCATGCACATTATTTCAAACTAAAATCAACTAAAGTCCAACAAGCTCAGAAACAGTTTTTTAGTTCCCTTTTTTCTTAGGAGATTCAGATAGAAAATCCTACTTTAGGAAGAGAGCCTTGACTTACACTCCAAGTCTGTTACACTCCACACCTTGTGTCCCATTGTTTCTGGGTTTCCTAGAGAAATGTTTCCCTGCCATGTGTTCCACTTCTCCCCAAACACCTGTAAATCACCCACTCTCACTTCTGAAATCCAGTTTCCCATCACCCATTTTATACTTTGTCCAAAAATGTCTTATATACTTAATATTGCCTCGCTGTCTTTTGGGATTTTCATGCTTATGTGAATTCCCTGTGTGCACTTATTAAAATGTTGATTGTCTCTTGTTAATCTTCTGTAAGTGGTTTCAATTATTCAACCAGATGGAAGAACTAAAGGGGTAAGGGGAACCTTTTCTTGATTATAGGCATTGACTTTGCTACAAGCAGTTCAAAGTGAGAAATGTACCAATAGCAGACTTCCAGAGATGCATTTTTGCAGCTGAGGATTGTACTTTCACCCTTTAATCAATAAAATTCATCTAAGTTCATTTCAGCTAACACATACATAGAGTTCTTTGTTCATTAAAAAAATGAAAGTTTACCAAGTAGGAATGGAGAGCTATTTTCCACATAAGGACATTGATAATACAAAACTGTCGATCAAGGGTCTTATATTTTAAAATGACTTAAAATGCTTTCTGTTATAATATAGAGATAAATAGATATCATTTTATTTTCTAAAACATACTTCCCATCTCTCACCTGCTTTTTCAATCAAACCTTTGGTTCACTCTGACTGGGATTAATATGGCAGAGGTATAGCCAAAATAACACTTACGCTTAAGCCTCAGTTGGTTATGAATTTATATTTCTTTAAACTGTATTCAAAAATAACAAGTTAAATTTAAAAATGAAAAACATGTCAATTCTAATGACTAATGTTGACTTTTGGCATCTATAATTTATCATGTTCGAATGACCCTTATTTTTTAAGTATGGAAATCTAGAAATTTTGTTTTCCTTCAGTGTGTTTATTTGGGGGGGAGAGAGAGAGAGAGAGAGAGAGAGAGAGAGAGAGACAGATTGATTCCTATAGCCATTTCAAACCTTTTTAAAAAATATATTTTATTGATTTTTTACAGAAAGGAAGGGAGAGGGATAGAGAGAAACATCAATGAGAGAGACATCAATCAGCTGCCTCCTGCACACTCCCTACTGGGCATGACGGGAATTGAACCTGGGACCCTTCAGTCCGCAGGCTTACGCTCTATCCACTGAGCCAAACCAGTTAGGGCCAAACCATTTTTGAAGATTTAAATACAAGTAATCGCAGCTATACATGAGCCAGGAAATGTAAGACCTATTCAAGGTTACTGAGTGTCCTTGGAAGCAATCTTCCTTTAGACCACAACATTGGTATAAACCAAGAAAAAATAATCCTTCTTTATTCCCAGACCCTCAACCACAACTTCTTGTCTTAAATTTGTGTCAGCAGACCTAAAAGGCAGAGGCCACCTCCCAGATCTCTTTAAGCACGTAATATGAAGGCACACCCAACTCTGCAGTCCTGTGAAAGTATGGAACTGTAATTATTTACCAAAATTTTCAGAGGCACAGCTTGAATTCACTCACACATAGTTCACTTTTGGAAAATCAGAAAGTGGGAACACAGTAAGAAAAATCTAACAAAGTTTAAGTTCAAATCTAATTCTGAAAAGATGCTGTTCCAAATATTCTCAGGTCAAATATAGGCTCATATTGCTTAATTGTCTTCTTTTGCATCCAGTGCCCAAACTGGCATACTGGAGGTCCACTGACAAGCAAATGTTATTTAGTTATGGTAATGATATGGTCTACTCACAGAAAAACCTGTCCTACAGTGTATTCACATCAAAACAATTTTTTATTTCTCTATACTTTGATAATGATAAACTTTTAAAAAATGTTTTTAGTTTTTATTTTTTCAATTACAGTTTATATTCAATATTACTTTATACTAGAGGCCTGGTGCACAAAAATGCATGCACTGTGGGGGGAGGGAGGTCCCTCAGGCCAGCCTGCCAGCTCTCACAGTCTGGGAGCCCCCATGGGATGTCCTACTGATGGCTTAGGCCCTCCACAGTCTGGCCTCCCTCTACGGGAAGTGACCAGGCCTATCAGGAGAAGGCACTGCCCCATCACCCTGCTGCTGCTGCCACTGCCAGGGCCCTTGGCCCTCATGGCCACCACTGTGGCTGCAGGCCTTTGGCCCTCCCTTCTTAGCACTGGCCCCACCCCCATGGCAATCTGGAGCCAGGTCGACTGGGGGTGGGGCTGTGGGAGGTTGAAGCACAGCAGGTCAAACTCCATCCATCCTCTGCGGGGGTGTGGTGCTGGGACTGGGCCCATGCCACTGCCTCTGTGGCTGCCTCTGCAGAAGGGGCAGCACTGGGACGGGGACCACGTAGCCCCCTCTCCCATTGCCTCTGCAGAAGGGGCCATGGCACTGGACTGGCCCATGCCACCTCTCCCATGCTACCAGCCCTCAGCCCTCACAGCCACAGTGGCTTTGTCCAGAAGTACGTCCTTCCATCTGGAAGACATCTGGTCTAATTAGCATATTACCCTTTTATTAGTATAGATTAGTTTCAAGTGTATAGCATGCTGGTTATACAATTACATATTTTACAAAGTGTTCCTCCCAATATTTCTAGTACCCACTTGACACCATACATAGTTATTACAATATTATTGACTATATTCTATGCTTTACACCCCCATGACTATTTTGTAACTACTAATCTCTACTTATTCTTCCTTTCAACTTTTTCACCCAGTCCTCCAAACCTCCTACCCTCTGGGAACCATTAGTCTATTCTCTGTATCTATGAGTCTGTTTCTGTTTCATGTCTTTGTTTATAGTGTTATTTAGATTCCATATATAAGTGAAATCATATGGTATTTGTTTTTCTCCTACTGACTTATTTCACTTAGCATAATGCCCTCTAGATCCATCCATGCTGTTACAAATGGTGTAAGATTTTATTCCTTTTTCTGGCTGAGAATATTAGCAATGGCCCTCTCTTGATGGCCTTAGTTACATCAGGTTCCATCTCTCAGGGCCTCTAATTTCTATAAATGTAATAAGGAGATTATATTATCTCAAAGAAATTTTCCAGCTTTAAAATCCTACAATTGTACATGAAATTGAAGTAAGCATAGGTTGACAAAACCAAAACAAAACACAGTGGGTATATTCAAGGCCAAGTTTACATTATTTATCATTCCCCCTCCCCACCTGTCCTTTCACCTCCTTTCTACTTCCTCTTCCCATTCTTGTTACACACATTCCAATCTATTATAGGATAGCTTCATTAAAATGTTACTTTTGAGTCCATCCACAGGTCTGTGTATATATTGCATTGAAGCATTAGGAATAAACTCTGTTCCTCTTCCTCTATCCTTTTATTTTTTCCATTTCTTATTCTTAATCATATATAACTAGAGGCCCAGTGCACTAAAATCATGCATGGGAGGGAGGGTCCCTCAGCCCCGCCTGCACCCTCTCACAATAGGGACCCCTCGGGCCTAAACCAGCAGTCGGACATCCCTTTAGCAATCCAGGACCCCTGGCTCCTAACTGCTCACCTGCCTGCCTGCCTGATTGCCCCTGACCCCTCACCTGCCTGCCTCATTATCCCTAACTACTCAGCCTGCCTGCCTGATTGCCCCTAACCACTCACCTGCCTGCCTCATTGCTCCTAACCACTCTGCCTTGGCTCCTGCCACTGCAGCTTTATCTGCAAGGACATCTGGAATGACGTCTGAAAGGTCATTCGGCTGTCTGATCTAATTAGCATATTACACTTTTATTATAATAGATGCTCCTGCAAATGAAAAATATTCCTGGTTCACCCTCAGCACAGATAGGCCTGTCCTACTGATAGCAGCTATTTATTAGTTGGGGTCTTCACCAAAAAGGATCACTCCACTACAGGAAAAAAAATTAAAGGGTCATAGGACATTGCCCAAGGAGAGCAGACATTCATAGCACAACAGACAAAGGAAAGGACGCCACCAAGTACCAGGAGAATACCTACCAAAGGGGATAGAACTCTTTGCAAATATTAAAGTAGCTTTTCCTCAACAGGACCTTCGACATGAATTCAGATTGACTGATTGAGAAAACCCTGGATTTAGGAAGACCTTAAAAGTAGAGCTCTTAGCTGATTCTTCTCTCATCCTTCTTTGTTTTACTTAAGGAATCACTTAAGTATTAAGTAATTAAGTTTAGGGAATTTTTAGAATTGGGGGCCACGAGAAGAAACTATAAAATTAACATAATCACTTGAATCTTTACAAAATAATGTAAGAAATATCCACCATAACCCTACCAGCCTGTAAGGGTGACTGCTGTCACTCTGGTCCATTTCCTTCTAGTTATAATAAACACATACATTTTTGTCATGTGGCTTCCTTCATTCTAGATGTTTTCTGCATGTTTCTACACTATTTCTATAACCGTGATTTTTAAGAGCAGTGCAGAGTGGATGTGCTATAATTTACATTCCCATTTCCTATTACTGGGTATTTTCATTCTTCCCTTCCCATTGAAAGTCTTAAACTAAATTAATATTGAAACAGGAATTTTCACATACATGAATATTTTCCTACATGTATATGCTAGAGCTATTTCCTTTCCTGTGCACTATGTATTTATGGCCCTTATCGCTTCTCGGCCTTTTGGCTAAGATCAAGTGTTGTATTTATGGCCCTTGTGCATTTAACCACTGAGGATCTTAGTAAGTTTTTAAAAGTAAAATATACTGAAAGTATCTATCATAGCTTATATTTGAACTTTTTATTTTGGCCCTTTTTAGGTGAAAGAACATTTTACTAAGAGGAAAGTATGGTCACTGTCCAGACATAAATCAGTTGCTTTAAAAACATATGACAAACTTGGTATAATTGAGAATTTTTCTGAAAATAATTTGTTAATTTCTAATTACTCAACAGCTGTTTGGTGGACTTTATTTAAGTTATTCACCAAATAAATTTTAGTTTGAATTCTAATGTTTAAAACAATCAATTGTTGTTTGATGAGAGCCTAGACAGTTACATAAAGCCTAAGGCACTAGAGTTTGACTTTGTCATGGAAATTGCCAGTTACTTTGATCTCATCAATACAACCATAACATTTTGGTAAATCAAAAGAGAAATATAGCATCATGTTTTAGGAGAGAGGTTGAGAATTTTATGTACTGCATATGGAACTGCTTATCTAGAAAATGATGGCTTTCTGAGTAGACTACTTTTGTGGTATAAGGATATTCTATTATATGGAAGAGATAACACTCAAGAGTTGAAATTCTGCTTACCACTTTGGTTCACATGGATTTGTTTACACTAATAGTTCTAGTAGCATTTTAAAAATCTTACAATGGGAGAATGAAAGGTCCCTCCAGGAAAAATAAGTTTCAAAACTGGTATGACTCATTTCTGAGAACAGCTGGAGAGGATGTCCTCCTGGTGCCTAGGCAGGCTCTTTAGGCCATTTTGAATGAGAAACATAGAAGTCACTTAATTCCACAACTAAAGGGTGATGATTAATTAATCTCACACCTCTTTTTGTAGATGCTCTGCTGTTTTTCTGACTGCTTGTGTCCTTTTTCCTTATTATTTTTGGATAAAAACTACATTTTATTGATTTTTTAAATATATTTTATTGATTTTTTACAGAGAGGAAGGGAGAGGGACAGAGAGTTAGAAACATCAATGAGAGAGAAAGACACATCGATCAGCTGCCTCCTGCACACCCCCCACTGGGGATGTGCCCGCAACCAAGGTACATGCCCTTGACCGGAATCAAATCTGGGACTCTTGAGTCTGCAGGCTGACGCTCTATCCACTGACTCAAACTGGTTAGGGCCAAACATTTTTTACAAATACTGATGCTGGGGCACATGAGGCAAATTGAGAGAGATAAAAAGAAGTGAATAGAAAAGTTGGTGTTGTCACTAGACTCCACAAAGAAACGCTAACCTGGAAGATGTTTTTTAAAGAAAAATCAACAGACAGAACTCTAGACGAATTACTCTGGAATTTTACTCTCATCTAGTGTTCTCCAGTGCTGATTAGTGATCTGGACTCCAAAGCACCTCCTTCAACACACACACATGTTTGGACTAAGTTCTTGGGGACTGGAACTATATATGTCATAATTTTATTTTGTTTTGTTGATAATGACCACTCTAACAGGTGTAAGGTGCTATCTCATGATATATATAGATTCGTGCAATAGGCCTTCCTTCCCCTGGCTGCTGGCACCAGTTTTCCTCCGGCACCCGGGACCCAGGCCTTTGGTCCGGCCACAGCAGAGAAGCCAAGCCTCTTCAGTCTTCAGTCTTCACTCCGGCCAGAGCCTTCAATCTTTGCTCTGTGCCTATGTATACA
>NW_006283567.1:205133-228952 GCF_000327345.1 Myotis davidii
CATTGGTTGACTCCTGGTCAAGGGCACATGCCCGGGTTATGGGCTCAACCCTTAGTGTGAGCATGCAGGAGTGGCCAATCAATCAATGATTCCCATCATTGATGTTTCTATCACTCTCTCCCTCTCCCTTCCTTTCTGAATATATACATATATATATATATATATAATTTTAAAGACTTACTGAGCATTTCATAATATCCAATAGACAAATGGCAACAGCTTAGTGCATGCCAAAATCAGGGTCCAGAATCTGTGATTTATATTTTAAAATTTATTGAGACAGGTTTTTTTTTTAATTGTGTAAGTACCTATAACATCTCTATCCCTTAGTAATTTGAAAATAATAATACATCCCTAAGTTGCAGTGACAGTTACCTCTATCGCACCATCTCTTTTGGAACTGAAACAACTTCCTAAAGTAATTTCAAATTATCTTTCTCTTATAACTTCTCAATATCCTTTGTGGTAGATTATGTAAATGAGCTAAACTGTTCATATGGGGGACAATTTTCAAGAAAATTGAAGGTAGCTCAATGTATAAATAGCTTTTTTACTCTTTTGAGAAGAACAATAGCTGCTTATTTCCCCAAGTAAACAATCATATTCAATTCATTTTTCTTACAATGAATCCACTCGGGTTTTGTACATTCCATAGTAATTTTAGCATTAACATACTTATCCAAAATGTAGCATCAAATTTAATATGCTATCTTGAAAAGTTACAAGCTTTAAATATGGTATTGAACAGACAAAGATATCACTTTCTTCTAGTTTGCAAATAACAAGCATTAGCATAGCTCTCTATTGCCATCCATCTTCTCCATTAGTTTAGTCAAATCTGCACTTTACCTATAACCCTCTCAAGTTTCATGCATAACAGCTGGGCGCAGAAATATTTTTACTGCTTACTACTTGAACTTCATTTTCAATTACCTTAAATATGAGACAGAAAAGTAGCTAACCAAATTAACTTAACTTATGATACAAAGAAGTAGTAGACCCTTAGGTGACTTAATTGTAGAGGTGGAAACAGGTTAATAATTGATTGCAGAGGTTTGCACCAAGTATTTTGCTTTTCTGGATAAAACCTAACTAGACAAAAGACAGCAGGTTATATTACAAAGAGCCCTATGAGAGAATCCTAAAATGTAAGTTCTAGACCAAGCTTTATGACAAAGTAGTGTGCCACCATTCTCTTATCTATAAAGTGGGGGGAGGGGGTGGGATCTAATATCATTAATCCTATGAACCTCACAGGACTTCTATGGCTAGCACATGAAAATAATATGATTGAATGTTTTAAACATACAAGTACCATAGGAAAGCCCCCAGTATAAGTTCAGTTGTCAGCTTGCTTAAGTAAAAGGGCTAGAAAGAAGATTCAGGCACTCTTTAAGAAAGTTACATCCATAATTGCATTTAATCCTTGAAAATTTCATAGTGAGGTATTTTCCTCATTTTATAAATAAACACACACACACACACACACACACACACACAAACACAGGCATAGAAAGGTTAGGTAATTTCACCAAGATCACACAGCTGATAGAGCTAGAATTCAAATAAAAAAGGTCCAGCTTCAGAGCCTACTAGTATATGCTTAATCTCTTTGCTATACAAGGGTCACAGATTCTCTGATAAAAGATTCAAAGGAAGCAGATAGAACTAGAGTGGAAAACTCAGGCAAGACTTTAGGTTGCAGCTTAGAAGGAGATCAAGTGGCCTCTAGATCTTACACAGCATCTAAAAGGTTTTTTGCCTTGCTTATGTAACAAAATAAGCTTCCTGGGCAAGGATGGCATAAAGATGCCCAGAAAAGAGGGAATTAAGACCTGAGTGGAAGGGTCCCAAGATGCCATGAGTAAAACCAATGAAACTATAAAGACATGACTGCTCTGCAAGGTTACCAAGTGTGGGTCTGCAACACCATTTCCCTTGTCTACCACAATTTGCATTTACTGGACACCGCAGATTTGAATTGACTTGGTGCTGCTGGGTCAATGTGTGATCAGTCTGATACAGATCTCTTCACCATTCCAGGCCACAAGCAGGAAATTTACTAGACTTCTTCAGCTTCCTACCAACAAACACACAGTAAAAACACAGCACAGATTGCACTGTAATTTTCACCTTTGTGATTCCCTCTTCTAATATCTTAAGTTTCCACATTCACCTACAGGGAGTAATACAACGTAATTACAACTGGGTTGCCGCCATAGAGAATAATGTTGGCATAATGTAGTAGGAAGGTCACTGAACTTGGAGTCAGTAAGTCTGAGATTGGATCCATCTTGTGCCACTTACTGTATGACATTGAATAAATCAGCTAACCTCACTTCCTTTGCATAATAAAGGCCAAATGGCCTTCTCTCTCAGAGTGCTGGAAGAAAGATTCCCACTGAAATAATATATATGAAAATACCATGTATTTACATGGTAAAGTATTTTATAGTTACTATTGTAAATGAATTTTGCAATTATAAATGTATCAATTCTAGGTTATCTATTGTTTTGAAAAATGTTACTCAGGGAGTCAATGTTACTGATATTTTTGTTTTATTCTTGTTGTTGGTGTATTTACTATTTCTTTATTAAACAGCTTTATTGAAGTATAATTTACAAAATATATAATTCAAAAATTTTAAATGTAAAATTCAAAGATATGGGGTACATTTATAGAGTTATGAAACCATGACCACCATCCAGTTTTAAAAAATATTCTTTCACCCTAAAAATAATTTCCACATACATTAAGCAGTCACTCGCAATTTAACCTCCCTCCAGGCCGTGGCAACTACTAATATACTTTCTGTCTCTATGGATTTGCCTATTCTGAACATTTTCTGCAAGTGGAATCATACAATATGTGGTCTTCTGCATCTGGGTTCTTTCATAACACTTTCATAATGCCCTTGTTCATCCATGTTGTGGCATGTATCAGTATTTCACATCCTCTTTACTTCTGAATATAATCCTTTTTTATATGTTGTTGTGTTAAATTTGCAAATATTTTTGCTAAGGATGTTCTGCCTTTTCTTTTTCACCTCTCCTTCTGGTCATATTATTATGCATATATTGATATTTTTTATGCTGCCTCACATGTACCTGAGGCTCTGTTCATTCTTCTTTGTTTTTTTCTGTCTGTTCTTCACAATGAACAATTTCTATAGATCAACATTCAAGTTACCAAACCCTTTCTCCCAGCCTGAATCTGCTATTGAGTTCCTTTAGTGAACATTTCAATTATTGTGCTTTCCAATCATAGAATTTCCATTTTGTTCTTTCTATAATTTCTACTTCCCTCTTAAAAACCACTACTTTGTTCATTTTTGTTATACTTTCCATTAAGTCTTCATTCATGGTTTCCCTTCCTTCTTTGAACACAATAATAGCTGCTTTGAAGACCTGTTGGTTAATTGCTACATAGGAGACAGAGACAGTTTAAATTGACTTTTTTTAATTTTTATTTATTTTTTTATTTTTATTTTTTTTTACTGAGTGTATGTCATGCTCTCCTTTTTTTGTATAATTCGTTTTTTTGTTGAAAATTGGACATTTTGGATTATATATCAGGATTTTTGTTATATTCTTTTATTTTAAGCCTGGCTTCCTAAGAGTGAACTCTGTCTTTGTAGTTTTGTGGTCAATGATTGTACAGAGGTTGTGCTAAAACATCTCAAGCCTGTAAGGGTTTTATCTCCTGCCAATAGAACTGTGTGTGGGAAAGGGAGCACATTCAAAGTTCATATCATTTTTAAGCTTGCCACAACTTTTCTTTTCCATTGAGCTTTTATATATCTCCTCTGTGCACTGCCACAGAGTTGACAGTGTGTGGCTGGCTTGAGCCCTCTCAAGTCTCCACTGTCTGCTGCATATGTGCACAGTCTCAGATAGGAATATGTTTTCACAACCTCAGGTTTGCAGAAATGTTGCCCCTTCCCACTGGCCCAACTTCACCAAGGTGGTCACTTCTACCAACAGTGTCGCTGCACAAGGGCATCATGCACCTCGCCACATCAAGTGAACCATCTACCATGATAGTGCAGCTACAACTCTTAATCCTGCCCCACCATGAGAATTGATCAATCTGAGGGAGTGGGGTATGAGCAACTCCAGGCAAAAATACGATTCCCACTTTTATTACCGAAGGAAAATAGTTTATTCAAGTATAACTGATGGTTGGATTTTTGTAGAACTTTAGTTGATTTCCAGGGTGCTTAAAGGTTGTTTTTGTCAACTTGTCAAGTTTTATAATT
Source organism: Myotis davidii (assembly GCF_000327345.1). Classification (NCBI taxonomy): domain Eukaryota; kingdom Metazoa; phylum Chordata; class Mammalia; order Chiroptera; family Vespertilionidae; genus Myotis; species Myotis davidii. Next base: position 209,393 of record NW_006283567.1, read on the forward strand.
CATAGATGATTTTTAAGAAATGGATACTCAGCAGGACACAGCCAGAAATCCTGCCTAAATCACTGATCTTTTAATGGCAAAAATTTATAGAAAGGTTATATATTAGGATTTGCGGGGTTTTGCTTAATATTTCAAAGACTTAATATCAGAAAAGCAATGTAAAAAGTCTTGTTAATAATTTTATATGGATTATATATTAACAGGATAACATTTTGGTATATTAGGTTAAGTAAAATATATCATTAAAATTAATTTCACCTGTTTATTTTTTTCTTTTCTTTTGGCTTCCAGAACTTAAAAAATACCTATGTGTCCTGCATTGTATTTTTATTAAGCAACAACATCTAACTCTAAAATCCAGTTTATAGGAAGTACTAGAATAGAGAAATGAGTCAAATAATGCAATAGGGATGCAAACTATATAGGAAAAAAATATTTAGATTCAACAAATACATTGCAAAAAAATGGAAAGGGAAATATAAAGACTAAAAGAGATGTAATGAGTATATCTACAAATTATAATATGTATACGTTTCTAGGATTCTCATTCAGACAAAAAAAACTACACATACATTATATGATAGTCTGGGAAATTTGGAAGGGTAGAGCATATTTGTTGATATTAAAATGCATTGTGTATTTTTAAGGTGAAATGGTATTATAGTTAGGCTAAAGAGAATCTTCATATCTTATAATCATATACTGAAGTTTTATGAATAAAATTATATGATATCTTGAACTTCTTTCAAAACATCTTGGGAGGTAAGAGAGGGAGTTGGGTGGGGAGGTAGACGAAGTAAAATTTCCCATGCATTGAAAATTGTTGAAGTTATATGATGGGTGAGTGTTGGGGTTCATTCAATCATGCTCTCTACTTTTATATGTTTAAAATTTTAGATAATAAAAAGTTAAAACATTTTTTAAGAATTGTTGATAATTTGATATATTAGGTTAAGTTCCTGTTCCAGTGTAGGGCACACAGGATACAATATTAAATAAAAGTAAGATACAAAACTGAATTAATAATGAAAAATTGTTAAAATTAGTTTCATGGGAACCAAGGGTGATTACAAAGAACTTCAACTTTCTATTAAATTCTTCTTAATTAGGTTTTATTAATTTTTAATCAGAAAAACAGTATGCCTCATTCGTAAAAGTTTATTACCAATTATTTGAACAAAAATTTAAACACTGAAAGGAAATACATCAAAATACAGGTTGGAGTAAAAGTGGGTTTACAGTTGTTTGTATGGAAAATAACACAATAATTAGTAAATAATAATACAAGAATTGTTTCACATACTCACAACTGTAAACCCACTTTTGCCCCTACCCTGTTGTGGGGTGTTGTGTGATCATGAAGTATACTAGGGGCTCAGTGCACAAATTCGTGCACCTTGAAAGGAACTGTGGGCCATGAGGCTATGACAGGCACAGTGGCGGGTCTCGGCCCATCCTCTGCACCCCTGCTAGGCCCCTCCTGCTGTGGCCCCCAGTCCCCTCTCTGCCAGCAACCCCACTCCCACCATCGCCGCTCCCACATGCTGGTGGCGCCAGCCCTGCTTGCACCTGCTGACGGCGCAGAGCAATTGGGGCTGATGCCAGCAGCGGGTGCAAGTGGGGCCAGTACCATCAGCAAGTGTGAGTGACGGCTGCTGCCTTGATTGCCCCTCAGGAGCAGCGGGAGGTAGAGAAGCCCTCAGAGTGATCAGGGCCCACAGCCACCACTCGCACCCACTGATGACACAGAGTGATCAGGACCAGCGCCGGGCACTGGCAGTGGGTGCGAGCGGTGGCTCTGACACCGGCTGCAGGTGCTAGCTGGGCTGGTGCTGGCAACGGGTGCAAGTGGGGCCAGCGCTGACAGCAGGTGTGAGCACCAGGTGGGACTGTGGCATGTGGGAGCAAAGAATTTTCAGTAACCACCAAAGTCTCACCCTGATGACAGCAACTGGTGCCCCATCTTGGTTTGGCACCACCATCCCCCTGCGGCCAACACCCACCATGTTCCACACACGCCCCCTGGTGGTCAGTGTATGTCATAGCAACTGTTTGTTCGGTTGTTTCAGTTGTTCCGCTGTTTGGTCTATTTGCATATTATCCGTTTATTACATAGGATTTTTATTTGTGTGTATTTTGTATGCATCATTTTTATTTCCTTTGTATTTTCCTCATTTCCTACTTTGAGGATATACTATTTTTCATCAGAAAAATCGGAATTACACCTTTTGTGTAGAAAACTTCAATTCAGGACTTTGCTTTCTGCTCTGTTCATACAGACGTGTGACTATTCAGCCATGTATTAGATGGTATATATTAATAGTTCGTATTTTGCAAAGCACTTGTGGACATTTTAAAATGTTTAAATTTTACATACAGTATTGAAGTTTATATGCCTACACCCCTCTGACATAGCACATTGGGAGGATATTATTACTCCTACTGTCAGACAGGAAAACAGAGCCTCAAATATTTGCAAAAATAGCAGGGCAGTAACAGACCTTGGACAAGAACCCAGGTTTCATTACTCCAAGTCTAGTGCTCTTTTCACTGTATCATGTTGCCTCACATAAAGAATATCAAACTCAGAATACAATTAATTTAGTAATACTTAAAATAACTTAGGCCCAATTGAACTGAAGTTATTTACATCAATTGACTGTACTATCCATTTTGCTTAACTGCAACCAAAAGACATGTGCAGGAAAGAGGCACTCAAATGAAATAACAGGGAGGAAGCAGTAGAATTCTGTGACATATGGCATGCTTGCTGATGAAATCAAAGGTATGTTTCATGCCAGCTTTTGGTCTGCAAAGTGTCGTTCATTTCACTAAGAGGCATACCACATGCCAGGAAATGCACAACCTCCTAGCCCTTTCTTTTGAAATCTAAACCCATGAGAGCATAGACTTGGCATGACTTGATGGAACATTAAATACAATATGCTTGACCCATTTTGGGGTATAAACTATCCAGATTATCCACTATGGAGAAGGACTCTAGGTTGTCATCTGGATTCCCTATCAGCTCAGAAAAACTGGGGATACTACTGAGTCTTAGGTTTATCTCTGGCAATGGAATAAGGATTTATAATTTCAGATAATGAAAATAATGCCCAGAAAAGTTAAATGAGGAAGTGGATGAAGAATACTAAGAGTGTAGGGCAGAGGTAGCTATTGCTTTTATACAGAATAATATTTTTGCCCTTTCTTTGCCATGGGTAATTTTTTTGCCCATTAGTTTGGTACAAAATATCTAATCATTGCAAGTAAGGCTACCTCATCTCCAGCAGGGAAGGGAGATACTGGGGAGAAGGGTACCATGGGCTATTTAAAGAAGGTATCTCTGTAAGATTTTTTTTTAATTTTTATTTTTACAATCGATTGTGGTGACATTGGTCAGCATGAACAAGGTTTCGGGTGTGAGTTTCTATGTTACATAATGTCTATATTGCACCCATATTCCCACCATTCAAGTCAAATCTTCTCCTGTCACCTTATATTAGGACCCCCTTCTCACCGCCCCCCTTCCCTCTGGCAACCACCACACTGCTATTTGTGTCCAGGAGTTTCAGTTTTATATCCCACATAAGCGTGAAATCATGTGGTTCTTAGCTTTTTCTATCTGACTTATTTCACTTAGCATAATGTTCTCAAGGTCCATCCATATTCTTGCAAATGGTACTATTTCATCCTTTCTTATGTAGATTTTTAAGAACAAGAAATTTTTGCTCTGCTACAAGACCCTTTGCTAACAGTTCAGTAGAAACTATCAGGGAAATTACCAATTTAGAAAGAAGACCATATGTTTAAGAAGAGGGATCCACTGTGTGAGACAGGGGTCTTTACAAAAGATCTAATCATTGATAGAAATATCACCATCGCTATGGTTGGCTTGTTCCTCCAGCTGGTATGGCGAATCTATTCATTTGAAACAGCTTGTTGCACATGCAGATGACTCCATCCTGGAAGTTGGTTTGTACAGGGGAAGAGTTTGTTCAGCGTACAGACACCTATTGGCTACAGGGAGGACTATGCATCCTTGACTACTTCTATTACAAAAGAATGAGAAGCAAAATATGGGACAGAGCATTTGAGTCAAGCTCTTCCATTCTCTTAACTTCCTATAAAATTGGAATGACAATATCTACTTACAACATTGATGTTAGAATTAACAAAATATTTGTTGGATCCTCTTTATAGCAAAAAGTGTAAGATATATAGCATTAAGTCATCAATAATTATTAAATGGTATAATTCTTTGGTTGATTATTAGATGGTGACACTAAAGGCAACTTCTTACTGTTTTCTTTTTGTTGCCCTCTTTTTCTTTTACAATGAACATATTCTAATATTATAATAAGGAAGAGAATCATCACATACCATCTACATATATAAAAGCCTAAGCGACTGAACGACCAAATGATCGGTCGACCGGTCACTATGATGTGCACTGACCACCAGTGGGCACACGCTCAATGCAGGAGCTGTTCCCTGGTGGTCAGTGCACTCCCACAGAGGGAGCACTGCTCAGCTGGCTTATGGGCACCAGATGCTGGGCTCACAGCTGCAAGCGCAGCTGTGGCAACACTACAGAGTGGTAGCGGAGGCAGGTGCAGCAGGACTGGGCTGAGCAGGAGCGGCACAGTGCCTGGCCCAGGCTCCGGCTCTTCCCTGGCTGCCTGCCACTTCAGGCACTACTACATCCCTTGGGGGATGTCAGACTGTCGGTTTTGACCTGATCCCCGCAGGCCAAGGAATCGGGCAGAAACCAGCAGTCCAACATACCCTGAGGGGTCCCGGATTGCAAGAGGGTGCAGGCCAGGCCAAGGGACCCTCTAGCTTTAAAATAATATGTAAAGTTCCTATTCTAATGAGGGACAATAGGAAGCACTAACTTCCTCAATGCTGACTGCATCTTTGTTGTCATTAACTCATTAGCATCTTACTGTTCCTTTTATTGGTGTGAAAATAGAGGCTTAAATAGGTTTAGTAATTTATTCAACTGCATATATCTCAGAAGCAAGTAAAATACCTAACATACTGCTTGAAATACACACATATACAGATACAGCTCATTTCATGAGTCATGAATAAGTAGATTAGGTTGAGAAAGTCACCAGCCCAAACTTGAGCAATAATACACCAGTGTCTCACTGAATCAGACTGCTAGAAATGGAGCAAAATTTTGACAAGAGGATGGTGCATACAAGAAATGATGAGAAAATTTGACATAGAGGCATGAAATAACACCAAGAAAAGAAAAGGAGTTCACGTAATAAAAATTTCAAGATAACAGTGCTCTTGAATAATAATTTCCCAATTCTCATAGATTACAATTGGTAGGTGCAATTTTTCTCTAACATCACCACATTCTCTCTCAATCATGTACGTACACACACACACACACACACACACACACACACACACACACACACAGAAAATCTCTTCCCCTTGCTTCAGAATCCTAGGGTCGTTTTGCTGCTTCCAAACTGATTAAAAATCCTACTCTAGCACCTTTCCTTTATCCCTCCTCTAAATCTATCCCTCTTTCCTTTCCTTCATTTAAGGTTACTTGATCTATATGTCCCTTTCTCTCACATCTTTTCCAGATGTCTACCTGTCAACAGCTTATTCAAAGTGATTAATGACTAATCAGAACTAAATGAGTTATTCCTCTCAGAAGAAGTTCATTTTTCAGAGGTCTTTGGAAATTAAGCATCTTTGACTAGAGGTATTCATTCCCAGTTTTGAAACTTAGGCCTCACAGGAGACTGTTAAGGATGATATCTTGTGTGGAATGGGCTTTCCTTTGAGTCTCCAAAGCCAAAGTATTCCAGCAACCCCTGGTTTTATGGAGCAGAGTTCTAGCTGGACCTGATTATTCAAGCCTCAGGGCAGAGACAGGAAGGGCCTAAATCCTCAGAATATCTTCTATGGATTTAATATTAAGTAGAGAGAATTAAGCTCATCCCTAGATAGAAACTAACACATGAATTTTTTCTCTTCTACAGCCTCAGAGGGACTGAGTGTCACATCATTGGTTGCTTGAACATATGAATTAACACTGCTGCATAGGTTTAGAATTTGGTACTTCTTATGAATTGTAGTATTCATGTGTTTACATACAATTATTCTAGTAGGATTGAATGATACAAAGCTAGGGCTCTTTCCCCCTCTGCCAATGCTGGAGTAGTCCTGAGAAGCTATTGGTTTCAGGTTACTAAAAAAGGCTCTAGCTGGTTTGGGTCAGTGGATAGAATGTCAGACTGAAGGGCACATTCTAGTCAAGAGCACATAACTTGTACCTTGGTTGGGTTGCAGGTTCCTCCCTGGCTGGGCCCGCCCTCGTCAGGACACCCAATCAATGTGTTTCTCTCACATTGATATTTCTCTGTCTTTCCCTTTCTTTTCCACTCTCTAAAAATCAATAGTAAAATATCATCAGGTGAAGATTAAAAAATAGTTACTGAAAATAAATTGCTATTTCTAGAACTTTATTTTCCACCGAGTCTTACTTGGTATTGTTTCAAATATCTACATTAAAAAATGCCCACAGTAACTCTCTCTGACTCTTTCTTCTTCAACAAAGCGTTCAAATTACGGTCAACATTCTGGGTTCTGGCACACTGTCTCCAAGAAATGTCTACTGATTGGAGCTTCAGACAGTACCATCATAGACATCTCTCATGATGACCCTGAAGAACAGCATAAACTGAAAGTGCCTTCTGAATATTCAAAGACAGACTAAACTCCACTCATTATAGTTTTACATTTAAATATAGTTTACTGAATTCTCATTCCCTGGAAGTAGTACAAAGCATATTGGAATCAGTGGGGCATCTGATTCTTTAATCCCGCTGAATTTATAAAAACATCACCATCAAAACATGGACCTCTGAATCACCCTCTAGGCCCATTATAACTCTCTATGATGCAGTGTCACCTTAAAGCACTTACTCATGAGCAAGTGTGACTAACACATGGGTGACAACCACTATGCTTAGAGATAAGTAGTCATTTATATCTCTAAGGTATCTTGACATCAGAATACACACAGGTTGACAAATGTGGCATGAGCAGTAATCATTTACCAACTACTTGTCACAGAAAATGAACTGGGTGTGGGCTATCTTTTGGCAATGCTGTCAGTGTTTCATATACTACATAGCCTGGACCTCCAACTGTGTTTAATTAAGAGAATATTATAAACACTAATTAGCTGCATTTAATTTTTAAAGCAATTTACAGTTCATAGTTTAAAGGGAAAAAAAACGAAAAACAATAGACATGGTTTCTGTGCAATGTAATTAATGTTTGGGAAGCAGTCACTGGAGCACAGCATAATGAGGTTGACAAGTCAGTAGTCCTGACATTTCTACACAACATCACACCTCAAACATCATTTTAAAAAGCACTGAAAATTAAATGTGGCACGTCAAGTATACTGAGCTGCAGTGCCAGTTGTGGGGGGGGGGATCTGCTAATTAAAATTTGCAGTCTCTAATCAATAATCAGGATATAAGTTAGAAAGATGGTGTACAATCTGACACAGGGGAAAACATAGAAAGAGGTAATCATTGTTAATTTTTACAATAATAATATTAATAATAGCTCAATTCAAAATCCTATAGATGTTAAATAAGAATTTATTTCTTGTTTATTTCTTGTATCCCCTTTTCCTTGATTTTTAGAGTAAATGGAAATGAAATATTAAGGTATGCAATTTATTTGAGAAAGGCTAGTCCAATGGTATCATAGCACTTTTACTTTTGACTTTTTTCATGAATCTTTCTGAGCACGATGGTCAGGGTGACCTTATTCCTCTTAATTAAGAAATGAAATGGAGTTGTCACTATCATATAATACCTAAACCTTATGCTGAGGAAAAAATTGAAAGCCTTGATTTTTTCAAGCGTGGAGGCTTCTGTACTAGGATTTACTTGATCATACAACATTCTCTTTGAGGCATTTTCCTATGAAATACTTGAATGCTTCCCTCTGAATACAAGCCAATTTAATGCTCAACAACCTTAGAAGCAACCATATTGTTTGAATCTTTGAATTCTTAGAGAATATTTAAATGAGTTTTCTATGAAACAAGGACCCTCCCAATAGCTATGTCTCAGATCTCTCAGCAATGAAACTTCTTAAGCTGTTACATGCCTTCTCACTTTTCAATGAAATTAACAGCATATGCAGCCCCACCATGCCTTCACCACATTCTTCTTCTAGACCTGGGTTCCTTATAAATCCATTACCTCGAAAGGTCTAACATTTGCCTAAGTTTCTGCTACACTCTGCCTTACCTGTTGCTCAAGATATTTTTTGTATGCAAAATTGAGATCCCATGATAACAATATTAAACGCCATCTTCAACATATAAGAAATTCCAACAGGAATTTCATGATCACAAAATCTCTATAGTTAACCAATTTTTTAAAAAATCCAGTGGCTTTCCTATTTAACTTCTGACTATAACCTCACATATATTAACCTACCTTAATTAAATAATGCAAAGTAAAGAGAAAAGTTATATACGTATTTAGATCTTCATCTAAACATTGTTTAGAGAATTCAAATACTGGGAAAGGAATCCAATAGGTCAAAGTAGGTAAATAGTTCTATTTTGATACAGCCACTTGATTTACAATTATGCCACCATTAAAAGTAAAGGCAAACTATGTAAATACTTGAAAATATGCTTATGATATGTTAAGTGATAGAAAAATAAATATACCCTATTGTTTATAACTAAGTCAAAACAAACCTGTGCATAAAAGCCACTAAATAAAACACCTAAAAAGGACCAAATGAAAATGCATAAAAATGATAGCAGTTTCACTGTTGAAATTATGACTGATATATATTGTCCACAAGCTCTCCATCATATGCATATATCTTTTAAATAAAAGTTTGGCCCTGGCCGGTGTGGCTCAGTTGGTTGGGTACTGAAAAGTTGCCAGTTTGATTCCCAGTCAGGGCACATGCCTGGCGTGCCCTCTGGATCCCCAGAAGGGGGCATGTGGGAGGCAGCTGATCGATGTATCTTTCTTTCTCCCTTTCCCTTCCTCTCTCTCTAAAATTCAATTTTAAAAAATATTTTTTAAAAATTTTGCATGAAGCTGCCTTAAAAGACACTAATCTAATTTTCAGCTAAGATTGTATACTTCCTAACTACTTTTAAGTTTCATTCACCAGAATTTTAGAACATCTATAGGACTATGAATTCTGGATGATTAATTCAAGCATTTACACTAACACCAAATTTTGGGTTGTTTTCAAACAATCTGAAAACTACTGTAGCACATCAAAGTTCAAAGGTGGCAGCTATTTTTTGAATCATGTGTGATTAGTTCAAGATAATATATTGTTCCTTATTGATTAAAAATTCCCTGGAAAAAAAAGTAGTTTACACAGTCATGCACCACACAACAATGTTTTAATCAATGATGGACTGCATATACAGTCCCATTAGATTACAATAAAGCTGAACAATTGCTAATGGCTAGTAATGTCACAGTACAATGCATTGCTCATATGTTGGTGTGATGCTTGTATACAGTAATGTCCTAGGCCCGTGGTCGGCAAACTGCGGCTCGCGAGCCACATGCAGCTCTTTGGCCCCTTGAGTGTGGCTCTTCCTAAGTCTTAGGAGTACACTAATAAAGTTAATAACAATGTACCTACCTATATAGTTTAAGTTTAAAAAACATTTGTTGAATAAATGTCCATCTTAAGCATTCACACTAGGGTATAAACCATTTGGCAGAGATTTAATTCTCTGTGGTAAATGACATCATCCTGTTATTTAAAAATCATCTAACTCCATCAAACTCAAAATAAATCATTTATATATAAAAGATGACTATGTGCATATGTTTTAGAAAGGTGAAGTTTTTAAAATCCCATGTAATATACTTCTTATAGGACTCTTAAAGATACAATTAAATAAAATGTAGTACAGCATGGTGAGTTAAACCCAAGCCTTCTGGATAAGAGAAGGGTATAGACTATAATATTTTTTCTCCTGAGACGCCCCACCACGTGCTCCCCTTCCCAGTATCAAGAGAATTACATTCAATGTGACTACTATACGTGCTACAAACAAACATTTCAACACAGAAAGCAGGGGGGTGAGGGCATGAATGGGTGTGGGGTGGGGGGAGGGCAATGGGGGAATAAGGACACATATGTAATACCTTAATCAATAACGAAAAAAATAATACATTGTGGACAAATTTTATCTCAAAAACAATTTCAATTCAAATCCTAGTTAATTAATCTAATTTCACAGCACCATGCATCTCATTAGGCTTAGCCATTTGTCTTAGCCCAAAAGAGCTTGAGGTTTTGCTCTAGAGAACCAACAAAGTTAATATAAAACTAAGACAGCAATACATCATAATTCTTACTTTTAACAATTATTCATCAAAGCTGGCACAACACATAGGTGGCGTAGGCAGCTGTCTGTATGGTGTCAGTGCTGAGATGTGTACATCACCACCTTCCACTTCACTCCCACACTGCAGATTGCCTTGATACAGGCTTTCTCATCCTCAAGATTCATGCCTTTGCCTTAAGGGAATATCTCCAGAATTGCTCCATTAACATGCAAATAAGCTATGTAGGAGGGGTGACACATTAACACACTCACAGTAATTATCTGTTGCTATCATCCTATCAGGATTAATTTATCAACTGTCCAGCAGAAATAAAAGCCCTGAGGATATCAAATGTAGGAAAGATACAATTTAATGTGGGTGGAGCCAGGGATGAGCTCAGGTGCCCAAGCCTAGGTAGCACACCATGGTTGGAGGGTTTGACCAACAAAGGCAAAGTATTCAATCACTCAACCAGCAGTCTTCTACTGGCTGCCTATAACCTGACAGTCACTAAGGTTAAGAACAAGAATAAATTCAGTTTTAACCTTCCTCACAGACACAGAGAAGAATTTGGTGCCTGGAGTGAAAGGGAATGTGACTCCTTCATAGCACTGTATTAAGGACTGAATGTAACAGTGCATGTTAAGTGCTTAATATAATGCCTGGCACAAATTGGTTCTGATACCAATTCCAATGTGTTTCAGGGGGAGGGTTACCCCAGCAAGCACATCTCAGGACACCAGCTAGGTGTCCTGTAATTCAATTCAAGTCTGGCTATTTACCTGGAGAAATCACCAAATTCCACAGGTTAAGGGTTAAGTCCTACAAGACTCTCCTACCACCCTCCACTTCATGTGCCACTCTCAATTCCAGGTTGTTACATGTGCTTCTAAGGGAATGGCAGGTTCCAAGGATCCACTCCTCAGATTTGATTAATTTACTATAATGGCTCACAAAACTCAGAGAAATATTTTACTTACTATATCACCAGTTTATTATTATAAAAGGTGAGATGGGAGAGAGGCAAATATCTATTTCACCCCCACGTAGGAATTTTGTATAGGATTAGCCCTGGATAAACAGGCATTTCCTACCTCTTCTGTATCTTCCCTGAAATATCTGGAATATATTTTCCTTAAAGCAACTATGCAGCAACCATCTCTTTTTCTTCCCAAAGGAGTGACCAGTAGAGGGATTTGGGGCCAGTCATAGTGGGAGATGGCTAGGGTTGGAGAAGAGCACATCTCACCACAGGGAAGGCTATGTACACTTAAGGCTGGCTCAGCTCTCTTCTTGTGGATCCACATTTTTGTGAGAGTGTGAGCAGTGTGTGTGTGTGTGTGTGTGTGTGTGTGTGTGTGTGTGTGTGTGTGTGTGAGAGAGAGAGAGAGAGAGAGAGAAGAGAGAGAGAGAGAGAGAGAGAGAGAGAGAGAGAGAGAGAGAGAGAATTCAAATTCATGTAGCAAAGTAATTCTTACAATTATTTCTATCATAATTTTCACATTTTCAGTCAAATGATAGGTTGAAAAGAGGGATTTTATTCCACTTATCATCCTGCATCTACCCCCACCTTCATTCCTTAATCTGGGACCAATCATGAACTAGGCAAGCAGAATAATTAAAAAGCTCTACGTGACTCAAAGGTGTGCTATCAAATTAGCTTTGCTGCTGGACTTGCTCTAACCCTATGAATCCTTTTAGTGTTCCAGCATTGTTCCTTTACAATTAAGCCCTATCCTTGACCCTAATTCCAGGAACTTAGAATTGCTTCCTTATAATACTACTAGAGGCCTGGTGCATGAAATTCATGTGGGGGGGAGTCCCCTCAGCCCAGCCTGCACCCTCTCCAATCTGGGATCCCTTTCTCCTAAACTGGCAGTCGAATATCCCTCTCACAATCCTGGACCCCTGATTCCTAACTGCTCACCTGTCTTCCTGCCTGATTGCCCCTCACTGCCTCTGCATGCGGGCCTGATTGCCCCTAACTGCCCACCGCTGCTGGCCTGGTTGCCCCCAACTGTCCCCCCTGCTGGCCTGGTCACCCTAACTGCCCCCCTGCTGGCCTGGTCATCCCTCACTGCCCCTCTACCAGCCTAATCGCTCCCAACTGCCCCCCCTGTGAGCCTGGTGGCCTGTAAGTGCACCCCCCACCAGCCTGCTAACTCCTAACTGCCCCCCCCCGCCAGGCTGGTTGTCCCTAACTGCCCTCACCCCACCAGCCTGGTCACCCCCAACTGCCCCTCCCTGCTGGTCTGGTCACTCCCAACTAACCCCCCACCAGCCTGGTCGCCCCTCACAGGCCCCCCACCAGACTGGTCACCCCACACAGCCTGCTTGTTCAGTCGTTTGGTCATACCTCACTAACTGCTCTGCCGGCCTGGTTCCCCCACGCAGCCTGCTTGTTCAGTGATTTGGTCGTCCCTCACTAATTCCCCTGCCGACCTGGTCGCCCCATGCAGCCTGCTTGTTCAGTCATTTGGTCATCCCTCACTAACCCCGCTGCTGGCCTGGTCACCCCACGCAACCTGCCTGTTCAGTCGTTTGGTCGTCCCTCACTAACCCCCCTGCCGGCCTGGTTGTAGGTAGCCATATTATGAGGGTGTGAGGGTTAATTTGCATATTACCTATTTATTATATAGGACTGGCTAAAACTACAGTTTCCCCAGGGTGTGGGTAGTGCCTTCACTACATTCCTTCTGATGAATGGAAACCTGGTTCTGAATCGCAGACCCCATCATCTCCTGGTAGAGCTAGACTTAGCATTTAGTGACTACCAGAATACCTCACTATCTCCCACAGACCCTCTCTGGTGCATGTTAAACTTGCTTGCTATGTTTGTGTTTACTGTATTGCTCAGCTTTTGTGAAGACAGTTACCTTCGTGTGTAGACTTTCTCATATTTACTCCCCACTGCCAAGACCTTTCTGGATCTTTATAATGATGTCAAGGCTCTCTCCATCTGCCTGGCTTCCAAATTTTGGCCACTGTAGTTTGGGCTATCTTACTGCTGCTGGTCATGTACCTATAACGATAGGCAGAGCTAGTGGTTTTGATTCAATGCTACTGAAAACTTTTGCTTATGACTGGTGTAAAGTAACACTTGATAAACTCCCTTCTTTTCCCCCTCCAACCATCTCAGTCTATAGTGTTCAATAAATTTAAAAAAAACACAATAATATAACATGGGAGAAAAGTAACTCATTAAAAAAATCATGGAAATGTCAACCTACCTGTCTTAAATTGAAAGAATTTTATGAAAAATATATTTGGCTGTAGGCTTAGCTTCATTCATAACAAGCTGTAAAGAATGGAAATGAACTAGTATTTCACAAGGATGAATTATGGGTATGATTCGATTAAAAATTTTACTTTTTTCCTGAGATAGTCAATTATTCACCCAATTGCCATAGTCCATGTACTCGGAAATCTCATTTTGCATACACATTATATATCTCATGTTCAAACATGCTTAACCCTTGATCATCCCTATTAATGGTGATGAGCAGAAAAATATTTCATCAACAATAGTATATCAGCCAAAATCTATATTTTCTGAGCTTTTGGAGTGCACTATTTGATGCTTTTACCCCACTTCCACCCAAACATTTATTGAGTTGTTGCTGTAGACAAATTATATACCAACCTAGGATGAGAAAAAGCTATTTCCGAAAAATTTGAGTAGCAAGGACAAAGTCAAAAGAGAATTAAATAGAGACAATTCATGCCTGGCTGGTGCAGCGCAGTGACTGAGTATCAACCCATGAATCAAGAGGTCCCTGGTTGGATTCCCAGTCTGGGCAAGTGCTGAGGTTTCAAGCTCAATCCCCAGTGGGGGGTGTGAAAGAGGCATTCTCTCATAGATGTTTCTATCTCTCTATGGCTCTCCCTTCCTCTCTCTCTAAAGTCTATAAAAACATATTTTAAAAAATTACAGACAATTCACAGTTTGGATAAGCATATTTCCAATAAAATTAACAAATGTCCAAAATATTCATTAAGCAAAAAATCAAATTACAATATGATATAACATTCATTATATGATTTTATTTGCCTAAATGTGTGAAGACACACACATAGCATCTCTGTGGTTGGGTTGGCCCATTAGTCATACCTGAGGCTCCAAGAAAGAGGCAGTACCAACACCCGTGACAACAGGAAGCAACATCAGCTAAAACAGTAACTTCTACTCAGACAGTAAGTGCCTAGTATAGCCTTCATTTCACAATGATAGTTCTGATTTGCTTTGTTTAGGTTTTGCATTGGTGGGTACTCCATACCCTCCTGATTGTCACCCCTTAGGTTGATGGCAGGATCTGTTATATTTATAATTCATATAGTTATGTCTATTCAAATCTACTGTCTCAACTAATTTTATTGATTTGACTCATTAATGACACAATCAGTTCTTCATTGAGATTCATTTATTATTCCTTGCAATTGACCAAATCAGTTGGCAGGTTTGTGTTGAAATGGTGTAAGGATTATTATATCTGATAACTGAGATACAGTGGTTTAATTCAGCTACAACAGCTGAGTAGAGTAATTGTCAGAAACAGCATGTTGTCTGGTCCTTTACAGAAGAAATTTGCTGACCTCTGCTCTAGAGAAGACCTCAATGATTCATAGCCCTTATATTAAAGACTAGAGACCCGGTGCATGAAAATTCATGCACTGGAGGGGGGTCCCTCAGCCCAGCCTGTCCCCTCTCACAGTCCGGGAGCCCACAGGGGCAGGAGGCGACCCGGTGATCAGGGGAAGGCAACGCCCCATCACACCTCTGCTGCTGCCACTGCAGGCAGCACAAGCCTCAGGCAGCCCTAGGCAGCTGGGCAGCCACCATCCAAGGCTTGCCTGCACCTCGGGCTGGCCCTGGGTGGCAGGAGGGCTGAGGGGACTAGGGAATTCTGGAGGCAGGGGTGCAGAGAAGCCGGGCCTCCCTGGGTGCGGACTCAGCCTTGCCGCGTGCCCGTTGCCCCAGTAAGGCTGAGGGGACTGGGCGCCGCCATCTTGTGGCTGTGGGTGCTGCCATCTTTGAGGGTGTGGCAGTCAATTAGCATATTCCCTCCTTATTGGCTGTGGGCACCGCCATCTTTGAGGGTGTGGCAGTCAGTTAGCATATTCCCTCTTTATTAGATAGGATTAGAAAATTGAAGCCCCAACAGGTTAAATGACTCAAACTCAATATATCTGATTTTTTTAAAAATGCAGTCTTTGTTACCCTCCTGGCCCCCCACAAAATAATCACAGTTCTTCTATAGTGCTCCTCATTTCAAGGAATGACACCATCTACCTAATCACACAAGTCTGCAATCTGTGAGTCAACCCTGGTCCCTATTCATTATCCTCGTTTAGATCCAGTCTGAGCTCTTTCAATTTTACATCCTCCATATTGAATCTTGCCACTTCGCTCCATTGCCACCATCCTAGTCTAAACTGGCATGACTATTCTCCTGTACCACTCATAGCAACCATCTCCCAAATAGTCTCCCTGCTTCTCCTCTGGCCACAGTCTGATTTTCTCTTCATGCTATAGTCAGTGTGATCTTTTCAAAATGCAAATTTGAGCACAACCTATGGCTGACTAAAACTCTTCAAAGACCTCTCACTGACCTTAGGATAAATAACAAAGTATTTAATGTGACTCCCAAAGCTCTATGCTATCTAGCCCTATCTAACCTCTGCAGTCTCATCTTACCCAACCTGCATTATCACTACCTCTGCTCTATCCACTCTAACTTGCTTTCAACCCTTTACTCTTGCCAAACTCCCTCACACCACAGGAACTTTGCATATGCTTTTCGTATGTCTGGAATGATCTCCCCCTCCCCCTTTGCCTAGTTTGTGCCTTCAGGCATTAATCAATGCTTCCTTAGGGAAGCCAGTTCTGACTTCCCTGACTTTTCCAACTGCCCCCATTTTGTGCTCTTATATAACACTATCTTTCGTTCCATGTACTTATTATCACAGGCACAGTTTTACAGTTTATATTTACCTTTTTTTTTATCATAACAGACTTGTTTTTCCCCAATACTTTCAATTTGTTTCTGAATTTTATTTTTCTTTAAAATGTCTAATGTTTTTACAGAAATACTACAAACAACCTTTTACAGATTAAGTTGTTACTTATTGGAAAGGGAATAAAAACACAGATCACTGCTCTTTCTTTAAAAAAAAATAAGCTGAAATATATACATTTTTATACTTTTAAAGCTATGTGGAATATTAAAGAAAATTTCTAAAATGCTTTTCTTTAAAAAGGTACTTATAGATGCTTTTTATTTTAAACTAATAAGTATACTATTAATAGTGAAATCTGAGAATTATGCATATTCTTTAGAAAATGCAAGTTATAATCCTAAAGTACTATAATAATCTAAGAGGCGCCTGATCTTTCAAATTCTTTAATCCTTCTCCATATTAACTTTTTGACCTAGCTTTTTACAAACACTTTTAAGTCCCTGAAAATATTTTAGTGACATAAAAACCTAATTTATTCAGGCTGCCCTATGTTAACAACTATCTTACAGATGTAGTTGGGTTCTGAGTAGTCCATATGAAAACATAGGTCTAATACGACCCTCCTAAAATAGAAATGCCAGTTGAAAGTCCAATTTTATTTTCTGTATTTCAGGATTACAAACCTAACAGCCGCTTACCAACATATTCCGTGTTAAATCAGGAGGGGATTTACTGATTCCATTACAGCTAAAAGGCAAATAACATTTTTAAAAATCAACGATTTTCATTCTTCCAGTATAATATAATTGTAGTTTCAGATGAAATTCAACCCCAAACTTCATTCATCAAATAAACTATTTCAAAATTACAACAGGCCAATCAATCATGTGATCAACTTGGCACTGACCAAGGCATTTTAGAGACTATGTAAGGGTATAATGTGTGGCCCTTACCCATTTGGCCATTATAATCTTGATGAAAACGATCTGCCTAAAGCCATTTATCAACTGGCTTCCAGCATCTGACACCTAGCCCCAAACTGAAGAAGAAAAAGAGTAGTGAAAAATGATCCAAGGAAAACTTTTCAGAAGGGTGGGATTTCAATGGAATTTAAAGGATGGTTGGTTTGGAAAGCAGGGAAGTATGGAGACACCAGCCTGTTTAAAGCACAAAGAAAGCTGCAGAGAAGGAAGAACATAACTGAATTATTAAGCAACTACCTTGTCCAGGAAATGTAGAAGGGATTTTATGACAAGATAAAGCAAATTTGGGGCAGATTATAGAGGGCTTCAAATGCTAGATTAAGGAGTTTGAATTTGAGTCAACGGAAATTACAACGGTATTCCAAAACCTCTCCAAAGCATAGATTTAGCTGAAAGTGCCATTTGTCTTTGGCCCTGAGATACGGTTAATTCCAACTCTTCAAGGTGAATGAGCTGAATAATGGAGCAGAATATGGTAAGTATAATTAATTAATGGAAGAAGGCCTTTTAATTTTATGTTGGGACAACTGGATGCTTCAACTATAGAAATGAAATCCAAATGGCAGCAAATAAATTGGATCACAGGAGAGTCCAACCCAGATTAAATAAGGGTCCTCCTAAATCTCACTTTAAAAACAAATGTCAAGTATCAACAAACACAGATGTACATAATGATTTGGCTGTATCATGACTTTGTGTAATGAGAAATCTCAAAATAGAACATTATTCTGCAGAGACAAAAGGTCTCAATTTAATGTGCTTTAACATTACTGATGTGCTCCCATCATGAATGCTTCCATTAATTTAGGTCAAGTGAACGATAAGAACTTTGAAAATGTGCTCTGTCAAATGCCAAAGTCTTACATTCCTTGGTATATTTAGTGCCAGGTGTGAGGCAGTGGCTCTGGACACCAAAAGGAGACAGAGAGGAGACTGGAACACAAATTGAACTGTAATTTTCTACTTTAGATCTGATTGCTCCCTTGTCCCATTTTCAACATGGATAGTAAGGTTGGTCAAGTAGAACAACCTCTGGCCATTTTTAAGCCACTCTGGAAAACCTCCATCTCCTAAAATACTCTGTTTTCATCTATGTACAAGGTCAAGGCAGTGATCCCTGAGTTTGTTTATTAACAGTATCAGTTGTCCATGCTCCTTTTAGAAGGGGGTGAGTTTTTCAATTGCTTCTTGTGTGATTCTGAATTATGGCCAATCACCATGTGACTTCAAACTACAGTTTCATTTTAGAAGAAAAGAGATTTCTCACAAGTATTTCCCCTAAGTGCTGCTAGTTCTTCAACGCAGCTCATTCTGTTATTACTGTTTATTAATGTAATTTACATGATACTATATACCATAAAAAAGTATAGTCTCTGACTTCAATTAGTACATAGGATATAAACATTGAAACTGGCTTCAAGGGGTTTGAAGTTGGAACAGAATTAAATAGAAAGCCACTAAGAGTCTTCAAGGAATGAGCTTGGAAACAGATAAAGATGATTTTAGCAGGAGTGTGCTGCATAGCCATGTAAATATAAGAAAACTGAGTCCAAACTATAAAATCTGAAGACAGAATTTGATTAAAAAGGGTAGATATGAACAAGGATTTCCAAGGAACCAATGATAATAATAACAAGAGCAGCTAATGTTTATTAAGTATTTACAGTATGGCAGGCTCATTGCATAACTGCTTTCCATGTATTCTCATTTAGTGTTCATAGCATCCTATGAGACAGGCCTTATTATAACCATTTGACTTATGGAAAAAGTGAGGCACAGATAACTTACTTAACTTTCCTGAGGTTAAATGCCCGGTTCAGGTTATAAGACTTGGATATACACTTTAACATATGCCTCCTGAGAACACAGCAATCATGGATTTATTTTTTAACAATATAGCAAAATTTATACAAACAAATGAGGATTGTATTGTTCAAAGTAATCACAGTAGGGAGCCATACACTTATTATACTACTGCAAACATTACTGTAACTCTTCTTTAGTGATTGTGTTCTAAACGTGAAACACACTTCTGGGGATTCAGAGAAAACCACCCAAATGTGCCTCAGTGGTATGTGGATTATTTTGAGCTAAAGGCAACCGAGATCTGTAGGCTCAAGGGAAACTTCTTCCCCACACCTTAACTATCTAGATGAATTTAAATTAAGAGCCTGACCCATGATAAGAGTTATCACCAAAGTTGACTTTTTAAAAAGATTTTTAAATTATTTTTA